>NC_058080.1:55103201-55703201 GCF_014858855.1 Bufo gargarizans | reverse complement strand
ATTCACCATAAGGACCTTCTAACGTCACAGGGTCATGTGACTGTGCACCCCACCCCGTACTGTGCCCACTTATACCCTGCATTGTGCCCTCTTACCACACCCTGTGCAGTGCCCATAGTCATTCCCTGTACTGTGCCCTCTTATACCCTTTTATCCGGTCACTGTATGGTGGTTTTATCATTGTATGGCGGTGTTATCACTATATGGCGGTGGTATCCAATAACTGCATGGCCATAACTGTATCCCTTCCCTGCCCACGCCATCCTTTTTTAGACCTGGCATGAGCGGGAAAAGATACAGATTGCGGTGCTAAGGACCTTTGTGCCACAATTAGGGATGAGCGAACTCGAACTGTATAGTTCGGATTCGTACCGAATTTTGGGGTGTCCGTGACACGGACCCGAACCCGGACATTTTCGTAAAAGTCCGGGTTCGGGTTCGGTGTTCGTCGCTTTCTTGGCGCTTTTGTGACGCTTTCTTGGCGCTTTTTGAAAGGCTGCAAAGCAGCCAATCAACAAGCGTCATACTACTTGCCCCAAGAGGCCATCACAGCAATACCTACTATTGGCATGGCTGTGATTGGCCAGAGCACCATGTGACCCAGCCTCTATTTAAGCTGGAGTCACATAGCGCCGCCCGTCACTCTGCTCTGATTAGCGTAGGGAGAGGTTGCGGCTGCGACAGTAGGGCGAGATTAGGCAGATTAACTCCTCCAAAGGACTTGATTAATTGATCGATCTGCAGCTGTGGATCATTGAGCTGCTGATACTCAATTGCCCACTGTTTTTAGGCTGCCCAGACCGTTTGTCAGTCACATTTTTCTGGGGTGATCGGCGGCCATTTTGTGCCTTGTGGTGCGCCAGCACAAGCTGCGACCAAGTGCATTTAACCCTCAATGGTGTGGTTGTTTTTTGGCTAAAGCCTACATCAGGGTGAAGCTGTCACACCAAGTGCATTTAACCAGCAATAGTCTGTTTATTTTTTGGCCATATACTACATCAGGGGCAAGCTGCGCCCGTCACCAAGTGCATTTAACCCTCAGTAGTGTGGTTGGTCAAGCTGTGACACCAAGTGCATTTAACCAGCAATAGTCTGTTCATTTTTTGGCCATATACTAAATCAGGGGCAAGCTGCGCCCGTCACCAAGTGCATTTAACCAGCAATAGTCTGTTCATTTTTTGGCCATATACTACATCAGGGGCAAGCTGCGCCCGTCACCAAGTGCATTTAACCCTCAGTAGTGTGGTTGGTCAAGCTGTGACACCAAGTGCATTTAACCAGCAATAGTCTGTTCATTTTTTGGCCATATACTAAATCAGGGGCAAGCTGCGCCCGTCACCAAGTGCATTTAACCAGCAATAGTCTGTTCATTTTTTGGCCATATACTAAATCAGGGGCAAGCTGCGCCCGTCACCAAGTGCATTTAACCCTCAGTAGTGTGGTTGGTCAAGCTGTGACACCAAGTGCATTTAACCAGCAATAGTCTGTTCATTTTTTGGCCATATACTACATCAGGGGCAAGCTGCGCCCGTCACCAAGTGCATTTAACCCTCAGTAGTGTGGTTGGTCAAGCTATCACACCAAGTGCATTTAACCAGCAATAGTCTGTTCATTTTTTGGCCATATACTAAATCAGGGGCAAGCTGCGCCTGTCACCAAGTGCATTTAAGCAGCAATAGTCTGTTCATTTTTTGGCCATATACTACATCAGGGGCAAGCTGCGCCCGTCACCAAGTGCATTTAACCCTCAGTAGTGTGTTTGGTCAAGCTGTGACACCAAGTGCATTTAACCAGCAATAGTCTGTTCATTTTTTGGCCATATACTACATCAGGGGCAAGCTGCGCCCGTCACCAAGTGCATTTAACCCTCAGTAGTGTGGTTGGTCAAGCTGTCACACCAAGTGCATTTAACCAGCAATAGTCTGTTCATTTTTTGGCCATATACTACATCAGGGGCAAGCTGCGCCCGTCACCAAGTGCATTTAACCAGCAATAGTGTGGTTATTTTTTGGCCATATACTACATCAGGGGCAAGTTGCGCCTGTCACCAAGTGCATTTAACCCTCAATGGTGTGGTTGTTTTTTGGCTAAAGCCTACATCAGGGTGAAGCTGTCACACCAAGTGCATTTAACCAGCAATAGTCTGTTCATTTTTTGGCCATATACTAAATCAGGGGCAAGCTGCGCCCGTCACCAAGTGCATTTAACCCTCAGTAGTGTGGTTGGTCAAGCTATCACACCAAGTGCATTTAACCAGCAATAGTCTGTTCATTTTTTGGCCATATACTAAATCAGGGGCAAGCTGCGCCCGTCACCAAGTGCATTTAACCAGCAATAGTCTGTTCATTTTTTGGCCATATACTACATCAGGGGCAAGCTGCGCCCGTCACCAAGTGCATTTAACCAGCAATAGTGTGGTTATTTTTTGGCCATATCCCAGTCTAATTCTGTCACTAAATCCATACCGGTCACCCAGCGCCTAAATACTAGGCCTCAAATTTATATCCCGCTAAATCTGTCGTTACCGCTGTCCTGTTGTGGCTGGGCAAGTTATTTAGTGTCCGTCAAAGCACATTTTTTGTTCTGGGTTGAAATACAATTCCCAATTTAGCAATTTAAAAATTTAGTGGTTTCTGCTATATCAGAGCTATTTGAAATCTATCCCTAAAAGGGTATATAATATTCAAGGTGCACATAGGGTCATTCAGAATAACTTCACACACACCCTACTGTGCATTTCCAAGTCCAATTCTGTTAGTAAATCCATACCGGTCACCCAGCGCCTAAATACTAGGCCTCAAATTTATATCCCGCTGAATTTGAATACAATACATTGGGCCAAATAATATTTTTGTTGTTGTGGTGAACCATAACAATGAGGAAAACATCTAGTAAGGGACGCGGATGCGGACATGGTCGTGGTAATTTTAGTGGACCCTCTGGTGCTGGGAGAGGACGTGGCCGTTCTGCCACATCCACACGTCCTAGTGTACCAACTACCTCAGGTCCCAGTAGCCGCCAGAATTTACAGCGATATATGGTGGGGCCCAATGCCGTTCTAAGGATGGTAAGGCCTGAGCAGGTACAGGCATTAGTCAATTGGGTGGCCGACAGTGGATCCAGCACGTTAACATTATCTCCCACCCAGTCTTCTGCAGAAAGCGCACAGATGGCGCCTGAAAACCAACCCCATCAGTCTGTCACATCACCCCCATGCATACCAGGGAAACTGTCTCAGCCTCAAGTTATGCAGCAGTCTCTTATGCTGTTTGAAGACTCCGCTGGCAGGGTTTCCCAAGGGCATCCACCTAGCCCTTCCCCAGCGGTGGAAGACATAGAATGCACTGACGCACAACCACTTATGTTTCCTGATGATGAGGACATGGGAATACCACCTCAGCACGTCTCTGATGATGACGAAACACAGGTGCCAACTGCTGCGTCTTTCTGCAGTGTGCAGACTGAACAGGAGGTCAGGGATCAAGACTGGGTGGAAGACGATGCAGGGGACGATGAGGTCCTAGACCCCACATGGAATGAAGGTCGTGCCACTGACTTTCACAGTTCGGAGGAAGAGGCAGTGGTGAGACCGAGCCAACAGCGTAGCAAAAGAGGGAGCAGTGGGCAAAAGCAGAACACCCGCCGCCAAGAGACTCCGCCTGCTACTGACCGCCGCCATCTGGGACCGAGCACCCCAAAGGCAGCTTCAAGGAGTTCCCTGGCATGGCACTTCTTCAAACAATGTGCTGACGACAAGACCCGAGTGGTTTGCACGCTGTGCCATCAGAGCCTGAAGCGAGGCATTAACGTTCTGAACCTGAGCACAACCTGCATGACCAGGCACCTGCATGCAAAGCATGAACTGCAGTGGAGTAAACACCTTAAAACCAAGGAAGTCACTCAGGCTCCCCCTGCTACCTCTTCTGCTGCTGCCGCCTCGGCCTATTCTGCTGCTGCCGCCTCGGCCTCTTCCTCCGCCTCTGGAGGAACGTTGGCACCTGCCGCCCAGCAAACAGGGGATGGACCACCAACACCACCACCACCACCTCCGTCACCAAGCGTCTCAACCATGTCACACGCCAGCGTTCAGCTCTCCATCTCACAAACATTTGATAGAAAGCGTAAATTCCCACCTAGCCACCCTCGATCCCTGGCCCTGAATGCCAGCATTTCTAAACTACTGGCCTATGAAATGCTGTCATTTAGGCTGGTGGACACAGACAGCTTCAAACAGCTCATGTCGCTTGCTGTCCCACAGTATGTTGTTCCCAGCCGGCACTACTTCTCCAAGAGAGCCGTGCCTTCCCTGCACAACCAAGTATCCGATAAAATCAAGTGTGCACTGCGCAACGCCATCTGTAGCAAGGTCCACCTAACCACAGATACGTGGACCAGTAAGCACGGCCAGGGACGCTATATCTCCCTAACTGCACACTGGGTAAATGTAGTGGCAGCTGGGCCCCAGGCGGAGAGCTGTTTAGGCGCACGTCCTTCCGCCGCCAAGGATCGCAGGGCAACATTCTTTGCCTCCTGTTGCCACCTCCTCCTTCTCGGCTTCCTCCTCCTCTTCTTCCACCTGCTCATCCAGTCAGCCACACACCTTCACCACCAACTTCAGCACAGCCCGGGGTAAACGTCAGCAGGCCATTCTGAAACTCATATGTTTGGGGGACAGGCCCCACACCGCACAGGAGTTGTGGCGGGGTATAGAACAACAGACCGACGAGTGGTTGCTGCCGGTGAGCCTCAAGCCCGGCCTGGTGGTGTGTGATAATGGGCGAAATCTCGTTGCAGCTCTGGGACTAGCCAATTTGACGCACATCCCTTGCTTGGCGCATGTGCTGAATTTGGTGGTGCAGAAGTTCATTCACAACTACCCCGACATGTCAGAGCTGCTGCATAAAGTGCGGGCCGTCTGTTCGCGCTTCCGGCGTTCACATCCTGCTGCTGCTCGCCTGTCTGCGCTACAGCGTAACTTCGGCCTTCCCGCTCACCGCCTCATATGCGACGTGCCCACCAGGTGGAACTCCACCTTGCACATGCTGGACAGACTGTGCGAGCAGCAGCAGGCCATAGTGGAGTTTCAGCTGCAGCACGCACGGGTCAGTCGCACTACAGAACAGCACCACTTCACCACCAATGACTGGGCCTCCATGCGAGACCTGTGTGCCCTGTTGCGCTGTTTCGAGTACTCCACCAACATGGCCAGTGGCGATGACGCCGTTATCAGCGTTACAATACCACTTCTATGTCTCCTTGAGAAAACACTTAGGGCGATGATGCAAGAGGAGGTGGCCCAGGAGGAGGAGGAGGAGGAGGAGGAAGAGGGGTCATTTTTAGCACTTTCAGGCCAGTCTCTTCGAAGTGACTCAGAGGGAGGTTTTTGGCAACAGCAGAGGCCAGGTACAAATGTGGCCAGCCAGGGCCCACTACTGGAGGACGAGGAGGACGAGGATGAGGAGGAGGTGGAGGAGGATGAGGATGAAGCATGGTCACAGCGGGGTGGCACCCAACGCAGCTCGGGTCCATCACTGGTGCGTGGCTGGGGGGAAAGGCAGGACGATGACGATACGCCTCCCACAGAGGACAGCTTGTCCTTACCCCTGGGCAGCCTGGCACACATGAGCGACTACATGCTGCAGTGCCTGCGCAACGACAGCAGAGTTGCCCACATTTTAACCTGTGCGGACTACTGGGTTGCCACCCTGCTGGATCCACGCTACAAAGACAATGTGCCCACCTTACTTCCTGCACTGGAGCGTGATAGGAAGATGCGCGAGTACAAGCGCACGTTGGTAGACGCGCTACTGAGAGCATTCCCAAATGTCACAGGGGAACAAGTGGAAGCCCAAGGCCAAGGCAGAGGAGGAGCAAGAGGTCGCCAAGGCAGCTGTGTCAATGCCAGCTCCTTTGAGGGCAGGGTTAGCATGGCAGAGATGTGGAAAACTTTTGTCAACACGCCACAGCTAACTGCACCACCACCTGATACGCAACGTGTTAGCAGGAGGCAACATTTCACTAACATGGTGGAACAGTACATGTGCACACCCCTCCACGTACTGACTGATGGTTCGGCCCCATTCAACTTCTGGGTCTCTAAATTGTCCACGTGGCCAGAGCTAGCCTTTTATGCCTTGGAGGTGCTGGCCTGCCCGGCGGCCAGCGTTTTGTCTGAACGTGTATTCAGCACGGCAGGGGGCGTCATTACAGACAAACGCAGCCGCCTGTCTACAGCCAATGTGGACAAGCTGACGTTCATAAAAATGAACCAGGCATGGATCCCACAGGATCTGTCCGTCCCTTGTCCAGATTAGACATTAACTACCTCCCCTTAACCATATATTATTGGACTCCAGGGCACTTCCTCATTCAATCCTATTTTTATTTTCATTTTACCATTATATTGCGAGGCTACCCAAAGTTGAATGAACCTCTCCTCTGTCTGGGTGCCGGGGCCTAAATATATGCCAATGGACTGTTCCAATGTTGGGTGACGTGAAGCCTGATTCTCTGCTATGACATGCAGAATGATTCTCTGCTGACATGAAGCCAGATCCTCTGTTACGGGACCTCTCTCCTCTGCCTGGGTGCTGGGCCTAAATTTATGAAAATGGACTCTTACAGTGGTGGGTGACGTGAAGCCTGATTCTCTGCTATGATATGAAGACTGATTCTCTGCTGACATGAAGCCAGATTGTCTGTTACGGGACCTCTCTCCTCTGCCTGGGTGCTGGGCCTAAATATATGCCAATGGACTGTTGCAGTGGTGGCTGACGTGAAGCCTGATTCTCTGCTATGACATGCAGAATGATTCTCTGCTGACATGAAGCCAGATCCTCTGTTACGGGACCTCTCTCCTCTGCCTGGGTGCTGGGCCTAAATATATGCCAATGGACTGTTGCAGTGGTGGCTGACGTGAAGCCTGATTCTCTGCTATGACATGCAGAATGATTCTCTGCTGACATGAAGCCAGATCCTCTGTTACGGGACCTCTCTCCTCTGCCTGGGTGCTGGGCCTAAACTTATGAAAATGGACTCTTACAGTGGTGGGTGACGTGAAGCCTCATTCTCTGCTATGACATGCAGACTAATTCTCTGCTGACATGAAGCCAGATTGTCTGTTACGGGACCTCTCTCCTCTGCCTGGGTGCTGGGCCTAAATTTATGACAATGGACTGTTGCAGTGGTGGGTGACGTGAAGCCTCATTCTCTGCTATGACATGCAGACTAATTCTCTGCTGACATGAAGCCAGATCCTCTGTTACGGGACCTCTCTCCTCTGCCTGTGTGTGTGCTGGGCCTAAATATATGAAAATGGACTCTTACAGTGGTGGGTGACGTGAAGCCTGATTCTCTGCTATGACATGAAGACTGATTCTCTGCTGACATGAAGCCAGATTGTCTGTTACGGGACCTCTCTCCTCTGCCTGGGTGCTGGGCCTAAATATATGCCAATGGACTGTTCCAATGTTGGGTGACGTGAAGCCTGATTCTCTGCTATGACATGCAGACTAATTCTCTGCTGACATGAAGCCAGATTCTCTGTTACGGGACCTCTCTCCTCTGCCTGGGTTCCGGGGCCTAAATATCTGAGAATGGACTGTTCCAGTGGTGGGTGACGGGAAGCTAGATTCTCTGCTATGGGACCTCTCTCCAATTGATTTTGGTTAATTTTTATTTATTTAATTTTTATTTGAATTCATTTCCCTATCCACATTTGTTTGCAGGGGATTTACCTACATGTTGCTGCCTTTTGCAGCCCTCTAGCCCTTTCCTGGGCTGTTTTACAGCCTTTTTAGTGCCGAAAAGTTCGGGTCCCCATTGACTTCAATGGGGTTCGGGTTCGGGACGAAGTTCGGATCGGGTTCGGATCCCGAACCCGAACATTTTCGGGAAGTTCGGCCGAACTTCTCGAACCCGAACATCCAGGTGTTCGCTCAACTCTAGCCAAAATCTGTGTCAGAAATACGCCTAAGACTACTTTCACACCTGCGTTTAGGTGCGGATCCGTCTGGTATCTGCACAGACGGATCCGCACCTATAATGCAAACGGATCCGTTTAGACTTTACATTGAAAGTCAATGGGGGACGGATCCGTTTGAAAATTGAGCCATATTGTGTCAACTTCAAACAGATCCGTCCCCATTGACTTACATTGTAAGTCTGGACGGATCCGTTTGCCTCCGCACGGCCAGGCGGACACCCGAACAGCAAGCAGTGTTCGGGTGTCCGCCTGCTGAGCGGAGCGGAGGACAAACGCTGCCAGACTGATGCATTCTGAGCGGATCCGCATCCACTCAGAATGCATTAGGGCTGGACGGATCCGTTCGGGGCTGCTTGTGAGAGCCTTCAAACGGAACTCACAAGCGGAGCCCCGAACGCTAGTGTGAAAGTAGCCTAACATAGACGTATTTCTATATAATAAATGACCCCCTAATTGTATTATTATTCGGGGGTAGGGCTAATATCATTATATTATATAGATTCTAGTGTATTATACTGTGAGAAAGAGAAGAAAAGGACCCCAGAAGTCCCCCAACATATATAACAGGGGCAATGCCCGTAAAATAAACCGATAAAGGGGGACACCTAAAAAAGAATGACTCGGTACAAGCTCCGAGCATAACGGCAGAAAGCAGAAGAAAAGAGCTAAGAGTACCATTGGTTAGAAAAATATACGTTTTTAATAAATTCATGATAAAAATACACATAATAAATGCCAAGAATAGGGTAAGGGAGCAGGGGAAAAGAAAACGAGCGCCATCCTGGATGGACACACTGGTCACAACATATAATAATCTATCAATGAGGTTGCTGCGGATATGGGAAAAACAACTACTGATGTATGGTACAATGACCAACCCATAGGTGCAGACCGGATAAGTAAATACTGGTAAAGGGTGAGTGGAGATCAAAGAGCCTAAGAAATGAACTGATGAGACTCCTGGATATGGGTCTTGAGAAGAATATCATCTCAAAGAAACTATATGAGGCTCTTATTATCCAGGAACCTGCCATTCCCACCTTATACCTTCTGCCGAAGGTTCACAAGAACACATCTGTGCCCCCAGGTAGGCCCATTATTTCTGGGTGTAACAGTATGGTAGAGGGGGTGTGTAAGTTGCTGGACTTCCACTTGAAGCCCCTTGTAGAGACCTTACCATCCCATGTTAGGGACACATCTGATTTCCTTAAAAGGATACAGGGAATCACACTTGAGGACGACTATATCATGGTGACATGTGATGTTGAATCTCTGTATACCAGCATTCAACATGTGGATGGGTTGAGGGCAGTGGAATTTTTTCTATCAGCCAGCAACTTACCTAAGGAATTCTCCTCATTTTTGCTGCAGTTCTTGAGGTTTGTACTCACACGGAATTTTTTCTCCTTTAATGGGTCCTTCTTCCTACAGCTCCAGGGAACAGCAATGGGTGCAGCATGCGCACCCGCATATGCCAACCTGTTCCTGGGGCTGTGGGAGAGGGACCTTTTCCTGTCAGACGGACACGTCGTCATGGACCGCGCCATTTTATGGGCGCGGTACATTGACGACGTCTTCATGATCTGGCAGGGTACGGAACAACAACTCCATGACTTCTTCAGGCTCCTTAATACGAACTCCAGGAATATTAAATTAACATATACACACCATAAATATAGGGTGGATTTTCTGGATGTGTCCGTCTTTAGACATCATGATGGACAGATCGGAACTGACGTCTTCCGTAAGGAGACAGCCGTGAATTCCTATCTGCATGCAACCTCTCTACACCCCAGGAATACCATCTCCGCCATTCCCATCGGCCAATTTTTGCGCATCCGCCGGATATGTTCCGACGATGCAATTTTTGAGAGGCGAGCCTGTGAACTGAAGGATCGTTTCCTCAAGAGAGGCTATAGCCATCGCTCTATTAAAAAAGCATATCGGCGGGCAAAGCTGCAGGGACAGGTCCAACTTCTCCAAACAAAGGGAGATAAGATACCCGACAATAGGATCCGCTTTATAAGTAAATATCACTCCCATTGGGACGAAATGAGGAATTGTCTAGCCTCACACTGGCCGATCCTATTGACTGACCCGGTCCTGGAAAGACTTTTACCTCCACGACCTTTGGTTACAGCTCGCAGGGCTAACACCCTGCGTGATAATTTAGTCAGAGGTTATCTTCAACCAACTCTCTCCCCCCTGCTCTTCGGACAGGGTAGCCCCAAGACTGGCTTTAGACCGTGCGGCAAATGTTCTGCGTGCCCCAATATGGAGCGGTCCTTTGACTTCACAGATTCCTCGGGCACCAAAACATTCAGGATTAATCATACTCTCACATGCTCCAGCACACGAGTGGTCTACTATGCCCACTGTCCCTGCCCCAAGATCTATGTGGGCCTCACGACACGAGAACTTCGTGTTCGTGTGAGTGAGCATGTGAGGGATATCCTCAATGCACAGGAACAAAAGGACGGTGAGGTTCTCAAACCGATTGCAAGGCACTTTAGGGAATTCCATTCATGTAACCCGAAATTCCTCAAAATAAGGGGGATTGATTGTGTTCAGGTGGACCTCCGTGCGGGATGTGTATCTAAAAGGCTTGCCCAGTGTGAAAGCCGCTGGATTTGGACCCTGGGGACATTACGTCCCGAGGGTCTAAATGAAAATCTGGGATTTTCTGCCTTTCTGTAGCCGCTGGGCCCGCAACTGTGGACCCAATTTTTTCTTTTAACAGCATGTGTGTTATGTATCTACAAACTTCATTTATTTATTTTTCTTCCCTTCATCTATTCTCTTGTCTCCTTCCACAGTACTTCTACATCGCTGTGTAGGGACGTCTGCTCTGTTATTCTTCTGTTTGAAGCAATATTGGATTCCGCTGTTGTGGCTGTCCATCTTTTCAGAAGTCCAGCTACGCCATTGTTGATTAACCTATTTTTTATGATATTCTGATTATGGATGTTGTTCGAACATTATTATGTGTTTTTGGATTTCGGATCGACTATCTATTTGATAATCATCGTCTCCTAGCACCTTATTCCTTTTCACCTCCTCTCCTCACATCCTTCTTTTCTTTCACCATTTTTTCCACCACTCTTTACCTCTTTATACCTATGCACTAGCACTTTATATGCACTTTTATCCTTATGGCCATTTATGAATTCTCTAAATGGCATGTAACACTTTTCTGTCACTTCTATTATCTTTCTTCATTGAATCCTCTGATTGGTCCACTGGGTCTTGTACCCTGTTTTATCATATATATAGATCTTTATTTCTATATTGTATATTTAACACTTATATTTGCATATCTATTTATTCTCATCATCATCCATATATATACCCTCAATCATGGTTGATCCATCACATATGGTTTTTTACCGGAATCCACTATATACATGATTTATGTATTTTGTAATTTTTATTATCTTTATTTAATCATTGTTGGCATTATCCTAATTGGGATGTGCCCTTTGTCGCCCATACCTCAACTTTGTTTATCATGCTAATGAATTGTACATTTATATATCTATATGCCCATGCCATGTTACATTATGATGAAATTCTATATATATGTGCTTATTATGTATACAATATATCCAGTGTTTGCATTATTATATATCTACTTATACGTCATTCTTATATTTACATTATGCCATTTATTTGTAAAAACGCATGTTGTCATTTTTATATGTGCATTCTTATAATGAGCGAATACAGGGCTGTCCACAAAACTGTAAAATCTGACATGCCAGCATATATGGTGCCTTTAAATCTGTATTCTATATGTTATGTTACGTTCTCTTTTGAGGTACAGACGTCCCGTTCCCCCTCCCCTTCTGTGTTGTGTGCGCGCGTCGTTCGTCACCGCCTACGGCATCTCACGCCCGAGCGTCCGGACGTCACGCCGCCCGATCATGTGACTTGTCATGTGGTGTGGGCGTGCCGACGGGACGCCGGCTGTGGGATTGCCGGAAGTGACGGTGTACGGATTGCGCGCGCCGTTTCAGCAACACACCAGGAGATGAGTGAGTATTATCTCTGCCATTGGTTGAAGGAGACATAAATACCTAGTCCGCAGTGATGGCGTTACCCCCTGACGAAGGCACGCCGAAACGCGCGTTGGGGTAGCGCCATCCTGGTTTTTCTGTTCACATCTGGTCCCATTTTGGTGAGTGTTTGATCACAGGTGTCCAGCCATGGCTATGTGCCGCCAGTGTTGAGCTATTTTGCCCGGTTCATTATTGCAGATTCATTGGTACACTGTCTACATTTAGCATGATCTATGTTCTCTGTACCAGTCATTATGCACTATAGCCATGGCGGTCTGACCATTTCTTTGATCTCCACTCACCCTTTACCAGTATTTACTTATCCGGTCTGCACCTATGGGTTGGTCATTGTACCATACATCAGTAGTTGTTTTTCCCATATCCGCAGCAACCTCATTGATAGATTATTATATGTTGTGACCAGTGTGTCCATCCAGGATGGCGCTCGTTTTCTTTTCCCCTGCTCCCTTACCCTATTCTTGGCATTTATTATGTGTATTTTTATCATGAATTTATTAAAAACGTATATTTTTCTAACCAATGGTACTCTTAGCTCTTTTCTTCTGCTTTCTGTATTATACTGTGCCCTGTAATTCCCAGTAGAAAATGATCCTTGGGAAGCATAGCCCTCATCGCTGACCACCAGGACCAGGCAGCGCTCTGTCAGTACATGGCGGCCTCCCCTCTCCGCCACGCTGCTCCGCTGTGTACTGGGGCTTATTCTGACACTAGGGCTGGGTTCACATCCCATTTGTGCCATCCATTTAATGTATACCAAAAATGTATGCGTTACCAGATGCCTCAGACTGATGCCGTACAGTGGCGTCCGGTCACCATACAATCCTCAGACTGATGCCGCACAGTGGCGTCCGTTCACCATACAATCCTCAGACTGATGCCGCACAGTGGCGTCCGTTCACCATACAATCCTCAGACTGATGCCGTACAGTGGCGTCCGTTCACCATACAATCCTCAGACTGATGCCGTACAGTGGCGTCCGTTCACCATACAATCCTCAGACTGATGCCGCACAGTGGCGTCCGTTCACCATACAATCCTCAGACTGATGCCGCACAGTGGCGTCCGTTCACCATACAATCCTCAGACTGATGCCGCACAGTGGCGTCCGTTCACCATACAATCCTCAGACTGATGCCGTACAGTGGCGTCCGTTCACCATACAATCCTCAGACTGATGCCGTACAGTGGCGTCCGTTCACCATACAATCCTCAGACTGATGCCGCACAGTGGCGTCCGTTCACCATACAATCCTCAGACTGATGCCGTACAGTGGCGTCCGTTCACCATACAATCCTCAGACTGATGCCGTACAGTGGCGTCCGTTCACCATACAATCCTCAGACTGATGCCGTACAGTGGCGTCCGTTCACCATACAATCCTCAGACTGATGCCGTACAGTGGCGTCCGTTCACCATACAATCCTCAGACTGATGCCGTACAGTGGCGTCCGTTCACCATACAATCCTCAGACTGATGCCGCACAGTGGCGTCCGTTCACCATACAATCCTCAGACTGATGCCGCACAGTGGCGTCCGTTCACCATACAATCCTCAGACTGATGCCGCACAGTGGCGTCCATTCACCATACAATCCTCAGACTGATGCCGTACAGTGGCGTCCGTTCACCATACAATCCTCAGACTGATGCCGTACAGTGGCGTCCGTTCACCATACAATCCTCAGACTGATGCCGTACAGTGGCGTCCGTTCACCATACAATCCTCAGACTGATGCCGTACAGTGGCGTCCTGTCACCATACAATCCTCAGACTGATGCCGTACAGTGGCGTCCGTTCACCATACAATCCTCAGACTGATGCCGTACAGTGGCGTCCATTCACCATACAATCCTCAGACTGATGCCGCACAGTGGCGTCCGTTCACCATACAATGCCTCAGACTGATGCCGTACAGTGGCGTCCGTTCACCATACAATCCTCAGACTGATGCCGCACAGTGGCGTCCGTTCACCATACAATCCTCAGACTGATGCCGCACAAGTGGCGTCCGTTCACCATACAATCCTCAGACTGATGCCGCACAGTGGCGTCCGTTCACCATACAATCCTCAGACTGATGCCGCACAGTGGCGTCCGGTCACCATACAATCCTCAGACTGATGCCGCACAGTGGCGTCCGTTCACCATACAATCCTCAGACTGATGCCGTACAGTGGCGTCCGTTCACCATACAATCCTCAGACTGATGCCGTACAGTGGCGTCCGTTCACCATACAATCCTCAGACTGATGCCGTACAGTGGCGTCTGTTCACCATACAATCCTCAGACTGATGCCGTACAGTGGCGTCCGTTCACCGTACAATCCTCAGACTGATGCCGTACAGTGGCGTCTGTTCACCATACAATCCTCAGACTGATGCCGTACAGTGGCGTCCGTTCACCGTACAATCCTCAGACTGATGCCGTACAGTGGCGTCCGTTCACCATACAGTTCCATTGTAAAAAAAACATATACGTTAACGTCTGCATTTTTTACTTGACTCTGCAGGATACTAAAACGTGGAGTGCTGCACATTTGTATACATCAAACCGATAGGAAAAACGTGATGTGAACACACATTGGGGAGGAGGGGGGTGTACTAAAATTTGCTGTGGGGCCCAGTCAGTTCTACCTACATCACTGCACATCTCCTTCTCTCCTCCAGGCCTGGCTCACTGCTGCAGCGGCCGCCGGAGAGAAGGAGCGCAGGGAGCTGCGGTTAGTGAATGACAGGACCACCAGCTCCCCTGCAATGATAGGTATGTGAGGGGGCCACTGGGGGGTCATTCATCACACTGTGAGGGCCCCTTACACAGTATAATGACTCCCAGTGCCCCCTATTTAGTATAATGATCCCCATTGACCCTCCATTTAGCATAATGACCACCAGAGCCCCCATTAAATATAATAACCCCTCGTGCCCCCTCCATACAGTATAACCCCCAGTGTGGGGGCGATTGGGGGTCATTATTCTGAATGGAGGGTCACTGTGGGGTCATTATACTGTGAGGGCCCTTTACATAGTATAATGTAATGTACAGTGTCCCCCATTTAGTATAATGACCCCCAGAGCCCCCTCCATACAGTATTCCCCCAGTGTGGGGGCTACTGGGGGTCATTATTCTGAATGGGGGCGACTGGGGGTTATTATTCTGAATGCAGGGCCACAGGTGGTCATAATACAGTGGGGGGGGGGAATTGGGGGTTCATTATACTGTGTGAAGGGCCACTAGTAGTCATTATACTGTGTGAAGGGCCACTAGTAGTCATTATACTGTATAGGGGCCACTGGGGGTCATTATACTGTGTGGGAGCCACAGGGGGACATGTCAATGTAAAAAAAATGCCTCATGGGGGCCCACTGGGATTTATCGCCCAAGGGCCCACATGAACCTGGAGCCGGCCCTGATTGAGAGCATGCCCAGTCGAATTGCAGAGGTCCTGAAAAAGAAGGGCCAACACTGCAAATACTGACTCTTTGCATAAATGTCATGTAATTGTCGATAAAAGCCTTTGAAACGTATGAAGTGCGTGTAATTATATTTCACTACATCACAGAAACAACCGAAACAAAGATCTAAAAGCAGTTTAGCAGCAAACTTTGTGAAAACTAATATTTGTGTCATTCTCAAAACTTTTGGCCATGACTGTACATATATGGCATATGAAAATCACGGAATGTATAGACATGTTAATGATATGCAATATATAATTAAAAGGAAATAAAACATCTCAGTTTATTCATTATCGAGTTGGAGCACCACTTGCAGAAATACACGCACCTGCTATCAATTTGGTTATTAATAGTGATGAGCGGGAGGTGCCATATTCGATTTCGCGATATTTCGTGAATATTCGTATGAATATTCGTGTTATATTCGTCGAAATCGAATATTCGTAATTATATCCAATTATCGCGAATAATATGCGATTTAATTAATCGCGTATTGCGATTTTTCTTTTAATAGTATAATGCAACGTCCTTATGAGTAATTGACTATGGCTAGGCTAATATGTGTATTTTACGAAATTTCGTTATATTGCTCTAACGTCGTCTTTTAGAATATTACGAATATTCTAAAAGACGAAGTTAGAGCAATATTACGAAATTTCGTAAAATACACATAGATTGTAATTTAGCTAATATAGTGCTATAATCCTTTTTTTTTTCTCACATTTTTTTTGCCTCTTCTGAACTTAAGTTTGGTAAATATGTACACTATTAAAAAAATTACTATAGCAGTATATTAGCTAAATTGCAGTCTATGTGTATTTTATGAAATTTCGTAATATTGCTCTAACTTCGTCTTTTAGAATATTCGTTATATTGCTCTAACTTCGTCTCTTAGAATATTCGTTATATTGCTCTAACTTCGTCTCTTAGAATATTCGTTATATTGCTATAACTTCGTCTTTTAGAATATTACGAATATTCTAAAAGACGAAGTTAGAGCAATATTAAGAATATACGTAAAAAGTTGAAATCGCAATTCGATTATTATAACTTGAATTAATCGAATTGCGATTTCAACTTGGATCTGGTTTACTATGGTTGCTGCTATATTCCATATTCGTTAATTCTAGCCTAATATGGAATATAGCAGTGCTAATTTGAAATCGCAATTCGATTAATTCGTTATAATAATCGAATTGCGATTCCAACTTAGCACTGCTATATTCCATATTAAACAACACACAGAGAGAATGCACCAAACAGATATAACTGACTATGCTGGCAAGACATAAGTAAAGGTATTAAAAGCTGAGACTTTCGCCAATATGTTCCAGTCATGGAGATATCGGAGCCCACATGCACCACGTCACGGTTTCTCAGCATGGCAAGGGGTTCCTAACCACTGCTCTGACTATGGTGTGAACACGGTCTGGGGATGATATAATTCAGCTCACAGCCAAGCTCCCCACAATTGCCCAGCATAAATGCTGTGGTTGTACAATGTGGATGAAGCCAGGCCGTGAGCCACACCCACACCAGACCATGTGGGGGAGGTTACCAGGTGCAAAAAAGTGCTAGAGTGCCAAATAAAGGCAAACACACTCAAATCTAACAAGACAGAAAATGAAAAACAAAAAAATTAGTGGCAATTCTGGAGGAGCTGCTCAGCCCATGACACTGTAGCGTGTCTTTAGTTAGGGGAGCAGCCCGACCGCATGTGGACCGCAGTAATCGACTAACCCCAGCAAAATATGCATACAATGGAGGATATCGACGCGGTCCACATGCACCACAAGAGCAAACTACACAGAATGTAGCAATCATAGAGAACACACAGAGAGAATGCACCAAACAGATATAACTGACTATGCTGGCAAGACATAAGTAAAGGTATTAAAAGCTGAGACTTTCGCCAATATGTTCCAGTCATGGAGATATCGGAGCCCACATGCACCACGTCACGGTTTCTCAGCATGGCAAGGGGTTCCTAACCACTGCTCTGACTATGGTGTGAACACGGTCTGGGGATGATATAATTCAGCTCACAGCCAAGCTCCCCACAATTGCCCAGCATAAATGCTGTGGTTGTACAATTCTAGCCTAATATTCCATATTAGGCTAGAATTAACGAATATGGAATATAGCAGTACTAAGTTGAAATCGCCATGCAATTACTTCGAGTTATATTAATCGCATTGCGATTTCAACTTGGACCTGGTTTACTATGGTTGGCTTCAATGTCTTGGTAGAATTTGCGAATATGACGAATGTATTCGTCATATTCCACAAAACGAAGATAACGAATGTATTCGTCTATTCCACAAAACGAAGATATTCTCCATCTTCGTTTTAGCTACCTATTCATCAACTTCGCGAATTCTAGCAATCATATAGGAAAGTTTACTATAGAGACAGCTAAGTATAATTCATTATGCGATTATATTACTTAGCTTTTCTTAAAATAAATAGAATAATTATAATACCTGATAATTATTATAATTATTCTATTTATAAAAAAAAAAGCTAAGTAATATAATCGCATAGCGAATTAAACTTAGCTGTCTCTATAGTAAACTTTCCTATATGATTGCTAGAATTCGCAAAGTTGATGAATAGGTAGCTAAAACGAAGATGGAGAATATCTTCGTTTTGTGGAATAGACGAATACATTCGTTATCTTCGTTTTGTGGAATATGATGAATATATTCGTCATATTCGCAAATTCTACCAAGACATTGAAGCCAACCATAGTAAACCAGGTCCAAGTTGAAATCGCAATGCGATTAATATAACTCAAAATAATCGTATGGCGATTTCAACTTAGTACTGCTATATTCCATATTAGGCTAGAGCTAGAATTAACGAATATGGAATATAGCAGTTAAGTTGAAATTGCAATTCGATTATTATAACTTGAATGAATCTAATTGCGATTTCAACGTAATTCTCAAATCCGACAGTACATTCTAGTATATGGAGACGTTCCCATGGTGATGGGGACTCTCCATGAGCACGGAAGTCGGCAGAAGCGGCAACGGGCACTGACTGGAGCATTTAAAAAAAATAAAAATAAAATATTCGATTTCGCGAATATACAGCACTATATTCTAAATATTCGCGAAATCTCGAAATCGCGATATTCGAGAAAAAAATTTGCAATTCGAATATTCGCGCTCAACACTAGTTATTAATGGTTGTCTGAGGAATATCCTGCCACCCTGAATGTACTTGGACCACAAATCATCAAGATCCATTGCTGGATCATCCAAGATTTGCTCGATGGGAGACAAGTTCGGAGATTCTGCAGGCCATGGTAGCACATTTACAATCACTTAAGGTGCTCACAGTAGCACAAGCAACATGTAGCCTGTCATTGTCCTGTTGAAGAACATCTCGTCGGACACTTTGGAGAAATGGCCGTAGCACTGGTTCCACGACCATATCAATGTAACGCCGAGCTGTTAGTGTAACTGAAATGAAGACTAGAGGGGTCCGGGTACTGTACATTATGCCACCCCACACCATAATCCCGGTAGTAGGACCAGTGTGATGTTTTCTTGTGAAGCTCTCTTCTTGGCATTGTACAAACTACAGATTGGCGTGGTATTAGAAAGCAGGAAGTGCTCAACCCCATATGCAGTGGTGCATCTATACAGGGGGAGCAGATCCTGCACTTGTGGCGCGCTGCTATAGGCAATGCAAAAATGCATACAATGGAGGATGCCTGCAGCGGACCACAAGAACCACAATGGACATCCTACACAAGATAGCAAATGTGTGGATGTAATAAACAGTAAAATAATATAACAAAATAATATAACAAAAACAAAAACAGGTTCACACTGCATTCTTAGTAAGGTTTAGCGGTCCCGAGCTACTTGAGAAACCTTGGCGCGGTGCTCGGGCTCAGACATGTCCTCCAAGCAGGATATGTTGGCTAATCTCTCAATTTTACACCAGTACGAGGGTTAGTAAGACTGCAGTGTGCACCTGTTTTAGTTTTATTATTTTTACTGTTTATTATATCCACACATTTGCTATCTTGTGTTGGATGTCTATTGTGGTACTTGTGGTCCGCTGCAGGCATCCTCCATTGTATGCATTTTTGCTGGGGATTGCCATTAGCAGCAGACCACAAGTGCAGGATCTGCCCCCCCTGTATAGATGCACCACTGCATATGGGCTTCAGCACTTCCTGCTTTCTAATACCACGCCAATCGGTAGTTTTTATATAGAATTTTTGGAGGTGTATAAACTGCTAGTCTGAATGCGCCTTTATTTCCATCCACAGGCAGCATTCTGGTGCACATGTGAGGCCCGGGCTATATCAGCCAGTCTTGGGTGGGGCTCAGAGCTCTCTCCCTCCTCCCACTGTATGCATGGTCTCATGCTGGAGGTTACTGGGAGATTGACTGTGAGTCGGACCTTGCGCTCCTGTAATTTGCCCACTGGCTCCTGGTATTGCCCATACGGCCCAGATAGGTTTAGCGTTAGGTCCCGAGCTACTCGAGAAACCTTGGGGCAGTGCTCTGGCACAGACATGTCCTCCAAGCAGGATATGTTCGCTAATCTCTCAATTTTACACCAGTACGAGGGTTAGTAAGACCGCAGTGTGCACCTGTTTTTGTTTTTGTTATATTATCTTCTTGGCATTGCCCACATGGTCTCCAGACCAATCTCCAGCTATCATAGCATCTGAGAAGAAAGCAGGACTCAGCGGTGGCATGAAGTCAATGAAACACCTGTAACTGGATGTCTGGATGTAGCCCAATGTCAAGGAAACACCTTGTGATGGTTTGTGTAGATGCAGTTTGCCTCCCTAAGCTTGGGATGTGACTGTCACCGCCAGATCTCTGAGAAGTTCTGATAGACGTTCTTCAGTACCTCCTGCATGATCTTCTTTTGTTTTGCTTTCGCTTTGACATCTCTCCTCCCTCTCCCAGCTGTCATCTATTAGCAGTGATTGCCTCCCTATATATCTCCTCCCATACTGCCTCACTTTGCGGTTTATATTACTTCCTGGATTGTGTTCTCTGCTTGAAGTTGCTACAGCTGGTTCTTCAGATAAGTCTATTTCTGTATTTGTTGTTTTCCTGTTGGCTTGATTCTAGGTGACCCTGACTCCCTCCATATTAAGTGCAGGGAGCCGGTGGTCGTGTCCCCTCACTATTCTAGGGTTTGCAGGTGTCACTCAGTCTAGGTACGTGGACATGCAACTTTCTATCACTGAGATCTTTGGATGGGCTGAGAAGACAGGGAGAGCTTCAGGGCTTTAATAGGGCTCACCCTTTTGTTCCTTAGTTTTGGATCAAGCCAGTTGGATCCTTATTTGTAACTTCTTGTTTTCTGCTACACCATCCGTGACAGTGACTTACAATTTCACTTCTGGTACAGAATGGATCACTATGCACCATTCTTCTTATCAGACAATCTTGCTGTCTTTCCAGCGTGTCCTTCTCCAAACCACCTTTGCACATAATGTTGAACAGTGCTGGCATCTCGACCTAGATGAGTAGCATTCTTGCCTGAGTGATAAACCAAGGTCTCTCAGTTTAAGGATTCTGTCTCTCTCAGTATAAAAGTGGTGAGAACTGACACATCGACAAACAGGTGGCATTACACAATCATCCCACACAACTTAATCAAAATTTTCAGGGTTCATGTGGCAAAAAACTTAGCTTTTATGCCCCTCCCACATGCTACAGATTGGAGCTAGGTGCTTGCAAAATTGATCATCTGCGGATCTTAGCGACACCTGCACTTTTTTTTAATTTGCATAAGCTTAGGAATCGACCATTTTGGTCTTGCAATTTCAATGTTAAGGATTTTATATATATTCAGAATAACATTGCTTCTATTTTAACAAGAGGAAGACTTTATAAGGCAGCAATGATCAACAGTTGTTGATGAGCTGATGTGTTGGCACTTTTATTTTTTATTTTTTTGGGGGGGAGATGGCACTATGATACTGGGACATGGGGGGGGGAAGAGAGGCACTTGATACTGGCACATGGGGGGAGGGGGGTTGGCACCTGATACTGGCACATGGGGGGAGGGGGGTTGGCACCTGATACTGGCACATGGGGAGGGGGAGAGGGGGGTTGGCACCTGATACTGGCACATGGGGGGAGAGAGGCACCTGATACTGGCACATGGGGGGGGAGGCACTTGATACTGGCACGTGGGGGGGGGGGTTTGGCACTTGATACTGGCACATGGGTGGGTTTGGCACTATGATACTGGCACATGGGGGGAGAGGCACTTGATACTGCCACTTTTTTTTGGGGGGGAGATGGCACTATGATACTGGGACATGGGGGGGAAGAGAGAGGCACTTGATACTGGCACATGGGGGGGTTTGGCACTATGATACTGGCACATGGGGGGTGGGAAGGAGAGAGGCACTTGATACTGGCACATGGGGGGGAGATGACACTATGATACTGGGACATGTGGGGGGGGAGAGAGGCACTTGATACTGGCACATGATAGGGGGCATCTATGGGGACACTTACTGGCACATTATTGGGGGGGCATTATGGGGGACACTAGGCAGGCAGCCTATCAGAGGCCAGACACTGAGGGGCATCTACTGGGGCACTATATATGGGGCATTTTACTCCCCCATGGTATGACCCCCTAGTAGCAGCACCAGCCTCTCTCTGCTCTGCTATTCCTCTGCCCCTTAATCCTTATTATGAAAGTTTTCTCATTAGGATAAAACACAACATCAGCTCCGCCGAGCCCCCGGCCAAAGTGTTGAAGTGGCGTCCGAGATCCCCAAGGGCCAAGCCAAGTAATTGTAAGTTTTCATGTGAAATATGTTTATGTTATACACACATAGCATACATAACATACACTGTGCCACACAATATACAGTATACTTCTACACTGTGTAGGGGTTAGGCTCCATTCACACGTCCGCAAAATGGGTCCGCAAGGGCTGTTGGGGGGGGGGGGGGTTGACACTCGCCCTGAGAGAAATTTTACCTGGAAACTGCACATGTGCGCCAGAACTGGACCATGAAGCAATGAAAGAAGACAGCCCGTCTTACAGCCCGATAAATTACGTCCGAGATCCCCAAGGGCCAAGCCAAGTAATTGTAAGTTTTCATGTGAAATATGTTTATGTTATACACACATAGCATACATAACATACACTGTGCCACACAATATACAGTATACTTCTACACTGTGTAGGGGTTAGGCTCCATTCACACGTCCGCAAAATGGGTCCGCAAGGGCTGTTGGGGGGGGGGGGGTTGACACTCGCCCTGAGAGAAATTTTACCTGGAAACTGCACATGTGCGCCAGAACTGGACCATGAAGCAATGAAAGAAGACAGCCCGTCTTACAGCCCGATAAATTACGTTTACATTATGTGGACACCAAGATGTGTGTGGGTTACTTACCTGGGGAAGAGTGTAGTGTCCCACTAGGTAAAGGTGGGCACTACACAGGTTAATGTGTTTCATTGCATTGAATGTCATGTGCATGTTTTTTCCCTGTGTTAGCTGGGTGTCAGGCCTGTCAGGGTGTAATTTAGCCTCCCAGACGTTAGAGGGAGCTAGAGAGCCCTAGATATATATAGGAAGGCCCAGACAGGGGAGAGTTAGTTTAGTCCAGGGGACTAGAGGAGTTACCTCGTCAGCCTGAAGCTCCTGAGGCTAAGCTTAGCTCAGTTGAGATACCCCAGTAGCAGGACAGAACCTCCTGGGAGAAACCCACAGCCCTTCACCAGCCAAGTCAGGATATTACAAGCAAAGATAAGTAACCCTGATGGGCAGATGCTTTAGAAAAGCAAAGCAAGGATTTAATACTAGAGGAAGATATATAGATATACCAAGGATTTAAGCCACCATTTAGGCATCCGGGCCTTGGGGTAGAAAGACAGACAGGAGTTCTAGAAAGAACAGTGTGCGCTATTTCTGAGGAAAGGTACAACCTGATTCTGAGTGCATTGTGGATTTACCCTCTGAGTATCTTGCATAATTAATACCTGCCATCTTGTGGAATAAGCCTGCTTGTAAAGCTGTGATCTAAAAGACTGTGTTACCATCTGTATGTACAAAGTTGGACTCTTAAGTAAAGCAACGTTTGGTTCACTACACCACCTGTGTACCTCACTTATTCCAACTATCAACCGGTGTGCCACCGTCAAAGGCACTGGTGTCACGAACCTTAAAGGGACCTTGCCCCAGGCACTCAAAATACCTGTAACATCCAGGGCACCTCATCCACCATCAGGCCTTGTCCCTACATACAGAGTGTGCCCCAGAGGAACCGTGTCTACCTCTCCTTCACTGCCACATGCCTGCCCAGGGTTCTCCAATACAGTGAACAACCCTCGATTGCCCATAACCGTGACCTCACTTCGCTATACCCTGCAGGTCTGGCGTGTTGCAAGAGATGGCACCAGGATGTACTGAGGTAAGAAGACAAGTTGATAGAGGTAGTGTGAGGCTTTGGTCAATGTTATGCTGGGAAACCTTGGGTCCTGCATCAAGTAGTTGTGACTCATACCACGTACCTAAACCCAGACAAGTACCCAAATCCATGGCAGCAATATTCCCTAATGGCTCTTTCATCAGGATATTAAGCTCTTTTGTTCTTATAATTATGAGTGTAGTTATAATGGACAAGCATTACACAATGACGTATTTACCAGTTTCTGGACACTACAATTTTTCCATTGAAACCGGCCAAATAGTCTAATGTCTACTGTAGCCGGGTGTGTCAGTGGAAGAGGATGCAGACCTTCAAACCGTGTTTTCATGGAGTAAATGTATCCAGCTGGCTGGTAATAAACACTATCACTCCACTGACTGATAGCTAAAACAAGATAAATCCTGTTAAAACAAGGAATCTGACCACACAAATTTAGAAGAAATGTAAAACATATATCAAGGACAGAGCAGACATCACAAAATATATACTGAATAGGAGAAATAGAGAGGAATAATAATATCACAGTGCAGGGACTCTGGGACGTGTGACCATCTAAGATTGTTTGCAGCCAAGGATGAGCGAACCCGTGGAAGTTCGGGTTTGCCGGTTTTGGCCGACCTTCAGGTCAAAGTTCATGTTCGGGACCCGAACTTGATCCCAAACCCGGACCCCATTAAAGTCAATGGGGACCCGAAATTCACTTTATTATTTTCCATTATAACATGGTTATAACGGAAAATAATAGCATTCTTAAGACAGAAATGCTAAATAAAATGGCCATTGAGGGGTTAAAAATAATAAAAAAAAACTCAACTCATCCTCTTGATCATGCAGCCGGTATCCTCTTTTTTTCTGCAGGACCTGCAAATGGACCTGCGATGACGTCACCACGCTCATGAGCATGGTGACGTCATCGCAGGTCCTTTTGCAGATCCTGCAAAAAGAAGAGGATACCGGCTACGCGATCAAGTGGATGAGGTTTTAAAATTATTTTTAACCCCTCAATGGCCATTTTATTTAGCATTCTGTCTTAAGAATGCTATTATTTTCCGTTATAACCATGTTATAATGGAAAATACTAAAATCACCCAAATACCGAACCCGAACTTCAGTGAAAAAATCTGTGTTCGGGTCCAGGTACCCGAACTCGCAAAGTTCGGTACTCAACCCTCAACCCTATTTGCAGCCAATTCCTCACCCTAAACTCAACCAGCATCATAAACTCAACAAAATATATGTCTACCTTTTAACATTAAAATTCTGTACTGATCTTAGTGCAAAACAGAGCAAAAGACATAAGTGCTAAAATTCTATGTGCCTGCAGCTACCACTAGGGGGAGCTTAGACGCTTACTGCATACTGTTATTTTATTGATTTTAGTGTATAAACAGTATGCAGCAAGACCCTAAGCTCTCTCTAGTGGTGGCTGCAGGCCATCAAAATGATATAATCTACCCTAGGTTTGAGATTTGGAGAGTTGTATCAGAAAAAACAGTTACGACAGTGATAAAAATGTAGCAAATGACCACACAGAGACTCAGGGTAGCATGGTCTACTTTGTACAGACATAGGCTCAAAGACACACTTGGTGTACTCAACTTCAAAAAAATGCTATCAGGCTGCTTGCTCAGTTGGCAATCCTTTACTTAACAGCTCACCCACAAAGCTTGAGAAGTAGCACCATGTACTATAGACTTGATCCTGTGGACTCCCCCCGCCCCCCCCCCACATCCCGACCCATCATCACTGATCCTATTACTAACCACTCCTTCAAGATATGGGACTTGGTAAAATATTCTGGTCACTCAAATAGGGAAGAGGAATCAGATCTTGGCTCCACATTACCAGACCACCAGTGGTAGACCACTTGAAAAAAAAAAGTGGCTAAAACACACTGATTTGAGAACATCCAGTAAGTTTCTGCTTAGGGTTATCATGTTTCAGAGGGTGACCCCAGGACATTTACCTATGTTTTTCCTTACTGACAAACTATTGCTTAAGCATGGAAGAAAAATACTTGAGACTTCTTGTAGGTCAAGAGGCGACTTATTGGCATATGACCACCAGTGAAAAATTGACATACATTTTGAAAGACTGCCATGATATTTTCTGAGAGTCTGAAACCCATGGAAAGATTATGTCCTTCCTTCTCGAAGTAGCAGAAACTTACTACCTACTAAGACACACAATCTATCCACTTTCCTCCATACTTGACCCTGCCCATTTGACTACTACTCTGCAAGAGAACCAGCCCTTTGTTTTTCTTTCCTTTTTTACCCCAGTTTTGAGCTGGTGTTGCCCCGACCACCCACCCATGTTTGATCATCCAATTACCTTCTAGGCCTAAGCTCAACAAACCATTTTTTCCCTGCCATTATACCTTGTTCTATAAATGTAACTGGTGGTTGACTTTTGTTGGTTTTACACCACTTTAACTGCACTGTTATTTTATGGAATAAATTTAAAATTACAATAAAAATATTTGTAAAAGAAAAAATTATGGATGGAAGAATGTTGGAGCTGTGTAGATTAGGAAGCTAGTGAGCTTGACAGTATCTCAGTGCTGTTTCTTGCACTGATGGGATCTGCATGGAATTTCTATATTCTCCCCATATTTCTGTGTGTTTCCTCTGGGTACAATAGTTTCCTTCCACAATCCAAAAACCATGCTGATAATTTATATTGTGGGTCCCAATGTGGACAGGCATAACATTTTAGTGACAGCGCTGCAGAATATGTGGGCGCTATTTAATTTAATAAAGTAAATGGTGTTCAATTGAATGAATCATTTCACCTATTATCTTTACGAATGGGGACGGTAGATCGGCTGTGCTCATTGTTCGTGTACTGTATGTCATTTCTTTTAATGGGTGATTGTTTAAATTCAGGGATGACATTCTTCTTAGGCAGGAATTCACAACAAAGTAAGAATAAAAGTTGTCAGTACAGTGCTGATATGTAGTAAAAATAACTTACCGAGTCAGGAAAGCCAAAGTGACAGGTTCCAAGAAAGCCATTAAAATCTATCTATCTATATATCTATCTATCTTTCCATCTATCCATCTATCCCATAGCTATCTCATATCTATCTAAGAAAAAATAAATCAGGGAGCACCGCTGTAAATCAAGCAAATGCTGGAGTTCTAGCGGCTAAAGGGGCGATCCCTGAAGCCCAAAAATACAAAAAATAAAGAAACTCTGCGGCACTTCCATGAATGTGCGTTTATTCACCCGGCATCATGCCTGATACCAGGTGAATAAACGCACATTAACGGAAGAGCTGCAGAGTTTATTTTTTTATTTTTTTATCTATCGATCTCATATCTATCTATCTATTATCTATCTATCTATCTATCTATCTATCTATCTATCTATCTATCTATCTATCTATCTATCTATCTATCTCTCATATCTATCTATCTCATATCTATCTATCTAATGCATCTGTCTATCTATCTATTATATGTTTCTATCTTTTATCTGTATCTATCTATCTAAAAAATGCAAAGCGGCAGCACTCTCGAATGATGAAAAAAGGAGATAGTTTATTCACCCATGTGGAATAGTATTTGAGCCGAAACGTTGCGTCCATTATAATAAAGGCAGGTTTCGCATTTGCGTTATGGAATTCCGTTATAGGTTCCATTATAACATGTCAACAGGCAGGGGCAGACTGGGAACTTAAAATGTCCCCAGAAAAATACTTAAAGTGGCCCCGTTTTGTGGTTGGGTCCAAAGTGATGGAAGGCAGGGCCTGGAATACAATATTGGGGCACATTATACCGCCCCAACAGAGCCAGATACCACAGTCAATCACAAAATACTCCCAGCATCTCCAAAAACTTCCACTGGCCGGCCGTGAGAAGGGCTTAGGCGGCCCCCTGGGCATCGGCCCACCGGGAAATTTCCCTGTAAAAAGTCTATGGTCAATCCTCCCCTGTCGAAAGGACTATTTTTTCCGTCATGTATAACAGAACCAAGTGGAACCGGTATGTGTCCCCATAGACATTAGGATGGCGCAAAACGGAATGCCTCGTAAAGGCTTCCGTTTTGTATTCTGTCCTAAAATTCCATTATAATTTTGTTAATTGAACCCTATAACTGAATTCCATAACACAAATGTGAGCCCGCCCTTAAAGGGTTTCTACCACTTAGGCGTCACATATTTGGCTGTCAGACACTAGCGATCCGCTAGTGTCTGCTCTGGCCAACCATCCTAATATAATTGCTTTTGGGGCGGTGGTTTGGCTAAAAAAACTACTTTTATTAATATGCTAATGAGCCTCTAGGTGCTATGGGGGCGTCATTAGCACCTAGAGGCTCCGTCTACCTTTAGAAACTGCCGCCCCCAGCGCGTCCCTCCAGCCCGCCCATCTCCTCCTGAATGCGATCCTCCTTGTGAGCGCCTGTATTCGGCGCATGCGCAGTAAATGTCTGACAGCTTCCCTGCTCAGACATCTCCACTGCGCCTGTTCCTCGGAGAACTATGGCGTCATCGCGCAGGCGCAGTGGAGATGTCTGAGCAAGGAAGCGGTCAGACATTCACTGCGCATGCGCAGAATACATACGAGGATCGCATTCAGGAGGAGATGGGCGGGCTGGAGGGACGCGCTCGGCGGCGGCAGTTTCTGAAGGTAGACGGAGCCTCTAGGTGCTAATGACGCCCCCATAGCACCTAGAGGCTCATTAGCATAATAATAAAAGTAGTTTTTTTAGCCAAACCACCGCCCCAAAAGCAATTATATTAGGATGGTTGGCCAGAGCAGACACTAGCGGATTCGCTAGTGTCTGACAGCCAAATATGTGACACCTAAGTGGTAGAAACCCTTTAATGGGGTCGTTAGTGAACAGCAGTATCCAGATATGCCAGATCCGGTGAACTACGGCAGGCTGTTTCTGCTGAAATATCCTGCCGGACCAGTTAAGTGGAGGTGTGAACATTGTACATATTCACATTTTTTTTTACCTGAAAAGTATTTCACATTCCATAAATTGTCTGTGCCCCTTATCTACGTTGTACCTTTTCCTAATCCAGGGCATCTATTTTTATGGATTGATATCCAGCCTTTAAAGGTGGCATATTGCTAGCATAGGTCATCATTTTATGATCAGTGGGGTTTGACCTCTGCGACCCCTGCCGGTGCGGATGCTGACCGGTATATTTTCTTGGTGCCCTTTGAATCCCTGTGTAATGATCCACTAAGTCCCTCCTCTAGACATAAAACAACAAGGGGAATTTGCTAAGACTGGCGTTTCTTCACTGTCAGGTTTGCATCACGTTTTACACCATTTTCGATCTAAAACTGTAATAAATTTGTCAGAAACTTGTTGCCCCCGCCCATTTGTCTCATCACTTTGAAGGTCAAGAAAAGTCACAGATATGACGTGCACCATCATTTGTGATTTTTTTTGGTGGTTCCGTTTTACCTAGAGTACTCACTTAAAAGGCGGTTTCGGTAATTTGATCCTGTGGGAGTCCAACTACTGGGACCCCCACCAATCACAAGATCGGGGACTCTGTACCCCGCAGGGTCCCCCTGACTGAGATAGCTGAGTACAGAGCTTGGCTATCTCCTTTAGGCCTCTTTCACATGAGCGTGACGGATTAGGTCCGGATGCGTTCAGCGAAACTCGCACTTTTTCAGCAGACAAGTTCAGTCAGTTTTGGCTGCGATTGCGTTCAGCTGTTCAGTTTTTTCCGCGCGGGTGCAATGCATTTTTTACGCGCGTGATAAAAAACTGAAGGTTTACAAATAACATCTTTTAGCAACCATCAGTGAAAAACGCATCGCACCCGCACTTGCTTGCAGATGCAATGCGTTTTTCCCTGAAGAAGCCCCATTCACTTCTATGGGGCCAGGGCTGCGTGAAAAATGCAGAATACAGAACATGTGCTTTTCGCACAACGCAGAACTGATGCGTGAAAAAAAAAACTCATGTACACAGACCCATTGAAATGAATGGATCAGGATTCAGTGTGGGTGCTGTGCGTTCACTTCGCGCATCGCACCCGCGCGGGAAAACTCGCTCGTGTGAAAGGGCCTTAGAAATGAATGGAGCAATAGAGCGCATGCTTGATCTGCCGCTTCATTCATTTCGGGAGGGTGTGGGAGACGCCTGCAGGGTACAGGGTCCTCGTTTCCATCATTGTTGGGGGTTCCAGTGATTAGACAGCCATGGACAAGTCATAAACAAGAATGGGCCACAATGACCAGCATCGGCGATGACGCCGAAACTGTTCAATTAACCCCTCATCGCTCTTGAACTCTGTAAGGAAGAGGGATGCAACTCCCTCTGCCTTTCCGATCAGAGCCCCTGCAGTGAAATCATGAGAGCCTGGGGCCTGCTGAAGGTAAGCTGCCTGGTCAGCAGGGAGCATGTCAGAGTGTGAATGGGTCAAGGGATCAAAAGATCCCAGGTTCTAGCCCCCTAAGGGGGCTAAAAGTTATTAAGTGAAAAAAAAAAACATAAAAATATTAAAAGTTTAAATCACCCGCTTTCCCAATTTTCCATATAAAAAATTATAAACAATGAAAAATAAACATATCAGGTAGTGTCACGTTCAAAAATGTTTAAACTATTAAAATATTTTAAAAATGTTACTGCGCGGTGAACGTTGTCACGGAAAAATAAACATGCGATTTGACATTTTTTAGTCACCTTATACCCCCGAAAAAGTTGAATAACAGTGATCAAAAAGTTGTATGTACCATAAAAAGCCCACATACAGCTCTGTAGACGGAAATATAAAAAGTTATGGCTATCAGAAAATGGCAATGCAAAGTAAATTTTGAAAAGTGTTTTTTAAAAAGTAATAAAACAAAATTGAAACCATACAAGTTTGATATCGCCGTAATTGTATTGAGCTGCAGAATAAGCACACGTCATTTTTAGCGCACGTTGAATGTCGTGATGTCAAAACCCCAAAAACCTTGGCGGTATTTTTTTCAGTTTTACCCCACAAATAATAACATGGCAAATTAAATAGTGGCATTAAAAAATGCAACTTGTCCCACAAAAATAAAATAAAAAGAGCTGTCCTAAGGCTATGTGAATGGCAAAATAAAAATGTTATGGCTATTGGAATGCGGGAGGAAAAATCAAAAATGAAAATAGGATCAATCCTTAAGGGGTTAACATTTTTTGTCTTTCAGATTGATGCTACCGTGAGTCGACAGTTTTCCTGCACCTTCATTGCGTTTTCTCAACGAAACAAGTAGCGCTAAGGTGGTGAGTGTTGCACTATTGTTTTTTCACAGACAAGGATTGCGCTGTTTCTGGAAAAAAACAAAAAAGAAAAATTTTGAAAAAAAATCCACCCTTTCAATAACCACAGGCAGTGAGAACATGTTAAATGCCAAGGAAGCCTTGGAAAGGTGGTAACGAGAAAAATGGCTTGTCGGTGTAATTGTAGAAGCGTTAGGAAAACAAGTTGGAAAACTCTGCAAACACTTGTCATCCCATCTGACAGGAAAATGACTGGAGTGTAGTCCGAAGAAAACTGCCAGAGCTTCCAGTCCCTGGTAATGTAAGGTAAATATACAGCCGCATAGAAAGGCCTCTTTCTTCTACGTGTTGTGAGCTCGTCAGGAGGGATAATTAAGATGTAATGGGCTGGGAAATAAAAGTACATCTGAATGATAGAAAATATAAAGTGATGGATGGCTGGGCTCACACCTCGACTATAGAGCTGAGGACACGAAAACACGACCCCGCGCGGTTTACACACATGTCCTTTATGTCTGCGGCGTGTAGTTGTTGACGGGCGCACACGCCATTCCTTCACTTTGTTGCAGTGATCTGGGAGGGGAAAACTGAGAAGAGACGGGGAAATGGGACACAATGGGGGGAGATTTATCAAAACTAGTGTAAAGGCAAACTGGCTTAGTTACCCAATCAGATTACACCTTTCATTTTTCAGAGCTCCTTTGGAAAATGAAAGGATTAATCTGATTGGTTGCTATGGGCAACTAAGCCAATTTTCCCTACATCAGTTTTGATAAGCCTCCCCCAGTGACAATGTAATGGGGTCTAATAAGCAGACCTATGGAAATTTCTGCTTACATAGAGTAGAAATACATTAATCCAGACACACCTTTTGCGGCCCCATTGAAGTGAATGGGTCCGCATCCGAGCCGCAAAAACTGCGGCTCGGATGTGGACCATAACTACGGTCATGTGCATGAGGCCTTAGTTGCACATAGCAACCAATCAGATTCCACCTTTCACTTTGCAAAGGAGCTCTGAAAAATGAAAAGTGGAATTTGATTGGTTGCTATGGACAACTAAGCCAGTTCTACTTTACACCAGTTTTGATAAATCTCCCCCATTGTCATTACTCACTGTCCCCAGTGGGGCCTCACTATATCTTTAGTTTTCCCTTTGTTTCTAATACACAGGCGTTTGCACTCTTGGTTTGTGGCGCTGCTGTACAGCAGCGGTATCGCCACCGCTGCTAATCAAAAGTAACACGTATAATTTCTATTCAGGTACTGCGCGATGCACTTCCTATACACCTCCACTATCTGTCAGTGCCCAAGAACCCGCAGTATACAGTAACTGAAACACCCTCAGATTGGTCTTACTCTGTAATGACCGACGTCACGCACAGGGAGGAACACAGGGAAAGCCCTGCCCAAGGGAAAGGGAAAGGTGGTGACCCCTAACTCACCTTGCGGCTGGCACCTGACTGCCCTGACGTCCCTAGACGGGTTCCTCACCCGTGCGGCGATCACGTGCCTAAACCCTGGCTTTCCCTGAAATGAGCCCTAGATAGTGAACGGGCCGGTGGGATCGCTAGTCCGCACCACTGCACTAAGAGGGAAACACCAGGGAGAGGACAGACAAACACATACACCCAGGTGGGCGACCACAGCAGTCCACAAAGGTCCAACAGGGATCCGGAGGGTAGCGTTCTGAAACAACAATCAGAGGACGCAGCAACACAGCTCCAGTGGGTCAGAATAGATGTCCAGGCAGGAAGCTCTATCTCTGGCAACCAGAGAAGTGTGAGAGAGGAATATAAGGAGGTTTGGGAGTGCTGGACAAGGAACAGCTGAGGAGAAGGAGCTACGGATCCCTGAGTGAGCCAAAAGGGTTTGCAAAGCAAACCCAGAAAGCTACCATAAGGAAAACAGTCCTATCTTAAATAGAGCGTGCAGCCAACCGCTGCGACTTCCTGACCCCGGGTATAACGGAGTCAGGCGTGGTTCTCGATACCCTCGTGACATACTCGCGCTCACATGGAGCGCTGTGTGACATCACAGTAAGAGCTACGGGTGACTAGGAGGACCAAAGTTACTCCAACGCGTTTCGAATAATACGTTATTCTTCGTCAGGGAAGAATACTGTATTATTCGAAACGTGTTGGAGTAACTTTGGTCCTCCTAGTCACCCGTAGCTCTTACTGTGACGTCACACAGCGCTCTGAATGCTAAATAAAATGTGGCTTTAGGGGTTAAAGAATAAAAAAAATTAACTCACCTCATCCAATTGATCGTGCAGCCAGCATCGTATTCTTGCTTCTTCTTTCAGGACCTGCAAAAGGACCTTTGATGACGTAATCGCGCTCATCACGTGGTAGAAATCTTCTATCTTCATTCAGCAGGACATGCGCTGACGTCACCACGTGGTGAGCGCGAATACGTCATCAAAGGTCCTTTTGCAGGTCCTAAAAGAAGAAGAAAGAAGACATGCCACCTGGTTGAACAAGAGGATCAGGTGAGTTAATTTTATTTAATTTTTTTAACCCCTCAAGCCACATTTTAGTAAGCATTCTGTATTTAGAATGCTATTATTTTCCCTTATAACCATGGTGATGGATCATGTGATGGTCCATGTGATGAGCGCAGTGACGTCACCAAAGGTCCTTTTCCTCCTGGGCATCAAAGAAGAAGACAGAAGGGAAGCTGGGCTGCGCGAACAAGTGGATGAGGTGAGTTAAATTATTATATATTATTTTTTAACCCCTCCAGCCCTATTTTACTATGCATTCTGTATTAAGAATGCTATTATTTTCCCTTATAACCATGTTATAAGGGAAAATAATAAAATCTACACAACACCTAACCCAAACCCGAACTTCTGTGAAGAAGTCCGGGTTCGGGTTTGGGTACCAAACATGCCGATTTTTCTCACGCGCGAGCAAAACGCATTAAAACGCTTTACACTCGCACGGAAAAATCTAGCATTTTCCTGCGACACACCCGCTTCCTATCCGGCCCCCACACGCGGCACCCATATTAAAGAGGTCTTACTACGGATCCGGCAGGCTGTTCAGCCTGCGAGACAAGCCTAAGGCCTCTTTCACACGAGCGTCACGGATTGGCACCTGATGCGTTCAGGGTGCCTTCAGTGAAACTCGCACTATTTTGCAAGCAAGTTCACTCAGTTTTGTCTGCGATTGTGTTCAGTTGTTCAGTTTTTTCCGCGCGGGTGCAATGCGTTTTGATGCGTTTTTCACGCGCATGATAAAAAACTGAAGTTTTACAAACAACATCTCTTAGCAACCATCAGTGAAAAACTTGCTTCCGGATACAATGTGTTTTTACTGAAGCCCCATTCATTTCTATGGGGCCAGGGCTGCGTGAAAAACGCAGAATACAGAACATGCTGCGATTTTCATGCAACGCACAAGTGATGCGTGAAAATCACCGCTCATGTACACAGCCCCATTGAAATGAATGGGTCAGGATTCAGTACGGGTGCAATGCGTTCACCGCATTGTCAACTTATTTATACATTCGGGATCATGTCTCCCTGTATTATTTATTTTAATTTATTTCACTAATGGAATATGATGGAATATAATACAAGCAATAAGCTATGTACACCCATCATGAATTTATTATCACAATAAAATATTGTCAGGTGTTAAGAAATTGAGGGAAATAAATTAAAATGAATAGACCAGGGGGACATGATCTTCACTTGATCCTAAATTTCTAGGAGGAATAATAGGGGGACGCTACAATGAACAGTTCTATAAAAAGATGCTCCAGTCTTGTCATTTCATGAAGAATATAAGTTTTTAATAAAGTAGACATCGGGAGAGGTGATGAGTATTCGTTAAACCTGGAACATGGCAGCAGCTGCAGAAACATTGGTGACTTGTCCCATGAGCTGGCCAGGTCACTTAGCTTTATCAGACAGAAAACATTATCAAAGGAAATGTGATGATTTGTTAGTTCCAGTGACAGCCCAGCTGGGACATTGCCTTCTGTATTGTTTCTACAGGATTTCCCTGAGTTGAGATGCACTGGAAACAAATGAGCTGGAATCTTGTCATAGGATCTTAAAACATCCTAGAAGAATGTGCTGTCCTCTGGCGCTGTTGTCAAACACTAACATCCTTAAAGGGATCGTCCACATCAGACAATCCCTTCATGTTAGGCTACATTTTACAAGAACATATTTTGTTTCCGTGTCCGTTCCGCATTTTTTGCGGATTGGATGAGAACCCATTCACACCATGTGCTGTCCGCATCCATAAGTCCGTTCTGTAGCCCCGCAAGAAATATAGAGCATGTCCTATTCTTGTCCGTTTTGCGGACAAGTATAGGCATTGTTACAATGGATCCGCAAAAAAAAAACAGATGCAATACGGATGCCAAAAGGATGTCATCCGTATTTTTTGGGGATCAGGGTTTTGCGGAACGCAAAACACATACGGTCATGTGAATGTAGCCTTAGAAGGCTTTCTTGTCAGTAAGGTGATCACAGGTAGGGTTGAGTGAACTTCTATCTTCATTCAGCAGGACCTGCAGTGACGTCACCATGCTCACCATGTGGTGAGCGCGGTGACGTCACTGCAGGTGTCAGGGCTGAGGATGGGGGAAACCCTCAGCCGTGTGATGCCAGATGATGTTGTGGCTACTCGGCCAGGAGAACAGGATAGGGAGCAGGTCACCTCCTCAAAGCATCCCTAACTCCTACCTCCATGGGCCGACCTTTAAGGTAAGAGGACCCATGCGCAGGAACCTCGGAGCCCTGACTTACAGATCCCTGAGCTAGGAGCTGGGTAGGACGACCTACTCCTCCTAGGAACGGAGGAGCAGGAGTCTCAATGGCCAAGCTGTTGGGAAAAGGGGAACACAGACAGCTTTACGGGAATGGCAGGCGAACGAGAAGTTCCACCAACCTGCCACAGCCTTGCTGACTGGATCCCTGAGCAAACAGGAATCCAGAACCGTAAGCTGCACCAAAACACATAGGAAGGTCCCAACAGAACATAACATAGACATCACACACATAAAGACATAAACATAAGGACAATATCTTTATGACCACAGGGGTGGCTCTCACTGGCAGGTAATATGCACAGGAGGCTGCTCCAGCCAAGCATGACTGAAGCAACCTACTGAGCCATGCCAAACACCAAGGCTATATAGGCCAAGAAGCCACACCCCACAGTCGGACACACCCAGTGACATCACGCACACACTGGGAAGGGAATTAACCCTTCCAGCACCACAGAAGGGAAACACACATAAAGGGGAAGTGACCAAACTAAAAATCACACTGTGGCTGTTGCCGCAGGCAACGACATTGGTGGCAGCCGTCCTTGGAGACAGCCCGAAGGCCGGGACACTGCATGTACAACATACCAAACGTTGCCACGGGCAGCCACAGTGAAGGGAAAGTGTCAAAGTGCACACCAGACATACAAACGTGCATACACACACGCACACAACTCCAAGGGAACTGCACACATAGCTGTTGTCCGCGGCAACCGCACTTGAGGCAAACAACATCATGCCTCAAGCTGCGGTTGAAACAACACCCAAACCGCGGGCAACTGTATGCGGCTCCCAAGGAGTCACGGCCATAACCGTGGCCGTGACACTCCCACCCCTCAAGCCCCCCCCCCCCACCAAAAAAAAAAAAACACGTGAGGGCCTCAACACAAGGGGATGGGAGAAGGGGACGTCCACTCTCAGACATGGTTCCCAGAAAGTCGCTGTCAGCTGCATCCTCTCCCAGCTCACACTAGCCAGTCCGACGAGGCCTGCAGCCCGCACCAGCGACACAGGGGAGAGAACCACTGAGAGATGGACAAGGGGACTCTCCACTCACATCCCCACTCCAGTCGCTGCCAGCAGACACTCCTAACCAGCACGCAGCCGGACCACTTATGGAGTGCTGCCAGCAAACGACCAGAGATGGGAACATGGAGAGGGACGAGGGATCACCAACACGGACACGGAAGGTACGGTGGCGGGGAATAAGCCACCAACCGTGCCGTTAACGGTGATCCCCCCGGGACGTTCTCCCTCCGGAGAACGCGCATGCAGGCCACAAGGAGATGGCACTCCATGCTGCACCCTCTTCCGAAGGTGTGCAAAACCACACACCAAACAAACACCACGTGCAATGTAAAATCAGGGGGACGCCAAACGAACACGGTGAGGAAGTGGCGGGGAAAAGCCACTCACCGCGCCGTCAGAGGCGAAACCCCCAGAACGCTCTCCCTCCGAAGAGTGCGCATGTACCCCTTCCGCAGACGGCGGTACATGCTTCACCCTCTTTCGAGGGAACACCACGTGAGTAGCCTCTGTGGTCATACTGTCACGGCTGAGGATGGGGGAAACCCTCAGCCGTGTGATGCCAGATGATGTTGTGGCTACTCGGCCATGAGAACAGGATAGGGAGCAGGTCATCTCCTCAAGCATCCCTAACCTGACTCTAACTCCTACTGGCATGGGCCGACCTTTAAGGTAGGAGGACCCATGCGCAGGAACCTCGGAGCCCTGACTTACGCTCCGCAGGTCCCTGAACTAGGAGCTGGGTAAGATGACCTACTCCTCCTAGGAACGGAGGAGCAGGAGTCTCAATGGCCAAGCTGTTGGGAAAAGGGGAACACAAACAGCTTTACGGGAATGGCAGGCGAACGAGAAGTTCCACCAACCTGCCACAGCCTTGCTGACTGGATCCCTGAGCAAACAGGAATCCAGAACCGTAAGCTGCACCAAAACACATAGGAAGGTCCCAACAGAACATAACATAGACATCACATAAAACATAAAGTGACATTCATAAGGACAATATCTTTATGACCACAGGGGTGGCTCTCACTGGCAGGTAATATGCACAGGAGGCTGCTCCAGCCAAGCATGACTGAAGCAACCTACTGAGCCATACCAAACATCAAGGCTATATAGGCAAAGAAGCCACACCCCACAGTCGGACACACCCAGTGACATCACGCACACACTGGGAAGGGAATTTACCCTTCCAGCACCACAGAAGGGAAACACACATAAAGGGGAAGTGACCAAACTAAAGATCACACTGTGGCTGTTGCTGCAGGCAACGACATGGGTGGCAGCCGTCCTTGGAGACAGCCCGAAGGCCGGGACACTGCCACCACATGTACAACATACCAAACGTTGCCACGGGCAGCCACAGTAAAAGGAAAGTGTCAAAGTGTACACCAGACATACAAATGTGCATACACACACGCACACAACTCCAAGGGAACCGCACACATAGCTGTTGTCCGCAGCAACCGCACTTGAGGCAAACAACACCATGCCTCAAGCTGCGGTTGAAACAACACCCAAACCGCGGGCAACTGTATGCGGCCCCCAAGGAGTCACGGCCATAACCGTGGCCGTGACATCAGGTCCTTTTGCAGGTCCTGAAAAAAAGAAGATACCGGCTGCACAATCAAGTGGATGAGGTGAGTTTTTTTTTTTTAACTCATCAGTAGACATTTTATTTAGCATTCTGTGTTAAGAATGCTATTATTTTCCGTTATAACAATGTTATAACAGAAAATAATAAATCACCTGAATACTGAACCCGAACTTCAGTGAAAAAGTCTGGGTACCCGATCTCGCAAAGTTCGGTACAAACCTAAACTTTGCAGTTTGGGTTGGCTCAACTCTAATCACAGGTCATTCTCCTGCTGGGACCCCAGTGATCACCTGTGATCTGTACCTGGTAGCAAGTATTCAGATTTTCTGCAGCACCACTACTGGTGAAATTAAGCATTACACTGTGCCCATTCGTATGTCACGGTTGTGTCATGGTCTGGTGGTAGTGGACCGTGACATTTTAGCCATGCATGCTTGTTGCTGGTGGCAACGTTTAGTTTTTAGCATGTTTACACACTTCCCCTTTAAGGTTGTTCTCCCTTCCCATTCTGGTGGGTATGGGGTTAAAGTGTGAGTAAGGTGGAGCTAGGTGTGGGCTCTTATAGTACTTGGGCTTGGAGCCTGAGGTTAGTGGGCCTTCAGCTTCTTGTGGAGCTGGAGTTATACTGCCATCCTGGACTTTACCATCTGGACAGATGGTAAGGTCCAGGATGGAAGCATAACTCCAGCTCCACAAGAAGCTCAAGTCCCACTAACTTCATGCTCCAAGCCCAAGTACTATAAGAGCCCACACCTCACACTTTAACAACATACCCACCAGAATGGGAAGGGAGAACAACCTTAACCACCTCAGCTCCCTTAGCTTAAACACCCTTAATGACCAGACCACTTTTTACAATTCTGCACTACACTACTTGCACCGTTTATTGCTCGGTCATGCAACTTACCACCCAAATGAATTTTACCTCCTTTTCTTCTCACTAATAGAGCTTTCATTTGGTGGTATTTTATTGCTGCTGACATTTTTACTTTTTTTGTTATTAATCGAAATTTACCCAAATTTTTGCAAAAAAATGAAATTTTTCACTTTCAGTTGTAATTTTAAAAAAAAACAACAACATATATATATATACATTTTTCTCTAAATTTATTGTTCTACATGTCTTTGATAAAAAAAAATGTTTGGGTAACAAAAAGATGGTTTGGGTAAAAGTTATAGCAATTACAAACTATGGTACAAAAATGTGAATTTCCGCTTTTTGAACCAGCTCTGACTTTCTGAGCACCTGTCATGTTTCCTGAGGTTCTACAATGCCCAGACAGTAGAAAAACTCCACAAATAACCCCATTTCGGAAAGTAGACACCCTAAGGTATTCCCTGATGGGCATAGTGAGTTCAGAGAACTTTTTATTTTTTGTCACAAGTTAGCGGAAAATGATGATTTTTTTTTCCTTACAAAGTCTCATATTCCACTAACTTGTGACAAAAAATAAAAACTTCCATGAACTCACTATGCCCATCACGAAATACCTTGGGGTGTCTTCTTTCCAAAATGGGGTCACTTGTGGGGTAGTTATACTGCCCTGGCATTTTAGGGGCCCTAATGTGTGAGAAGTAGTTTGAAATCAAAATGTATAAAATATGCCCTGTGAAATCCTAAAGGTGCTCTTTGGAATGCGGGCCCCTTTGCGCACCTAGGCTGCAAAAAAGTGTCACACATGTGGTATCACCGTGCTCGGAAGAAGTAGGGCAATGTGTTTTGGGGTGTCTTTTTACATATACCCATGCTGGGTGAGAGAAATATCTCGGCAAAAGAAAATTTTTCCCATTTTTGTATACAAAGTTGGCATTTGACCAAGATATTTATCTCACCCAGCATGGGTATATGTAAAATGACACCCCAAAACACATTGCCCAACTTCTCCTGAGTACGGCGATACCACATGTGTGACACTTTTTTGCAGCCTAAATGCACAAAGGGGCCCAATTTTCTTTTAGGAGGGCATTTTTAGACATTTGGATCCCAGAATTCTTCTCACGCTTTAGGGCCCCTAAAATGCCAGGGCAGTATAAATACCCCACATGTGACCCACATTTTGGAAAGAAGACACCCCAAGGTTTTCAATGAGGGGCATGGCAAGTTCATAGAAAGTTTATTTTTTTGGGCACAAGTTAGCAGAAATTGATTTTATTTATTTTTTTCTCACAAAGTCTACCTTTCTGCTAACTTGGGACAAAAATTTCAATCTTTCATGGACTCAATATGCCCCTCAGAGAATACCTTGGGGTGTCTTATTTTCCAAAATGGGGTCATTTGTGGGGTGTTTGTACTGCCCTGGCATTTGAGGGTCTCCGCAATCATTACATGTATGGCCAGCATTAGGAGTTTCTGCTATTCTCCTTATATTGAGCATACAGGTAATGAGATTTTTTTTTTTCCGTTCAGCCTCTGGGCTGAAAGAAAAAATGAACGGCACAGATTTCTTCATTCGCATCGATCAATGTGGATAAAAAATCTCTGCCCAAAAAAAAATGGAGGGGAAAGGCGTCTGCCAGGACATAGGAGCTCCGCCCAACATCTATACCCACTTAGCTCGTATGCCCTGGCAAATCGATGTGGATGAATAAAATCATTGCCGTTTTTTATTTATTTATTTTTTATATACAAAGTGTTTGCCAAAGCATATGAACACCGCCGCCCCCTCAGCTCATATGCCTCGGCAAACGTATCTTTTACTGCAGAGGAGAAATCTCGTCTTGCAGTGCCGCATACACCGACTTTTGTGTAATCTGACAGCAGCGCAATGCTTCTGTCAGAATGCACATCAGTGCTGCAGCTAGTCGATCGGTTGGTCCACCTGGAAGGTAAAAAAAACAAAACAAAAAACCAGGCTGCAACTCAATACATTTATTAACTTTATAATAACATTTGAAAGGAACATATAAACTTTATTAAACTTTTTGAACAGAACGTTAACTTTTTTGCTTACCGGTGATTTTATATTTTTTTTTTACCTTTATAGGACAAACCTCTCCTTCCCCATGGGACAATGTGCAAAGCCCAAAGCGCCCAGGTGAAAGGAGAAGTTTGCAGCAGCACTGTGTGAATGGACCCTAATAGCCCTGTGTGCCTGTCCTGTGAGATGCAATCCCTATGCTAAGTGTACCTGTGTGTGGTACATCCGGAAACACTCCCCTAAGCATAGGGCAGGGTGGTCAGGGCAGTCAGGACAGAAATAGCGGGTGTCACGCCTTATTCCACTCCTGCTACAGACACAACATCTTTTTCGGGGTGGCGGTTGGGTTGAGGTACCGGCAACGACATTGGGGAAATGTCGCTCGTGTAGACGGCTCACTACACTGGTGGTTGGGGCCACGGAACCTCCTGGATACAGGAGGTTCTCGATGATCTCTTCCTGAAATTTGAGGAAGGATCCTGTTCTCCCAGCCTTACTGTAGAGAACAAAACTATTATATACAGCCAATTGAATCAAATATACAGACACCTTCTTATATCAGCGTCTTGTGCATCGGGAAACTAAATAAGGAGCCAACATCTGGTCATTGAAGTCCACCCCTCCCATGAGCGAATTATAGTCATGGACACAGAGGGGCTTTTCAATGACACTGGTTGCTCGTTCTATTTGTATTGTCGTGTCTGTGTGAATGGAGGAGAGCATTTAAATGTCACGCTTGTCTCTCCATTTCACCGTGAGCAGTTCTTCGCTACATAAGGCAGCCCTCTCCCCCCTTGCAAGACGGGTGGTAACAAGCCATTGGGGGAAGCCCCGGCAACTAGGTCGCGCGGTGCCACAGCAGCCAATCTGTTCTAGGAAGAAATGCCTGAAGAGGGGCACACTTGTGTAGAAATTGTCCACATAAAGATGGTACCTTGCCAAATAAGGGTGACACCAAGTCCCAGACTGTCTTCCCACTGCTCCACAGGTAGTCAGGGCAACCGACCGGCTCCAGGGTCTGATCTTTAACCTCATAGATCCGAAATTTGTGGGTATAGCCTGTGGCCCTTTGACAGAGCTTATACAATTTGACCCCATACCGGGCGCGCTTGCTTGGTATGTATTGTTTGAAGCCAAGGCGCCCGGTAAAATGTATAAGGGACTCGTCTACGCAGATGTTTTGCTCAGGGGTATACAAATCTGCAAATTTGTTGTTGAAGTGGTCTATGAGGGGCCAAATTTTGTGGAGCCGGTCAAAAGCTGGGTGGCCTCTGGGACGGGAGGTGGTGCTGTCGCTAAAGTGCAGGAAACGCAGGATGGCCTCAAATCGTGCCCTGGACATGGCAGCAGAGAACATGGGCATGTGATAAATTGGGTTCGTGGACCAATATGACCGCAATTCATGCTTTTTGGTTAGACTCATGTTGAGGAGAAGGCCCAGAATTTTTTTTAATTTGGAAACTTGGACGGGTTTCCACCGGAAAGGCTGGGCATAATAGCTTCCCGGGTTGGCGGCTATAAATTGAGTGGCATACCGATTTGTTTCTGCCACGACTATGTCCAAGAGCTCCGCAGTCAAGAACAGCTCAAAAAATCCCAGTGCCGAACCGATCTGAGCTGTCTCAACCCGAACTCCAGACTGCGCGGTGAAAGGGGGAACTAATGGTGCGGCTGAAGTTGGGGACTGCCAATCAGGGTTTGCCAGCACCTCAGGGACTCTAGGGGCTCTACGGGCCTGTCTGTGCGGTGGCTGCGACGGGGTAACTATTGCACGTGCCACCGTACCAGCTTCAACTGCCCTTCTGGTGCTCGCCACTTCACCATGTTGTACGGCAGTGCTGGTACTAGGTCCAGGAAGGGCTGCGCTGCTGGTGTATGCCTCACCACGAATTCTGACATCGCCAGCCCCACTCTGCTGCCCTTGAAGCGGATCCTGCGCAACCTGTGGTCTAGCGACACGGGGCCGGGTACGCCTGGTGGTATCAGGGACCTCAACCTCCTCGTCCGAACTTTGTGTCAGACTGCCACTGCTTTCTACAGGTTCATATTCTGACCCGCTGGATTCGTCAGATGAGGGTTCCCATTCCTCATCCGACTGGGTCAGAAGCCTGTAGGCCTCTTCAGAAGAATACCCCTTATTTGACATTTGGACTACTAAATTTAAGGGGTATTCCCTGAGACTACCCAAGAAAAAAAGCAAGCCTGTCTTACAAATGGGAGGCTAGCGAAGTACCGGAGGCCGCTGCGATTGATAAAAAATATCAAAACTGATTTTTTTTATCACCGCAGCGCTTGTGAAGTGATTGTGCAGTGATAAAAAAATAAAACATTTTTGTCACTGCGGCGGGGCGGGCGTGGGTGAACGCACGTGTGGGCGACCGATCAGGCCTGATTGGGCAAACACTGCGTTCTTTTTCTTATCTCCCCTGCATTTCAGTCTGCCTCTCATCTCCCTACATGTGCTGTTTAGAAGACAAGCTGTTTGCTGCCCATAGCAACCAATGATTCAACATGCATTTTATACACTAATGTAATTATAACTGCTGAGGCACTGCTTCTCATTCTGCCTCTCATCTCCCCTGAATTTCAGATTACCTCTCATCTTCCTGCCTGACCTTACTAAAAGACAAACTGTTGCATATAGCAACCAACCACAGCAGAGCTTTACTAACACACTTCTTACAATACAGTAAAAATGAGCCCACAACGTTCCCATAAAATATAATGAAGCTTTATTATGTATACAAATTGAAATATAAGAAAAAGTCTTATTAAAAATCACATGATGTAAGAACAGGTGGCAGAAAAAAGTCTTCCAGAGACCACATAATCACAAATGGGGATGAATATGTGATTATGTGGTTTTGAATATTGGCATTATTCTCCTTACTTCTGGCCTGGACACAGTTATTTCCATTCTGGTTTACTTATAGTTATGCTGTTTACAGGGTAACGCCCAGTGGATGCAGTTCGGCCAGTATTTATTATTTTTGTACATTACCATATTCATCCCCATTTGTGATTATGTGGTCTCTGGATGACTTTTTTTTTCTGTCACCTGTCCTTGCATCATGTGATTTTATTCTTAGATTTCAATTTGTATACATAATAAATAGAGATGAGGGAATCGAATCGAATTCGATCAGAATTTCAGGATAAATTCGATTTGCCTAGTGCTTCGTGTCAGCAAATCGATTTAACCTGAAATAGTATAAAAAACGAAAAAAAATATTCAAACTTGCCCCCTCCATTTGCCCGTGACGGGCCGCCAGCCTCCATCCTCCTACTAGCTCAAAAACCTTGCTATATTGAATGAAATGTCCTACACAAGGACTTCTAAGCTAATAAGCAACATTGGAGTGGACAACAATTGTTTAAAACAATCAACTGCCCCCCCCCAACATGTTTCACCAGATCACATTTTAAACAATTGTTGTCCACTCCAATGTTGCTTATTAGCTTAGAAGTCCTTGTGTAGGACATTTCATTCAATATAGCAAGTGCAGGCCGGAATTGGGGCTGCAAGCCTGGATGCAGGCCTGGCATGACTGGGGCTTGGCGGGAGCTGATTCCTGGCATATGAAGGGTTAAGGAAGGGAAATGGCGACAGAAGGGGTTAGGGGTGTGGTTTAGGGCTTAAGAGGGTTAGTAAGGGCGGGAAAAGGGGCCATTTTGTAGGGACAGCAGTGTGGCAGCAGCCCCCACCACCCACCCTCCCTTTTTGGGCTGCTGTTCGTTTGGGTTAGGTAAGGGTCTTGGAGGGGTTAGGAATGGGGGTGGGGGGCCTGGGGTGGTTGGTCAGGCAGTGATTGGTTAGTGGGCTTTGTCATAGCGGCCTGGGGAGGTGGGGGGTCCTTGGAGTTGGTGGTTTTGGCTTAGTGGGGAGGGAGCCAAAAGGATGCTCTGGACTCCCCAGGTACTGGGATATGGCGGGTAGCGACCCACGTTGGTTGCCTTGGTTACCGGTTCCTGCCTCTGAGCTGGCGTTCATCGGCTAGAGATAATTTTAACGGAGGGTGGGGCTGTTATCCGTCATTTATGGGGCTCCAAGGACCCTCTCCGCGTTGTTATTTCCTAGGTTATTGGTACGGTTCTTGGGCGTGGCCTTCAGGTGGGAAGGCCTGGGTTTCTGCATTATTTATGTTATTTATTTGTATTTATATTATTAATAAAAGGCTGCTGTGGCCTTAAAATCCACTTGCTGAGTCTGTCATTATTGGGTTAGGAGCGAGAATTGTGGGGGAGGGTGGGTAAATGACTCGACAATACGCCGGTCAAGGTTTTTGAGCTGGGTTGAGCGCTTAGCAGCGTGTGTGCAGTATGTGAATGCGTCTTGACAGCTACTGATGTAGTGTTAGACTATGTTAGACAAGTGTGCTGTAGTGTGAACATTTGTGTGTAGCAGCACAGTCACCTATTCCATGTAATCAGTTTTTGCAGGCAACTACAGGTAGTTTGCTTCCATTAGTCTATCCACACATTGCCCCCCTATGTTCAAGCTCTGCAGATATAGTTGTGGTGAATAGGAGATATTGCACATCTCCCTCACCTTGGTAGCAACTAAGTCGTCAACTCTTTGGGGTGGAAACAAAGTGCTTTCATTGTTTATTATGGCTCACAGCCGTTTTATCATTATGTCGAATTATAAGTGAAGTTTTAATACACACTTTATACCTGGGTCAGGATAGGTCTAGGCCTGTGATGTCTAACCTTTGTCACTCCAGCTGTGGTAAAACTACAACTCCCAAGATACACACTTGTTTGGCTGTTCTCAGAACGCCCCAGAAATGAATTGAGCATGCTGGGAGTTGTAGTTTCACTACAGCTGGAGTGCCGGAGGTTAGCCATCACTGGTCTAGGCCATTCTTGGCATTAATATATATGTGTATACAAATACCTTTGCCCAGGTTAGGTCCCCTCCCCCTTTTTTGCAAACAATAGATATTTCTGGGATACGCACACATTACACAGAAGATGTAGCGCAGATAATGTCGCTGTCTGCAGTGGCCTAACTATTGCACGCTATTTAGCGCAGGATGTGCTAAAAATAGATATTGCTGCCAACACAATAGTCCTTTAAAGGACTTTTGGGTCTGTAAAGTTTTAGCAATTTAGCGCAGGTTGCGCTAAAAAATATATATTTCTGCTGCCACACACAACTATAGTCCTTAAAAGGACTTTTGGGTCTCTGACAAGTCTTTCAACTTACAAAAAAAATTAAATTTCACTCCCTACACTATCTTTCCCTTCTCCAGCACAGCTCTCCCTGACTAACACTGAGCCAAAGACATGTCATCGGTGCTATATAACACCCGATGGCGCGTTCCGGCCAGCTAATCACTGTAATGCCAGCAGCCAACATGACTACGGCATTACATTGAAGGACAGTACCTACCTGCACGTTTATTGGCTGCGTAGCAGCCAACAAATGTGCGGGGAGGAGACTCGAGCATTGCGCTCGAGCACATGCAGTATTCGGCCGAATACCGCCATGTTCTGAGCATCGAGATGCTCGAGCCGAACTGGTGTTCAGCCAAGCATTCTCGATCAACACTAGAGATAATCGCTGGATGCTGGGCCCCCTCCAATAGATAACACCACTCCTCCAAGGCACGTTTTATGGCCAGAAGCTCTCTGTCTCCTATACAGTAATTCCTCTCAGCAGGGTAGAAGAGCTTGGAGAAAAATCCACATGTCAACATCTTGCCCTTGGAACCTTTCTGTAGTAAAACAGCACCGGCTCCTTTGGAGGAGGAGTCCACTTCTAAAAATAATTGGCAGGAGACATCGGGATGACGCAGAACAGGTGCAGAAGCAAAGGACCTTTTTAATTGGACGGAGGCGGCCTCTATCTCAGGAGTCCAAACTCTGGCATTCACCCGTTTCTTAGTAAGAGCGGAGATTGGAGATGTAAGAGATAAAAAATTCAGGATGAACTGACAATAGAAATTAGCAAATCCAAAGAAGTGCTGTATAGCACGAAGACCCTGTGGGCGGGACCAGTCTATTACTGCATTCCATTTTTCAGGATCCATCTGCAACCCAGCATCCGAGATTATGTATCCGAGGAACGGTACGGTAGATTTTTCAAAGATGCATTTCTCGAGTTTGCCAAAAAGTCGATTCTCTCTCACCCGATGTAAAACCAAACGTTCATGCTTCCGGTGAGTGGTCAAATCTGGAGAATAGATACAGTATATTGTCCAGGTACACTATCAAGCAAACATAGAGCAGGTCCCGGAAGATATCGTTTACCAACTCCTGAAATACTGCGGGAGCATTGCAGAGACCGAAGGGCATGACGAGATACTCCTGGTGTCCATCATGAGTGTTGAAAGCAGTCTTCCACTCATCGCCCTTTCGAATGCGGATAAGGTTGTATGCACTGCGCAGGTCAAATTTTGTGAAGACCTTAGCTCCCCAGATCCTGTCAAAGAGTTCGGAGATTAGCGGAAGAGGGTATCAATTCTTGACTGTGATCTTATTCAGCCCTCGATAGTCGATACAGGGCAGTAAGGATCCATCTTTTTTCTGCACAAAGAAGAACCCGGCACCGGCTGGTGAAGTAGATTTCCGGATAAACCCCCTCTCGAGATTCTCCTTGATGTAATCAGACATCACTTGGGTGTCAGGAAGTGAGAGTGGGTAAGTTCGACCACGAGGAGTGGCACCAGGCAGAAGGTCAATCGGACAATCATATGGACGGTGAGGAGGCAGGGTCTTGGCCTCTTTCTTACTGAAGACATCCGTAAAACTGGCATACTGCTGTGGAAGTCCAGGCAGGTCTACAGGTACACAGGGCCGGCCTTTGGGGAGTGCGGGCTGTGCGGTCGCACAGGGCGCCATAGCAACAGGGGCGCCGAGCGGCCGACAGCTCGCATTGTAATATGCGGCAGGCGAGGCGGCACTTGTGTTCTCCCTCGGGGCGGGCCCCCAGCCCCCTCCCCTGTTTGACCTGATTCCCCCTCCCCTGTGTCAGTGGCGGATCCAGGGGGGGGGGGGCAACGGGGCAATTGCCCCCCCCCCAGCTGGCGGCGGCGGCTGGGCACAGGGAGATGAGCGCTTCCATTGTGGAAGCGCTCATCTCCAGTCATCTGTATCGCCGTCCTCAGGACAGCGATACAGATGCCTGCCTGTGCTGCGGTAGGGGAGGGAGAGGCGTGTCCCTTTCCCTTCCTCTGATAGGCTGCCGGCCTAGTGCCTGCAGCCTATCAGAGGCCGGCGCAGGCGGCGCGATGACGCCATCGCGCCGCCTGAGCCATTCTGCGTGGGACACAGGCCAGAAGAGGCCTGCATCGCATCAATGACATTGAGGTAAGTATGTGTTTTTTTTTATTATTTTTATTATGTACAATACTTTTACTGGCGGGGGCTGTTATTACTGGCAAAGGGGGGTCTGTTTGTTATTACTGGCAAAGGGAGGGCAGTTATTACTGGCGGGGGCTGTTATTACTGGCAAAGGGGGGCTGTTATTACTGGCAAAGGGGGGGGGGGGCTGTTATTACTGGCACAGAGGGGCTGTTATTACTGGGGGCTGTTATTACTGGCACAGAGGGGCTGTTATTACTGGGGGCTGTTATTACTGACACAGAGGGGCTCTTATTACTGGGGGCTGTTATTACGGGCACAGAGGGGCTCTTATTACTGGGGGCTGTTATTACGGGCACAGAGGGGCTCTTATTACTGGGGGCTGTTATTACTGGCACAGGGGGGCTGTTATTACTGGGGGCTGCTATTACTGGCATAGGGGGCTATTATTACTGGCACAGGGGGGGCTGTTAATACTGGCACATGATTGGGGGCACTATAGGGGCATCTACTGAGGCCACAAAGAAGGGGTATTTTATATGGGCTCTCTGTACAGTACAATTTTATACTGGGACACATGGTGGGTACTATGGGGAAGGGGGGAGAGGAGTACTATGGGGTCATCTACGGGGGGCACTAAGAAGGGGTATTTTATACTTGCAAATTATGGGGGACACTGAGGGCATCTACTGGAGCATTTAATACTGGTACATTATGGGGGGCACTAGGAGGAAGGAGGGTGTGGAGCACTATGGGGTCATTTACTAGGGGCACTATATAGCAGTATTTTATACTGGCACATTATGGGGGCACTATGAGGACATTACCTCAAATGGGGGCATTACAAGGGGGTATTTTTTGCACTGTCACATTATAAGGAGAATTATTACTACTGGGGGGGGGCATTATGGTGGGCTTTATTACTCCCCCATGGTATGACCCCCTAGTAGCAGCACCAGCCTCTCCCTGCTCTGCTATCCCTCTGCCCCTTCTCCAAATACTTATTATGAAATCTTTCTCATTAGGATAAAACATCAGCTCCGCTGAGCCCCCGGCCAAAGTGTGGAAGTGGCGTCCGAGATCCCCAAGGGCCAAGCCAAGTAACTAAGTTTTCATGTGAAATATGTTTGTTATACACATATAGCATACACTGTGCCACACAATATATTTTTTTTTTTGAGGGGGGGGGGGCACAAGGTTAGCTTGCACAGGGCGCCTGAACACCTAAGGCCGGCCCTGCAGGTACAGTAGGCAAAGAAGCAGGTCGGACCTCCGATAAGCAGGTGGACTGGCAGGATGATCCCCAACGCAGAATCTGACCGGAGTGCCAGTCCACAACTAGAGTGTGCTGAAGTAGCCAGGGAAGACCAAGGATAACCAGATTTACGGACGCTGGCAGCACATAGAAGGAGATCATCTCAGAATGCAGAACCCCTATTTGCAACTTAAGAGACATAGTAACAGAAAGCACAGGTTTGGGAAGTGGCAGTCCATTTACGGAAGCCACTGACAGAGGCCTTTCTAGACGGATGGTAGGAAGCCGGTACTGATGGACCAGAGCTTGCTGAATGAAGTTACTGGCTGACCCAGAGTCCAAGAATGCAGGCACAGACAGTGTGACTACCTTGTTAGAGAGAGTCACCGGAATTGAACGTTTTGGAGAGGACTTCTCCTTGTCTAGGACCAACTCTCCAACTGACCCTAGACATTGGCGTTTCCTGGCTTCTGTGGACAATTACGCACAAAGTGGGCTTTGCCAATACATACACAGGTTCTCTGCTTTGCGGCATAAACGTTCCTGGTCAGACAATCGAAGGCGCTCTATTTGCATAGGCTCTTCAGATGGGGTGGACACTAGAGGAAGAACCGGATGAAAGAAACACTGGCAGCAGATCACCCCTCCAGGAACAGTGACGCAAAGCAGCCGCTGTTACAGAAATGTAAATCAAATTAAAGAAAACACATTGATTTCAGAAATGCTAAAGTTTCTATTTGAGTAACGAATGGTAGATAATTTATTTCAAAATATTTCATTTTCTCATGGGTTATTTTGATAGGTTGCCACACAGGAGATTAAATACTGAACAAAGGAAACAGGCCTTGGTGCCAACTTTTACACCTGCATTGCTGTTGGTGACTAAATCTTTCTAAATAACAAATTAAAGCAACTATTCAGACATATTTGAAAGAATGATTTTATTTTTGGTCAGTTGGAGTCCAACTCCTGGTACCCCTGCCGATCACCTGTTGGGGGTTGTAGTCTCTTCCTCAACCTATGATGTTATGTTCACTGGTCACATGGTCTTTTTGCAGCTCAGTTCCATTCAGTAGTGTAGCATTCATATAGAGACAGGTAGACCAGGCCAGATCCTAAAATCAATTCAGACCCCAGATCAGAACCTTATTCTATTTGGACCCCAGACTTGACCCCCAAAGTAACTTAGCTCCCAGACCAGACCCCAAAATTATTACTTCAGACCATAACGTGCTGTGTGAGGTCAGGAAGTTTTGCATTTCCAGATGCATTTTTGTCGTTATGCAGCATATACTGTAATATAGCACTTATTGTGTAGTATAGCATTGCCCCTTCCCCCAAAAATATTCTACCATTGTCCTTTTCTTTCATGTAAACCAAATTTATACCCTGCATGTCACTGTTATTGTACAGGTATTATCAATTAAAGGGATACCAAATATGTAAATTGTTTAAAAAAAATCATGATTATTCCTTAGTTTACTTTTATGACTTTTTTTTAAACTTTATTTACATTTTTGTCCATATTTACTTATTTTTTGTATTATACTGCATTGGTATACTGTATCAATCTGTTTTTATTTTTGTTACTGGGTTGAAGAGTCTGGACCAACCCTACATCCGAGCTGAATTGAATTATAACTCCTCCACCTGAAAAAGCTGGACTCCCACATAAATTTAAGGACCCCCTAGGGGCTTTTGTTTGATCCAGAGCTGTCCCTTTAAGGCTCCATTCACACGTCCACAATTTCGTTCCGCATTTTGCGGAACGAAATTGCAGAACCATTCATTTCTATGGGGCCGCAAGACGCGCGTCCCGGCTCCGGAAATGCAGAAAAAATAGAACATGTTCTATTCTTGTCCGCAATTGTGGACAAGAATAGGCATATTCTATTAGTGCCGGCGATGTGCGGTCCGCAAAATGCAGAAAGCACATTGCCGTGTCCGTGTTTTGCGGATCCGTGGAGCCGCAAAACACGTTACGGACGTGTGAATGGAGCACTAAAGGAAATGTGTCACCAAATATGTTTCTTTAACCAGTTAAAACCAGATAGTAACACATATTCTTTTCTTCTAATTTCTTTTTATTTTCTGTCTGCAGATTGTTTAATTCTAATTCCTGAACATGCGGTAATTATGGGGCAGCCATCTTGTCTGAGCTGTTATGCATTTTGAAAGGATTAAGAAAATTGCTTTATGGCAGCCCCATGGTCCATAGACACAATGGTGTGGCTGGGACCTCATTGACTTCTATGGGAGAGTTTAATAGGCATGCTCTGTGTAGAGGTCATTGTACAAGGAAAGAATAGATAAGCTCTGGTGACAATCACCTATTGTGACTGGTGGATCCTGTCTTATCTGTCATTCTCATTCTGTCTGTAATGATATCACCTCTAGATAAGCAGATAACTGCAGTAAAGTGATCAGTACTGACCAAGATGTAGCGCCTATTTTTATGCTTAGTGGCCAGTGTGTAAACTGCTGGATTTTTTTTTTTTTTTATTATATAGATATTGACATGGAAAATTAAAAATAACATCACAAAAAATTATTTAGAAATATCTAATATATAAAGCTGAGTGTATGTGTGTGTGTATGTATGTATGTATGTATGTATGTATGTATGCTCGCTAAAGGAATCCGCACCGTTACATTTACAATCACGAAATTTGGCACACAGGTACATCAGGTGTCCGGGAAGGTTTTAGACTGGGTCTCAGCTCTTTAGGACGTACTGTTCCTGATATATTCCCCAAAAAATGCATTAGCCAATAGAAGCTTGGTCACATGATCCTTATCAGCCAATAGAAGCTCGCAGGTCCTCCAGCCTCCACTTACACAGTTTTACTCAAGGTTTCCATAACAACCCAGCCATTTTTCTTCACTGCTGTAGGAGAGCTTTAAAGGAAATCTGTCACCAGGATAATTTCTATTGAAGTAAAGCCATGGCCTAATAGCACTTAGTACCTTATTTCCAGATGTGCCTTTGTTCCAGCAATAGATGTTTTTATCCTCTGAAAATACAGTTTATTTGGTATGCAAATGAGCCGGTAAGGTGCCCAGAGGGGGGTCACTCTTGCAGGAAGAAGCCCAGACATGCCCCTGCCACACTATGTCCACCCTCAAAAGACAAATTTAAAACCCCGCCCCCAGATCCCGGTAAGCCACGCCCCCTGGCTCCGATTAGTCCACGCCCCTCCCACTCCTCAGCCGACAGGGATTAAAAAAATTACGTTAAAAATCTACTTCTAAGTCCCGCTAAGCCATGCTCTGATCTAGTTAGGCCACGCCCCCTCTCACACCTCAGCTGAGAGGGATTAAATAAATGAAGTTAAAAATCAACTTCTGTCAGCTGCAGGAGTGGGAGGGAAGGTGACTTCATTCCTGTAGCTCACACTCAGACACCACAGTGCTGCTGTCTGAGAGTGAGTTGTTCAAATGGACATCCTTGTGTCCGTCCAGGCCCTGCACCAGATGGAGGACAGGGAGTCTGAAGGTGGCGGGGTGCTGTAGATGTCACTGTTAGGCCACTTTCACACGGGCGAGAATTGAGGTGAACGCATTGCACCCGCACTGAATCCATTCACTCCAATGGGGCTGTGCACATGACCGGTGATTTTCACGCATCACTTGTGCGTTGCGTGAAAATCGCAGCATGCTCTATATTGTGCGTTTTTCACGCAACGCAGGCCCCATAAAAGTAAATGGGGCTGCGTGAAAATCGCAAAGCATCTACAAGCGAGTGCGGATGCGGTGAGATTTTCACGCACGGTTGCTAGGTGATGATCGGGACCCGATCTTTATTATTTTCCCTTATAACATGGTTATAAGGGAAAATAATAGCATTCTTATTACAGAATGCTAAGTAAATTAGGGATGGAGGGGTTAAAAAATAAAAATTAAAAATTAAACTCACCTCATCCACTTGTTCTCGTCGTCTTTCTTCTTCTTTGAGGACCTGGGAGGAAAAGGACCTTTGGTGACGTCACTGCGCTCATCACATGGTCCATCACCATGGACCATGTGATGAGCGCAGTGACGTCACCAAAGGTCCTTCTCCTCCCAGGTCCTCAAAGAAGAAGAAAGAAGACGAGCCGGGCTTTGCGAACAAGTGTATGAGGCGAGTTTATTATTATTATTTTTTTTAACCCCTCCATCCCTAATTTACTTTGCATTCTGTATTAAGAATGCTATTATTTTCCCTTATAACCATGTTATAAGGGAAAAAAATAAAATCTACACAACACCTAACCCAAACCCGAACTTCTGTGAAGAAGTCCGGATTCGGGTCTGGGTACCAAACATGCCGATTTTTCTCACGGGCGTGCAAAACGCATTAAAACGCTTTGCACTTGCGCAGAAAAATCATGCTTTTTCCCGCAAAGCACCCGCATCTTTTCCCGCAACGCACCCGCAATGCCCGTGTGAAAGAGGCCATATAGTGGATAGTGTTGATATCTTAACGACACACACAAACATTAAATGAAATAGATTAAATATACCCGAGCAAAGCTGGGTCCTTCTGCTAGTTAATCATAAATACATGATTTAAACAACAGGTAATTTTCTGATGACACATTTCCTTTAAAATTGTTGGTGAAAACCAGTTTTTTTTATGATTGTAGATCAGCATTTTTTGCAATCCTGGAAGTTGCCATGGGGGGGATGAGCTCACTGCAATCCTGTAAGCAAAACTGCTGTGCCAGCATGATCCCGGTGCCGAAAATCTATCTTTGTCTCATTCACTTGCAATACCAGACACAGCCTATAGACATGGGTGGCGCCATTTCTGGAAAATATGTAGTAACTTTTCCTAATCTCGCTTTGCAGAGAAATGCAAATTGTATCCATTTTATGGATTAAGAAAAGAATGAATTAAAGCCACATTCTCGGATACTGAGTCTGTTCGGCAATTTATTTGCAGTTTGCGGTCACTTCGTATTATGCGGAAAAGTATGTGAATGTCGTGTTGTGAAAAGGACTCTTTGAAACGCTTGACATCAAAGACATTGCATGGAGCACATTACAGGTGCTGAGTACAAAGAAATGTAAAGGGAAGATTACAGTGTGAATGGGAAAATGTAATGAGTTGGAGGTTATTTTTATAAGGCTCTTGCTCTTTTGTAACATTAGATTTTCCATCTTTGTAATTAGAATAACTGATTCTTATTCAGAATAACAGAAAATAACACAAAGTAAATTGTCTCTATAGAAAAAAGAACATGAGAACTAAATTATAGACTGCTAAGTGATCTGAGCTAATGAGCTGGGATCGGACTATTCATTACATAGTAACAGTGTATAAGGCCATTTGTCCATCCAGTTCGGCCTGTTATCCTGCAAGTTGATCCAGAGGAAGGCAAAAAAAAAATAAAGTGAGGTAGAAGCCAATTTTCCCCACTTAAGGGGGAAAAAATTCCTCCCGGACTCCAACCAGGCATCAGAATAACTCCCTGGATCAACGACCCCTCTCTAGTAGCTATAGCCTGTAATATTATTACACTCCAGAAATACATCCAGGCCCCTCTTGAATTCCTTTATTGTACTCACCATCACCACCTCCTCAGGCAGAGAGTTCCATAGTCTCACTGCTCTTACCGTAAAGAATCCTCTTCTATGTTTGATAACTGCAATGGCAATCCATCAAAATGCTAAAGTCACATTCACACAGGACATAAAAAGATAGAATATGGATGAGTTCCTCAATTTTTACTTGAAGGGATTGTTTTATATGAGACTACTCCTTTTATATTGAACTCCTAGTGGCGATCAGCTGATCAGCTGGGTCCAGCTCCTAACACCCACAGTAATCAGCTGATTTTGCCAGACAGCCCAATTCCAAAGGATGACCATTCTGGCTCATAGATGTGTTTCCTAATGGAACGACAGGGCATATAATGTGTGAATATAGGGCAGGCTATTCCATATAGTACTGTACAAAAGTTATAGGTAGGTGTGGAAAAATGCTGCAAAATAAGAATGCTTTTAAAACTACAAGTGTTAATAGTTTAAATTTATTCTGCGACAGGACACCGACCCCAAACAACCAGTCAATTTCATTAAGAACCATCTTCAGTGTAAAGAAAAACAAGGATTTCTGGAAGTGACGATATGGCCTCCACAGAGCCCAGATCTCAACATCATCCAGCCTGTCTGGGCTTATATGAAGAGACTGAAGGATTTGAGCAAGCCTAAATCCACAATAGATCTGTGGTTAGTTCTCCAAGATGTTTGGAAGAACTTCCTTGCCAAGTTCCTTCAAAAACGATGTGCAGGTCTACCTAGAAGAAATGATCCAAAAGGGTGGTCACACCAAATATTGATTGGATTTAGATGTATCTTTAGTTCATTTTGCATTTTATTAATTAATAAATGAACTATTAAGGGTATGCATGCTGTTTTGAAAGCCAAAATCATAAAAGCAGAGAAAGCATGGAAGGACAGAACTTTTCATCTTTGTTTTATTCGCTTCTGGTTTTGGCTTCTAAAACTGCATCAGGAAACTTGAACGAGTGGCCGTACCCTTCGATTTTTTTAAGTATTCTTAATTTGCAGCAAATCAATTTTAGCATATGTTACTGCTGCAGCAGCATTATGCATAAATCAATCTTTAGTTTCTTCACATACCACTGTCTTCCTTGAGTTTTTCCCTTAGTTACAGCTGTTTAAACATTTACAATAGGATACCTTCTCAAGATGGCCAGTTCTCTGAGGCCAAAACTGCTTTCCCTCACTTCCCATAAACACTTGCTGTAGACAGCAGCTCCCTGCCAGCCAATCAGATTGGATTACTGAGAGACACGCCTCCTCACTCTGAAGCCTAATGCAGGCATGCAGTGTGAAGGACCGCCCCTCTGTCTTCCTGTCTTTTTAGCCAGAGACAGACAAGCCATAGCAACTGTCTTTTAAGGGAGCAGTGGAAAGGGACAGAGGACTTTAATGAAAGCTGTTATTATAAGGTAATTACAGATCTTTTGACAATCATTGACAGACTTACTCAGGTATACATGCCTAGCTCTAATAAACTCGCAAATAAAAAAAATTAGACAGTTATCCTTTAATGACATTTTTCAAGGACCAGATAAGACAGGATATCAACACTATACACAGATAAAAATCTGTATGCAGATTATCCACTTTTCAAGAGGGGGCTGTATTCCAGCAAGGTGGTAGTGGTGTCTGTTCTTCTGGAGTTTCAGAAGCGTTGCTGCATCTTGCTGTACAAAATGTATGTTTTTATATTTTACCTGCAGTGGTGTATGTGTAGGTCATTGATTGGAAGGGACAGTGGTTCTATCTCTCTCGTTGTTCTGTCCAGTATGGTGTTAGGGCAAGCTAGTGCAGGCCAGAGGTGAAGCCCACCTTTGTGGAGATTCTGCTGCAAGTTCTGAGGAGATATTGCTGGAACCAGAAAGCAAGAAGGGTGATACCACCACCATAGCAAAAAGCATGGGTGCTCCGAGAAAGTAAATCCACAAGATAACAAGTTGTCTTGTATCAGAGTCTTCTTGCGGCAATATCATGTAGATAAACATCCACCTATCCCTATCATACATATATCACCATTCGATAAATATCTCCAGCCTTCCTATATGTGGAATATATCTCCTACATGCACGTTATATCAACCTATAGACCCAAATGGGATATCATACACTCTGTCTACTGTATGTAAGATTGCGCATGTTGATAGACTATAGGTTTGGTGTCCTTTACATAAACTTGGTGTCTTGGGTGGAGGAGGCTTGTCTCATCCTCTGTTCCTGAAGTTCATAAGGTTCTCCAAGTGTCAATAAGTTATTGGGTGAACTAACTTGGAACCTCTCTCCCTTTACCGTTCCTCTGGTATAAGGGGTTAACTTTGAGAAGGAGCAGTTTGGGTAAAAGCCATTTTTGCTCTCATATTACTGCTTCACTGCTGTGACAATTAGTGTTGAGCGAATCGAAGTTCATGAAGTGGACTTTGATCCGAACTTCAGAAAAATTCATTACGCATCAAAGCCGAATTTCCTTACACTTCGTGGTAACTAATCAATTTTCCATCAAATGGCAGCAAAAAAAAGTACAAAAAAAATAATAACTTACCTCATCCATTTGAGAGCGAAGAGGCCGCCGCATCCATCTTGCTTGAAAATCCCGTGCAAAATCTTGTGCGCTGTGACGTATGATGTCACCACACCAGCCAACGTGAAGTCATCACATGCCATGCGAGATTATGCGATGGATCTTCAAGTAACATGGCCGCGGCTCCCTCTTCGCAATCAAATTGATGAGGTAAGTACAGTTAAAAATTTTTTTTTTTAATTATCAAACACTAAAATGCTTTAATATGGATCTCAGATGCCGCGGCATCTGAGGGGTTCAATGACGGGGGACGTTGCAATCTCCATTCCCTGTCATTGCGCCCGCTATTTACAAATGTAAATGTGCTTTGTGATGAAGTAATTAGTTACAAAGCACATTTTTGGGTAAAATTCTGTGAACCACCAAAATTGAATTTTAGAGAACTTCGCTTGAACTCTAGTGACAATGTAGGGATGTCTTTTTTTAGAAAACCCATTCTGGTTTATAGATGGGGGTCCCTCATTTGGAACTTCAATAAATTAGACAAACAGCAGCTACAAAAAGAGTCTCCTGATGTGGAGGATCTTCTTTTGTTGAAAGCTTATTTTGCCCTTTAGTGGTTCTGCTAGCTTCCAAAATTACAACTGCAGTAGAATACCATGTGATCAGCCTCCTGTAGGCCATTAAAGGCGTAATCCCAAGATTATGATCATATCTATTCTAAAAGATAAATGGCAGATATCTCTCCAACATATAGTTTAAAATGTGTACCAGATTTCAGAGAAACTCTTGGCAATGACCTCTTTCCCATATTTTACGTTGTTAGTGGCTACATCTCCTTGTATTCCATGACTTTTTAGGATGAACATGCTCAGATTTTCTTTCTCCAGCAATTCTACATAATGGGTGCTTCAGTAGTGCTGCATAACAGTGCATGGGTAGGCCAATATCGCTAGGGCATGCATGCACAATACATTATTGTCCTCATATGGTGGGAAGAACTGCTTGTGGAAATGTGCAGAAGCCCTATTCTAGTGTAGGCAGATTATGGGAAACATGAAGAACTAAGAAGTCACATAAGGACAGCCTAGCTTGCTTCTACTTTCAGAAGAACTTTGCAGAACTTTTGGTTAGCTTGTAAGTTGGGAAGGTGGTTCTGAAAATTCATGTTTTGATGGAAAACCAATTTACCAGTCGATATGACAAGCAATTGATACCCAATGGCATATGTATCGCAGAGACTGACCATGCAACTGCTGTGGGATCTTGAAAAGAGTGGGCCTAGCCCTGGTTGGTGGTGAGATCCTGTGCAGAACTCCTGATTAACTGTATTGTTAGCAAGCAAGCACATGGCAGATTGGTCCAAGGGTCATGGAAGCATTGGGTGCTGTGGACAAACACCAGACCATTCTGTCATGAGTAATAAAACCCAGCACCGCAATGGGGGTAGGGCATTTTGATCATTACGATGGGCCGCCTTCTCTTCTATATATGCCATTGCTGAGACCCCTGGCAAAACAACTGCAGTGATTCCTTCTCACGCTCTACCGTCATCTGACTACTCTCATTGTACTACACGAAAATACCATACATTCTGAGTGACATTTTCCCCTGAACATAGTGCAGACTACTGTGTTTCTCAGAGACACACGTAAGTATTGGTTTACTGTGAAGTGTATAGATGTATATTGTTAGATCCCAGTGTACTTTAGCTCTATGCATCTTTTGTACTTCGAGGTTTATGCCTAAAGCACATCTGAAAGACACATTCCTTTTAAGCTTTATTGTGGAGGGAGTTATTCATTTGTATCACTTGCAGCAACTAGCTCAAGATCCGGAACCTCCCTAACTACATTCTTTCCAAACCCAAACAAAACACTAATCATATGGTTACAAATCCTTTGGTGTCCTGGGAAACAATACGGTTTCTTTTTTAAAGGTACTAAGTAGGGATCGACTGATTATCGGTTTTACCGATATTAACGGCCGATATTCAGGATTTTCAAAGTTATCGGTATCGGCATCTATTTTGCCGATATGCCGATAACGAATTGCGAACATGGCTCGCACTGCTGTCAGCAGCACAGGGGAGAAGGAAGCAGTGTCTCCCTCCCCCCTGTGCCGCTGCTGCCACTGCCACCAATGAGAGGAGAGAGGAGAAGAGGGGCTGTGGCCACTGCGCCACCAATGATGTTAACTCACTCAATTATTGAAATTGAACTGGAGCCGGGAGCTGGCTGCAGAATCATATAGCTGCACCCAACCTCTATGACAAGTAGCTGCAATCCGCGGCAGTTAACCCCTCAGGTGCGGCAGGGGTTAACTGCCATGGATCGCAGCTACCTCTCATAGAGGTCGGGTGCGGCTATATGAGTCGGGTGCAGCAGGGTCCCCTCTCCCCTCCTCATTGGTGGTGCAGTGGCAGCTTCTGATCAGAGCCCCAGCAGTATAAGCCTGGGGCTCCGATCGGTTACCATGGCAGCCAGGATGCTACTGAAGCCCTGGCTGCCATGGTAATCTCCCTGCTGCTGTGTGCACAGAGCACAGGACAGCAGGGACAGTGTGAGCTCCTATTCACCCTGATAGAGCTCTATCAAGGTGAATAGGACAAGGGTTCTAGCCCCTAAGGGGGCTAATAGTTAGTAAAAAAAAAAAAAGTTTAAAAAAAACAAACACCAAAATATTACGTATAAATGAAAAAAAAAGATTTACAAAAAAAAAAGCAAATTGCGGTCCCCAATGCACAGAACGGCCGCACAACGGCCGTGTGCATGGGGCCTAACAGTGCAATCCAAACTAAACAGAGTGTTTCACACTGTTCCCAGCGTGGCTGACCTGCAATGTCATTCTCATCCTGCCCAAAAAAATACTAATTTCCCAAAGTGGAAATTCACATTGCAGGATGGTCAAGAAATCTCTCAGTAATATACAGCCATGTCCCAGGCCTGTACCCACATTAATGCAATGTCCTTTTTAAAGTACCCTCACTGGCGTTCCGCAGTGGCACCAGGCCAACATTAGCATTTGGCATAACAATATGGTGCTGGTACATGGCGCACTTAAGTGCAGGCTGATTTACTAACATGTAGTTAACATAATAGTGCAAAGCAAGTGCGTCCTCAGCAATAACATTTCATAAAAACTGCATTTTTCAGAGTTACACACAATTAAAAGGGTTTTCCAGTTGTATTTTCCAGCTGTTTCGGTGCTGGAAACTATACAGCGGATGAAGTCGGAAGTTGAAAGCTTGGTCCACTGTCTAGTGGCCGTGTCAGGGAACTGAACTCCCACTCTAGTGCTTTTTGTCTACTGTATAGTGCTGGTTTTGGCAGATCGGTTGGGGTGCTGGGTGTCTGACCCCCACCGATCTGATATTGACGACCTATGCTGACAATAGGTGAGAACAGATGGGCTTCTTATGTCAGTACCCCAATGTCTTAATTGTTAGTATTACAGTTGATGAGTCAAGTGTACTAAATCTCACATTTTACCCTCATTTGCACTACCCCCCCCCCCCATCCCATTTATAGCCTCCCTGACATGTTCATGTAATGTAGATGTATTTTCTTAGGTCGTTCCCAAATGCCAAACTATTTGAAAACATAATATGACTTTCTTCAGCAAGTGAATGTACAAAGGCTGACTTTGTTCCTGCAAGTCACACAATTGTTGCCTCTGGAAATAATCCAGAATTATGCATTCTGTTTTTGTGTTTTCCAACAATGATGTGAGAATGGGAACAGATGTGATCCAGGGCTAAAAGCAGCACTGACATTAACTGCCCTAGACACGATAATAACTGCGGCGCTGCTCCACAGTAACGCAATTACAGCAAGGTGTAACCTACAGCTCGTAGGCACCAGGGTATTTCTCAGACCTGGAAAAACAGGGTCATTTTTCAAAAGAAGTCAGATATTTAAAGCCTTGGAGGAAGCAGAATTGCCATTGATTAGAGGATTAGGTTAAGATTTCCGCAGGCAATTGTCGAGATCGATGTCAAACTAGAACCTGTCTCTCCTTGAAGTTAGAAACTGAGAAAGACTGGGTTTGATTATAATTGCACTTGACCAGATATATACTTTTTTTTTTTTTAAAGGAAAGTTTTAATACATAGAAATGGCAGATTTTTAGAATATTTTTTTTTATTACCATATGACTGATCTGAGGCTAAGAAACGATGCTACAAAGTATGAGACATCAAAAGTGTTGCAATTTGTGGCAAATTCAACAAGAAATAGAAGAAAATTCCAACATTTTTATTTAGCTCAGTAACGCAATCATTCAGACGGCCGTATGCTCTCTGAAAAAATGAGGATCAGTTTTTTGCGGATTAGATGCAAACCCATTCACTTCTATCGGGCCCTTTTCTTCCGTTCTATGGCTCCGTAAAACAAATAAAACATGTCCTATACGTGTCAGTGAAAATTAGGATGTGACCCCATTGATGTCTTTGGGTCCACAAAAATGCGGGATGCATCCCATTTTTTTCTGGACATGCTGAACTGTCCCCAAAAAACGATTTTTGCGGACAGCATAGGGCCGTCTGAATGAGCCCTAAGAGTATATGAATAGTATAAGGATTTTCGTGCAGATTTCACTGTGTTAGGCCTCATTCACGCGTCCGTGCTCAAATCCGTGAAAAGGTGGTCAGTGATGCCTCCATAAAGATGTGAAGTATACGTGTTTGGTCCATGTGTCCGTTTTTTGCTGTCCTTGTGTCATCCGTGTTTCACAAACACTGCATAGAAACATAGAAACATAGAATGTGTCGTCGAATAAGAAACCATTTGGCCCATCTAGTCAGCCCTATATACTGAATACTATGAATAGCCCCTGGCCCTATCTTATATGAAGGATAGCCTTATGCCTATCCCATGCATGCTTAAAGGGGTTGTCCGGGTTCAGAGCTGAACCCGGACATACCCTTATTTTCACCCCGGCAGCCCCCCTGAGCCTAGCATCGGAGCATCTCATGCTCCGATGCGCTCCAGTGCCCTGCGCTAGATCGCGCAGGGCACGGGCTCTTTTGTTTTCAATAACACACTGCCGGGCGGTAACTTCCGCGCAGCGGTGTGTTCGGTGACGTCACCGGCTCTGAGGGGCGGGCTTTAGCTCTGCCCTAGCCGTTTTACTGGCTAGGGCAGAGCCAAATCCCGCCCATCAGTGCCGGTGACGTCACCGGGGTTCCTGTCAGCCCCATAGAGAGCCCCGGTACATCACCGGAACTCTGAAAAATGCCTTGGCCCTGTGCAATTTAGCGCAGGGCAAAGGAGAGCATCGGAGCATGAACTGCTCCGATGCTCATGTCAGGGGGGCTGCCGGGGTGAAAATGGAGGTATGTCTGGACAACCCCTTTAAACTCCTCCACTGTATTTGCAGCTGCCACTTCTGCAGGAAGGCTATTCCATGCATCCACTACTCTCTCAGTAAAGTAATACTTCCTTATATTACTTTTAAACCTTTGCCCCTCTAATTTAAAACTGTGTCCTCTTGTGGTAGTTTTTCTTCTTTTAAATATGCTCTCCTCCTTTACCGAGTTGATTCCCTTTATGTATTTAAAAGTTTCTATCATATCCCCTCTGTCTCTTCTTTCTTCCAAGCTATACATGTTAAGGTCCTTTAACCTTTCCTGAAAAGTTTAGCTGAAAAAAATGTTTCAAAGCATCTCTTCCTAATGATCAGTGAAACACGGATGAAACACGGATAGCATCCATGTTGCATCCTTGGCTTGCATGCATGGACCCATAGACTATAATGGACGTGATGGATCCATGAACACAGACAAAATAGAGCATGATCCCGTACTAAAACCATGGACCGACACACAGTCTTAAAACACGGATTTGTGAATACGCACATTAAAATGAATGGGGATGTGTGCGGTCCGCGGACAACACTGACGTGTGAATGAGGCTTTACTTGCAGATTTGATTGCACAGATTTGCCTCAGATCTCATGCATCTGTGCATTGCAAAGGGTCAAATCTGTACTGAGAATCCGCACAAACAATTGACATCCTGCGGATTTCCAAAATCCACGCCTCAGGACAATTTTATGGTGGAACATTTCGGCACTGTGTAAATGAGATTTTGAAAATCCGCTCGGAAAATCAGTGCGCGTGTGCGTGTGGTTTAAAAGTTTGTCAAGCTCCTTACCAAAACAGAATATAAGTGTTGGAGTGCAGAACTTTGTGATCAATACAATACCTAAATTTCATCCAAGCCAGGGTATGAAGTCTTCCACAAGAAGTCCTTCAATACTCTGTACGCCAACGGTAAGTAACTCACAGGCTCCACGCATTGAAAGGTTTTATTACATTCACAGGGTCCCCCCAAATAAGGAGAAAATACTGATAAAAGCAGTGGCGTAACTACAAATAACTGGGCCCAAAAGCAAATTTTTGATTGCACCCCCCCCACCACCCCAGCAAATTCTTCACAACCCCCCAATCCCGTGCAAACCCCACTAGTCAAGATCACTCTCTTCGATGAGGCCTGGCAGCCGCTCCTTCCATTTCCTACAGTGTCTCTGTATATAATGTCATTGTATAATACTGTTGAGGGGGGGCCCTGACAATAATTTCTTTTTTAGTCCTCCTCCTGGTTGTGCCCCTTCTGAGTTCAGGACCCAAAGAAGCCGCTTTCCCTATACCTATGACCCTGGATAAAAGATATAGAGCCCTTATCTCTGATCACTGCAGGGAGGAATCAGAGGAAGTTACAGCCAGGACAACTCTGGAGCCTGGAGTAAGAGCTGGACCCCAGGTATACAGCATAGACCCTATGCTGTATACTCCCCGTAAGGACTCGTTGTTTGCTGGCAAGAGATCGTGTTTACACGGCACGATCTGCTGCCAGTAAACGATAATTTTTGCGTGTGCACAAACAATTAGATTAAGTTTTGCTCGTTCATCGGGGTAATCGGTGGTACATTTGCGATTCTTGGCCCATGTAAGGGGCCCTTTAGCACTCTTTTTCTATTGTCAATTTCAGTTGCTATACACAGTGCCGAACTGGATGGACAAATGTCTTTTTTCGGCCTTATATACTATGTTACTATGTCAGATGTTTGACCTAACTAAGAATTTGACTTTTGGGCATGGCCACTATTGTTTTTAGTATTATGACCTACAGCTAGGAATTGTATCATGTAGGGTCTGGTGTAATATGTTCCTGTACATACAACAAGAAGAACAAAGTTTACAGAATGATTAGAAATGGAGTTATACATCTTCTGTAAAGATGAAGGGTGGAAACCAGAATCTTCTTGTGGTGGGCCCAAACAGCCCCATCCTGACCTCTGTTGTCTCCCAAGGGAATGGAGATGGAGTTGTCTATGGAGCAAGTAGGACACATGGAAATAATTGACTATACCCTTTAAAGTGTAACTGTCATATTTTTTTATTTGCGAGTTTAATAGAGCTAGGCATGTATACCTGAGTTAGTCTGTCAATGATTGTCAAAGGATCTGTAATTACCTTATAATAACAGCTTTTATTAATGTCCTCTGTCCCTTTCCACTGCTCCCTTAAAAGACAGTTGCTATGGCTTGTCTGTCTATGGCTAAGAAGACAGGAAGACGGAGGGGCGGTCCTTCACACTGCATGCCAGAGTGAGGAGGCGTGTCTTTCAGTAATCCAATCTGATTGGCTGGCAGGGAGCTGCTGGCTACAGCAAGTGTGTATGGAAAAGTGAGGGAAAGCAGTTTTGGCCTCAGAGAACTGGCAGAGGAGCCATCTTGAGAAGGTCCTCATATTGTAAATGTTTAAACAGCCGTAACTAAGGGAAAAATTCAAGGAAAACAGTGGTATGTGAAGAAACTAAAGATTGCTTTATGCATGCTAAAATTTATTTTTTGATGAAAACGTGACAGTTACCCTTTAAAATAGACATATGCAACTTTTTGTCAGGGTGTTTTTATGGGAGAGCTACTTTCTAGCCTAACACCAAACTTATTGTAGTGAATAGCTGTGTTGTTCGAATACGTACACATAAAGTGTGCATTTGGTTGTTTAGTGCATATTGTTATATAACTCTGTACGCATAGAAATCAAATGTGACAATGGTTTCTTTTATGAATGACGTGCCTTTGTAATTAAGGATTTTCATTCAATTATTCATGAGTTAAGCAGCTAATGTAAAGCACGTCACATCTATAATCACAACCACACATTCCAGCAGCCTTCACTCCAGGCATTGTGAATGGCTGATGTGAGCTCGTGAAATGATAAGACAAACAACCATAGAAGTGGATGCATGCAACGTGACCACATCAAACCGTCGTCTACTGGGAAAGTAAAGGGAGAAACAAACACAAGTAAAGACTCCTTGTTATTCTTGTTCTAGTCAATAAAAACTGTCAAGAACCTAATCACCTGGGGTGGTGTGTAAAATTGCATGTCATTGTTGGGAATGAGCGAAGTTTCGAAAAATTCAATTCGGCAACTTCGCCGAAGTCAGTCAAGAAATTTGATTCATGACAAATTAATTAGTCACAAATTTCTATAAATCAGGTGTACCCTGGTCTTCTTGTGGCCCATGCTGCACTGTGTCCTGACGTCGAGCAGTCAGGTCATTGTGCTCGCTCCTACGTGCGCTACAGCCCGACACTGTATGCAGTGAGGACTAGTGTTGAGCGCGAATATTCGAATATCGAATTTTTTCGCGAATATCGGCACTTCGCTAATTCGCGAATATTTCGAATATAGTGATATAAATTCGATATTTCGAATATTCATTTTTTTTATTTTTTTTATTGTTATATTTTTTTTTCCCCACTTCCCTAAAGTTGTTCTTACCTGTCCTTTGGATTCCTGGCTTCCTAGCTGCTCCAGTCAGTGCCCGTTGCCGCTTCTGCCGACTTCCATGCTCATGGAGCGTCCCCATCACCATGGGAACGTCTCCATATACTAGAATGTACTGTCGGATTTGAGAATTACGTTGAAATCGCAATTCGATTAATTCAAGTTATAAAAATCGAATTTCGATTTTAACTTAGCACTGCTATATTCCATATTCGTTAATTCTAGCCTAATATGGAATATAGCAGTGCTAAGTTAAAATCAAAATTCGATTATTATAACTTGAATTAATCGAATTGCGATTTCAACTTGGACCTGGTTTACTATGGTTGGCTTGGTAGAATTAGTGAATATGACGAATATATTCGTTATATTCCACAAAACGAATATAACGAATGTATTCGTCATATTCCACAAAACGAAGATAACGAATGTATTCTGCATCTTCGTTTTAGCTACCTATTCGTCAACTTCGCTAATTCTAGCAATCATATAGGAAAGTTTACTATAGAGACAGTTAAGTTTAATTCGCTATGGGATTATATTACTTTGCTTTTTTTTTATAAATAGAATAATTATAATAATTATCAGGTATTATAATTATTCTATTTATTTTAAAAAAAAGCTAAGTAATATAATCGCATAGCGAATTAAACTTAGCTGTCTCTATAGTCAACTTTCCTATATGATTGCTAGAATTAGCGAAGTTGACGAATAGGTAGCTAAAACGAAGATGCAGAATACTTCGTTATCTTCGTTTTGTGGAATGTAACGAATATATTCGTCATATTCGCTAATTCTACCAAGCCATTGAAGCCAACCATATAGTAAACCAGGTCCAAGTTGAAATCGCCATGCGATTAATATAACTCGAAGTAATCGCATGGCGATTTTAACTTAGTAATGCTATATTCCATGCTCATGGAGCGTCCCCATCACCATGGGAACGACTCCATATACTAGAATGTACTGTCGGATTTGAGAATTACGTTGAAATCGCAATTCGATTATTTCGAATTTCGATTTTAACTTAAAGGCTACTCTCCTATTGAAATAGCAATGCGATTAATTCAAGTTATAAAAATGGAATTTCGATTTTAACTTAGCACTGCTATATTCTATATTAGGCTAGAATTAACGAATATGGAAAATAGCAGTGCTAAGTTAAAATCGAAATTCGATTTTTATAACTTGAATTAATCGCATTGCTATTTCAATAGGAGAGTAGCCTTTAAGTTACAATCGCAATACGCGATTATTTAAATCGCATATTAATCGCGATAACAAGAATAATGACGAATATTCGATTTCGACGAATATAAAACGAATATTCTATCGAAAATTCGCGAATTTCGTCGAAATCTAATATGGCACCTAATATGGCACCTGCCGCTCATCACTAGTGAGGACACAGTGCAGAGCGCAGCCCAGAAGAAGACCAGGGAGAGTGAGTAATTAGTGGAGAAGGGACGGGGGCCTCCTACCGAGGGGGGGGTCGGAGTGCTGATAAACAGCCAGCCCCAATGGACCTTTAAAAAACCAAACAGCTTGAAATCTGCATTAAGTCTTTCCGGTATGAGTGTAATTACTCAAGTTATCACTCAAGTTATGATTTAGACCAGTGAATATCAATATAACCAAAACCTTTAGGCGCTGGAGAACGCAAGCCAGTGATCACGCTCACGCTAGAGACGAGAAGCGACAGCCGGGAGCGAGCACGATGAAACTGAACGGCGCATTCGCAGTCTGCAAAATGAAGGCGGTGAGTGAGGGAGCCGGAGCCGGGATCGCTCTGTAACAGGCAGCGCACGGCGCATGGACGAGAAGAGCGCGGTCCCGGGATCACGGCAAGATGTCCGTCACACTGTAGAGAGGAGGGGTAAGGGGCGGGCTTATCGTGCCTTGAAGCAAGGAGGCCGCTGCCCCCTTGACTTCAAGCCTGACTTGGAGAAGATGCCAATAGACATTAAAACTGTGATTTTAACAAATATGAGGAGACAGAATGAGGAAAGAAAATCATGATTAGCAACACACTGGGGATACATTAAGTTATTGTGGTTGGTTTAATATGTGTTTTCCAGGTGACAGGTGTCCTTTAGTAACTTACTATATATGCAGCTGATAACACTAATAGGTACATTGATAACTACAAGAAGCTACTAGTTGATACCGTCATCTCCACACCAACTAATGAGAGGATGATTGTATAAAAGACTGCTCTTATACGCTATTTATGCATTTTAGGGGGAAGATAAAGCTACCTTCAATTACCTTCAATACTAATAGAAATTTTCAATTGGACATTTACAGGAACCTTTTCTTGTTTCTAGGGCCTTTCATGTTCATGTTTGTGTAAACACGCAATTTTATTTTTACTCAATTTTAATTTATTTTTTATACAATTATCTTATACATTGTGTATTTTAGCAATGAATATTTTTAGTATTCCCTGCGTGCGACTAGGTGTGGAGTGCCTGTCTATATAGCTATATTTATTCCATTTTATTGATTGGGCGAGTCAGACATTGAGCACCCAGTACATGGTAACAACCACAATACTTTCTGTACTATTTACAAAATAATGCCAACATAAAGTACACAAATGGGGAATGTTAGGCCTCTTTCACACTTGCGTTGTCCGGATCCGGCGTGTACTCCATTTGCCGGAATTACACGCCAGATCCAGAAAAACGCAAGTGAACTGAAAGCATTTGAAGATGGATCAGTCTTCAAAATGCGTTCAGTGTTACTATGGCAGCCAGGACGCTATTAAAGTCCTGGTTGCCATAGTAGGAGGGGGGAGCGGTATACTTACAGTCCGCGCGGCTCCCGGGGCGCTCCAGAATGACGTCAGAGCGCCCCATGTGCATCGATGACGTGCCATGTGATCACATCATCCATGAGCGTGGGGCGCCCTGACGTCACTCAGAAGCGCCCCGGGAGCCGCACGGACGGTAAGTATACTGCTCCCCACTACACTTTACCATGGCTGCCAGGACTTTAGCGTCGCGGCAGCCATGGTTACCATTCAGAAAAAGCTAAACGTCGGATCCGGCAATGCGCCGAAACGACGTTTAGCTTAAGGCCGGATCCGGATGAATGCCTTTCAATGGGCATTAATTCCGGATCCGGCCTTGCGGCAAGTCTTCAGGATTTTTGGCCGGAGCAAAAAGCGCAGCATGCTGCGGTATTTTCTCCGACCAAAAAACGTTCCGTTCCGGAACTGAAGACATCCTGATGCATCCTGAACGGATTTCTCTCCATTCAGAATGCATTAGGATAAAACTGATCAGGATTCTTCCGGCATAGAGCCCCGACGACGGAACTCTATGCCGGAAGAAAAGAACGCAAGTGTGAAAGAGCCCTAAAAGAGGTTGTCTGGGCTTTTAATATTGTTGACTATCCTCTCGATGGGTCATCAATATCAGATTGGCGGGGGTCTGACACCCGGCACCCCTGCCGATCAGTTGTTTGAGGAGACGTCACGCGCCGTGTGCAAGTGCCATCTCCCTTCTCTTTTCCTGCTCTCCGCTCTATGTCTATGGGACAGCAGCAGTGGACAGGAAGAGAGAAGGCAGACGTCACGTGTGCACTGCGTGCGCCGTCTCCCCATAAAGATGATCAGCGGGGGGGGGCTGAAGATAGGTCATCAATATTAAAAAGCCTGGAGAACCCCTTCAAGTAATAACTATTTTATGAGAAGAGAAAAGCTGATTTTCAGTAAACTTGGGATTTTTTTTTGATAGATAAATGTAAAACATATTGACTCAAGTTTACCACTAACATGAAGTACAATGTGTCACGAGAAAACAGTCTCAGAATCGCTTGGATGAGTAAAAGCATTCCAGAGTTATTATCACATAAAATGAAACATACCAGATTTGCAAAATGTTGCTTGGTACTTAGGGTGAAAACTGGCTTGGTCTTGAAGAGGTTAAAGACACTCCATAAGAGACAAAATTATAGGCCGATACGTGTTTTGGTCCCCGAACTGTTCACACAAAGTTGGAAGTGACAATTGTCTAAAATGTTTTTGTATGCTGCAGCATTAACGTTACTCTTCACAGGAAATTGGAATCCTAGGGCAAACTGTGGAAAACGTCTGCAGTACCCCGGAGTAGGGAACCTGCAAACTGTTCTTGGTATGTAATGTTATGCAATGTTATTTAATGCATTATAATGTACCCAGTATAGTTGTGTATGGATCTGTCAGGGTTAATAATCCTGACTCAGCCCTTGAGGGAAGTTAGGTGTGGGAATTAGGGCTGCCCCTAGCTCAGTTTAGAGTTAGCAGAGGAAGTGAGAGTTGTGACGTGTGGCCACTCGTCAGAGAACTAGGCCAACGTTCCAGAGAATCTCTGTCTGTGAGGAAAGAAAGAAAGTCCAGAATCTGCATGGCCAAAGTACATCGGAGTCAATCAGTAAGGCATTTGCAGGACTTTACTGCAGTGAGATGAACATTGCTAAAACACCCTTCACTCTTGGACCCCATCCGTTTGGAATTACAGTCACCATTGCAAGAGTAATACTGCCAGCCTTAGGTTCGGCAGAGAAAGAGCTTTTGGGAAGATCAAGAGGATGGAGTACTACAAGTCCCACCCTGGCCTATATCCATACAATGCTATCTGGGAAGATTTGCACTGTCAATTTTTTGGAACTGTGTTTTGATACCATTAGATGTAATACAACTACCAGAGACCTTTATCTTCTACAACTGCCTGGTTACTGACTCCTGTACCATATGCCAGCCTCTGCACCTACAACTGCTGCCTTGTACCAGTACCAAACCCACACACCAAGGGCACCCCAACTACTATCAGGCAGGAGCCCCAACATCAGAGTGTGCCACGAGGAAAGAAAGGGTGCGGCCTCCTGTCACTGCCGCAGTCCTAGGGTGCATCCATGTGAGGATTGCCACAATGCATAAGTATTGCAGTCAGGGTCACTACCACTCCCATCTTCCGCTCCGCTCCTTCCTGGCTTGCAGCACATCCCTTTGGCAAGGTATTGCCTTTTGGAGTCTGGAGCCATATATAAGGTCCTCAAAAACTTTTTAGTTGTTTTCTGCTCGCCTAGGTCATGGTTTCCACTGAACTGCTTTGTGTTGTCACGTCTATAATTTCTCTCAGGTAGCAGCAGCAATATTCTCGTGGTCCAATAACCCTGGTTATTTTACATATATTGACTGAAGAAGATCAATTCTCCTGGAAAGTCTATATCACTTCAATTGGAGACACAGAGTTATATGAGATGAAACTAATTATTAACTACGATGTGACAAAACATTTTCATAATCTGCAAAAACAAGTGAGCTGACGTACAGTACGTAAAGTACAGCACATGATTAACTCAATGTTATCAGGGGTCATTATATGAAAATGCACAATATGCCATGTGTGAACTCACATGACACAGGATTGTGAGGTCGCAAGCTGCTTTTTGTGGATATGCATTGTGTACAGTGTCTTGAATAAATATTAGCTTCCTATAAAATGTGCTAGGGGTGAACATTGACTTCAGAAGGACCTATGTGCACGGCCCACTGACGTCACGACTAGTATCACTGGCCTGGGCGGGGCTAAGCTCCATTCAAGTGAACAGAGCTTAGCCCCGCCCACGCTAGTTGATACTAGTGTTGAGCATGAATATTCAAAAAGCAAATTTTTTTCGCGAAATTTGCAACTTCGCGATTTCGCGAATATTTCGAATATAGTGCTATATATTCGTAAAAACGAATATTCGTTTTTTTTAGTTTTTTTTTCCACAAAATTACAGTACACATATAATTGATTGTTTCCCAAAGGTCCAAAAGCTCAGATCTTACTCACATTGCCTAGAAAGTGATTGAGGCGCGAATCTTCGTAAGGCGATTTTATTAGCGCACATGCGAATATCGGCACTTGTCCCAGAACAGAGGCAAAGGGCTTTGCATTCATACATTAGTGAATTGAGTTGCGAATCTTCGTAAGGCGATTATATTAGCGCACATGCGAATATCTACACTTGTCCCCAGAACAGAGAGGCAAAGGCCTGTGCATTCATATAGTATAGCACCATATTCGCGAATACTTCGAACTTCGTAAAATTCGATTTACGAATATTCATATTTTTTATTTTAGTTTCCACCTTACAGATTACATTGATCTGTACTCTGTCAACTACTGTCATCACCCCCCACTGTATCTCGATTGATTCCCAAAAGTCCAAAAGCTCAGATCTTACTCACATTGCCTAGAAAGTGATTGAGGCGCGAATCTTCGTAAGGCGATTTTATTAGCGCACATGCGAATATCTACACTTGTCCCAGAACAGAAGCAAAGGGCTTTGCATTCATACATTAGTGATTGAATTGAGTTGCGAATCTTCGTAAGGCGATTTCATTAGCGCACATGCGAATTTTGCATCGCATAATATGTATTATGCGATGCGAAAATTCGAATTATCGCATATGCGAAATAAGAACGAATTCGAATATTCGCGAATATTTTACGAATATTTGCAAAATTTCGCGAATTTCGAATATGGGACATGCCGCTCAACACTAGTTGATACTAGTCGTGGCATCAGTGGGCCGGCGGTAAACAGTGAGAAGGCCACGGCGCTGCTGGAGCGCCGCTGCCTTCTCAAACAGCTGATCGGCGGGGGTCTCTGGTGTCGGACCCCGCCGATCAGAAGCTGATGATCTTTACAGAGGATAGATCATTAGTTAAAACAAAGTGCAGAACCCCTTTAACAATATTCTGTTCTGTCTGCTATAGTTCATAAGCCATGCCAACTTGTTAGGTAAATCTTCTGTGCTTCCTCATAGAGGTCTTGTCCATAAGATGGCCACTGATGGAAGGTCACATGGCCAGGGACATCACTCAGCCTCCTCCATTCAAATAGACCCCTTTTGTGCAGAAGTGGACTATTCCTGTTTCCTACCAAGGGAGGGGCTGCAGGAAGTGTTTAGTCATTCTTAGTGCTATGCTAGTGTTGGAAGCAGACGTGTCAAGATGTAGCAGTTAGGGGAAGGTTCCCCCTCCTGCAGCAAGAGGGAAGCAGCTCATAGAGCTTCATGACTCCTTACAGATTAGGAGACAGAGTATTACGAGGGTGTCAACAGCCAAAGGCACCCAGCTCAAAAGGTACCAGAACAGTCAGCAAGTCCAGCTATAAGACTGAAGCCTGAGTTTAGCACAGCAGAGAGAGAAAGTAGAATATTCAAGTTTGCCTACCAGCTTATCCCAAAAACCTGCTGGAACCAACAGAAAGACTGCATATTGTCTGGATGCAAGTTTATAAAAGTAAATCTGTTGAACTTTCACCAAGTCTGGACTCGATTTATTCACCACCTCCTACAACTCTCCCCCTTTATTGCTCCAGAGTCTAACCCGGGGATCAATGGTATCCAGGTAGGAGCACCGTGACACACCAACAGAAACTATTAGGGTCACACCACACCACTCCTATAAACCTGGGACTCGATTGGCCCTGGGAGATGGCCCGTTGCACAACACAAAAGACTTGGCAAATAAGGGGGCATAGTTTATGAAATCTAGAAAATGGCACAGAATTTCAACAAAGGCTATATTACTAAGTACCACATATACATCTTTCAAATATAATGGTTAACAGTAATTAGAAAGTGTCCAAACCCTTTAACTGAACAGGTTTTATTGGGAGTACTAATACCAATGAACTTAATGCCATTGAAGGAAATTTGCTTTGATTGGGGTCCATACTGTTAGCAAATGGGAGATGACTAAAGTCAAGCTGCATCCTTCATTGAGCTGTGCAATAGTTTGTGATAATAACTCCTTTGGCTTCCACTGTGATCATATGGTCATTGTTGTCCAATCAATGTTAACCAAACACCCACAGATCTGCTTTCTCTCAAAAATACCAGTCTGCCTCTTACCAAGGTAAACATGTCTGCAGGCTACACACGGTGGGTTCCCCGAGCTCTGCTGAGTGTAGTTGTACCAGAATGAGAATTTCATTCATCATTTGGTAGGATTTGTAGATTGAGATCTCAAGAATGTTTACTCACCATTGTGCTCAGATTACCCTCCCGCATGTGTTTGGAGCGTGTACTCCCTGCAGGAATGTCTTCATGTTTGGAAAGGCAGACATTTTCCGGTTGCTCAATTCCTGTTTTTAAAGCAAGTATTGTATGTTTTTGCTGGAACTAAGAACCATAGCAAAGAGTGGGAGGATGGATGATTACATTACAATTATCTGTGCAAGATCTCGCACCTACAGACTTAATTGACTTATGAGTAGAGTTGAGCGAACACCTGGATGTTCGGGTTCGAGAAGTTCGGCCGAACATCCCGGAAATGTTCGGGTTCGGGATCCGAACCCGATCCGAACTTCGTCCCGAACCCGAACCCCATTGAAGTCAATGGGGACCCGAACTTTTCGGCACTAAAACGGCTGTAAAACAGCCCAGGAAAGGGCTAGAGGGCTGCAAAAGGCAGCAACATGTAGGTAAATCCCCTGCAAACAAATGTGGATAGGGAAATTAATTAAAATAAAAATTAAATAAATAAAAATTAACCAAAATCAATTGGAGAGAGGTTCCATAGCAGAGAATCTGGCTTCCCGTCACCCACCACTGGAACAGTCCATTCTCAGATATTTAGGCCCCGGCACCCAGGCAGAGGAGAGAGGTCCCGTAACAGAGAATCTGTCTTCATGTCAGCAGAGAATTAGTCTGCATGTCATAGCAGAGAATGAGGCTTCACGTCAGCCACCACTGCAACAGTCCATTGGCATATATTTAGGCCTAGCACACAGGCAGAGGAGAGAGGTCCCGTAACAGAGAATCTGGCTTCATGTCAGCAGAGAATCAGTCTGCATGTCATAGCAGAGAATGAGGCTTCACGTCAGCCACCACTGCAACAGTCCATTGGCATATATTTAGGCCCAGCACACACACAGGCAGAGGAGAGAGGTCCCGTAACAGAGAATCTGGCTTCATGTCAGCAGAGAATCAGTCTGCATGTCATAGCAGAGAATGAGGCTTCACGTCAGCCACCACTGCAACAGTCCATTGGCATATATTTAGGCCCAGCACACACACAGGCAGAGGAGAGAGGTCCCGTAACAGAGAATCTGGCTTCATGTCAGCAGAGAATCAGTCTGCATGTCATAGCAGAGAATGAGGCTTCACGTCAGCCACCACTGCAACAGTCCATTGGCATATATTTAGGCCCAGCACACACACAGGCAGAGGAGAGAGGTCCCGTAACAGAGAATCTGGCTTCATGTCAGCAGAGAATCAGTCTGCATGTCATAGCAGAGAATGAGGCTTCACGTCAGCCACCACTGCAACAGTCCATTGGCATATATTTAGGCCCAGCACACACACAGGCAGAGGAGAGAGGTCCCGTAACAGAGAATCTGTCTTCATGTCAGCAGAGAATTAGTCTGCATGTCATAGCAGAGAATGAGGCTTCACGTCACCCACCACTGCAACAGTCCATTGGCATATATTTAGGCCTAGCACACAGGCAGAGCAGAGAGGTCCCGTAACAGACAATCTGGCTTCATGACAGCAGAGAATCAGTCTGCATGTCATAGCAGAGAATGAGGCTTCACGTCACCCACCACTGCAACAGTCCATTGGCATATATTTAGGCCTAGCACACAGGCAGAGCAGAGAGGTCCCGTAACAGACAATCTGGCTTCATGTCAGCAGAGAATCAGTCTGCATGTCATAGCAGAGAATGAGGCTTCACGTCACCCACCACTGCAACAGTCCATTGGCATATATTTAGGCCTAGCACACAGGCAGAGCAGAGAGGTCCCGTAACAGACAATCTGGCTTCATGACAGCAGAGAATCAGTCTGCATGTCATAGCAGAGAATGAGGCTTCACGTCACCCACCACTGCAACAGTCCATTGGCATATATTTAGGCCTAGCACACAGGCAGAGCAGAGAGGTCCCGTAACAGACGATCTGGCTTCATGTCAGCAGAGAATCAGTCTGCATGTCATAGCAGAGAATCAGGCTTCACGTCAGCCACCACTGCAACAGTCCATTGTCATAAATTTAGGCCCAGCACCCAGGCAGAGGAGAGAGGTCCCGTAACAGACAATCTGGCTTCATGTCAGCAGAGAATTAGTCTGCATGTCATAGCAGAGAATCAGGCTTCATGTCAGCCACCACTGCAACAGTCCATTGGCATATATTTAGGCCTAGCACACAGGCAGAGGAGAGGTTCATTCAACTTTGGGTAGCATCGCAATATAATGGTAAAATGAAAATAAAAATAGGATTGAATGAGGAAGTGCCCTGGAGTCCAATAATATATGGTTATGGGGAGGTAGTTAATGTCTAATCTGGACAAGGGACGGACAGGTCCTGTGGGATCCATGCCTGGTTCATTTTTATGAACGTCAGCTTGTCCACATTGGCTGTAGACAGGCGGCTGCGTTTGTCTGTAATGACGCCCCCTGCCGTGCTGAATACACGTTCAGACAAAACGCTGGCTGCCGGGCAGGCCAGCACCTCCAAGGCATAAAAGGCTAGCTCTGGCCACGTGGACAATTTAGAGACCCAGAAGTTGAATGGGGCCGAACCATCAGTCAGTACGTGGAGGGGTGTGCACACGTACTGTTCCACCATGTTAGTGAAATGTTGCCTCCTGCTAACACGTTGCGTATCAGGTGGTGGTGCAGTTAGCTGTGGCGTGTTGACAAAAGTTTTCCACATCTCTGCCATGCTAACCCTGCCCTCAGAGGAGCTGGCCGTGACACAGCTGCCTTAGCGACCTCTTGCTCCTCCTCTGCCTTGGCCTTGGGCTTCCACTTGTTCCCCTGTGACATTTGGGAATGCTCTCAGTAGCGCGTCTACCAACGTGCGCTTGTACTCGCGCATCTTCCTATCACGCTCCAGTGCAGGAAGTAAGGTGGGCACATTGTCTTTGTAGCGTGGATCCAGCAGGGTGGCAACCCAGTAGTCCGCACAGGTTAAAATGTGGGCAACTCTGCTGTCGTTGCGCAGGCACTGCAGCATGTAGTCGCTCATGTGTGCCAGGCTGCCCAGGGGTAAGGACAAGCTGTCCTCTGTGGGAGGCGTATCGTCATCGTCCTGCCTTTCCCCCCAGCCACGCACCAGTGATGGACCCGAGCTGCGTTGGGTGCCACCCCGCTGTGACCATGCTTCATCCTCATCCTCCTCCACCTCCTCCTCATCCTCGTCCTCCTCGTCCTCCAGTAGTGGGCCCTGGCTGGCCACATTTGTACCTGGCCTCTGCTGTTGCAAAAAACCTCCCTCTGAGTCACTTCGAAGAGACTGGCCTGAAAGTGCTAAAAATGACCCCTCTTCCTCATCCTCCTCCTCCTCCTCCTGGGCCACCTCCTGTTCCATCATCGCCCTAAGTGTTTTCTCAAGGAGACATAGAAGTGGTATTGTAACGCTGATAACGGTGTCATCGCCACTGGCCATGTTGGTGGAGTACTCGAAACAGCGCAACAGGGCACACAGGTCTCGCATGGAGGCCCAGTCATTGGTGGTGAAGTGGTGCTGTTCTGTAGTGCGACTGACCCGTGCGTGCTGCAGCTGAAACTCCACTATGGCCTGCTGCTGCTCGCACAGTCTGTCCAGCATGTGCAAGGTGGAGTTCCACCTGGTGGGCACGTCGCATATGAGGCGGTGAGCGGGAAGGCCGAAGTTACGCTGTAGCGCAGACAGGCGAGCAGCGGCAGGATGTGAACGCCGGAAGCGCGAACAGACGGCCCGCACTTTATGCAGCAGCTCTGACATGTCGGGGTAGTTGTGAATGAACTTCTGCACCACCAAATTCAGCACATGCGCCAAGCAAGGGATGTGCGTCAAATTGGCTAGTCCCAGAGCTGCAACGAGATTTCGCCCATTATCACACACCACCAGGCCGGGCTTGAGGCTCACCGGCAGCAACCACTCGTCGGTCTGTTGTTCAATACCCCGCCACAACTCCTGTGCGGTGTGGGGCCTGTCCCCCAAACATATGAGTTTCAGAATGGCCTGCTGACGTTTACCCCGGGCTGTGCTGAAGTTGGTGGTGAAGGTGTGTGGCTGACTGGATGAGCAGGTGGAAGAAGAGGAGGAGGAAGCCGAGAAGGAGGAGGTGGCAACAGGAGGCAAAGAATGTTGCCCTGCGATCCTTGGCGGCGGCAGGACGTGCGCCAAACAGCTCTCCGCCTGGGGCCCAGCTGCCACTACATTTACCCAGTGTGCAGTTAGGGAGATATAGCGTCCCTGGCCGTGCTTACTGGTCCACGTATCTGTGGTTAGGTGGACCTTGCTACAGATGGCGTTGCGCAGTGCACACTTGATTTTATCGGATACTTGGTTGTGCAGGGAAGGCACGGCTCTCTTGGAGAAGTAGTGCCGGCTGGGAACAACATACTGTGGGACAGCAAGCGACATGAGCTGTTTGAAGCTGTCTGTGTCCACCAGCCTAAATGACAGCATTTCATAGGCCAGTAGTTTAGAAATGCTGGCATTCAGGGCCAGGGATCGAGGGTGGCTAGGTGGGAATTTACGCTTTCTATCAAATGTTTGTGAGATGGAGAGCTGAACGCTGGCGTGTGACATGGTTGAGACGCTTGGTGACGGAGGTGGTGGTGGTGGTGTTGGTGGTACATCCCCTGTTTGCTGGGCGGCAGGTGCCAACGTTCCTCCAGAGGCGGAGGAAGAGGCCGAGGCGGCAGCAGCAGAATAGGCCGAGGCGGCAGCAGCAGAAGAGGTAGCAGGGGGAGCCTGAGTGACTTCCTTGGTTTTAAGGTGTTTACTCCACTGCAGTTCATGCTTTGCATGCAGGTGCCTGGTCATGCAGGTTGTGCTCAGGTTCAGAACGTTAATGCCTCGCTTCAGGCTCTGATGGCACAGCGTGCAAACCACTCGGGTCTTGTCGTCAGCACATTGTTTGAAGAAGTGCCATGCCAGGGAACTCCTTGAAGCTGCCTTTGGGGTGCTCGGTCCCAGATGGCGGCGGTCAGTAGCAGGCGGAGTCTCTTGGCGGCGGGTGTTCTGCTTTTGCCCACTGCTCCCTCTTTTGCTACGCTGTTGGCTCGGTCTCACCACTGCCTCTTCCTCCGAACTGTGAAAGTCAGTGGCACGACCTTCATTCCATGTGGGGTCTAGGACCTCATCGTCCCCTGCATCGTCTTCCACCCAGTCTTGATCCCTGACCTCCTGTTCAGTCTGCACACTGCAGAAAGACGCAGCAGTTGGCACCTGTGTTTCGTCATCATCAGAGACATGCTGAGGTGGTATTCCCATGTCCTCATCATCAGGAAACATAAGTGGTTGTGCGTCAGTGCATTCTATGTCTTTCACCGCTGGGGAAGGGCTAGGTGGATGCCCTTGGGAAACCCTGCCAGCGGAGTCTTCAAACAGCATAAGAGACTGCTGCATAACTTGAGGCTGAGACAGTTTCCCTGGTATGCATGGGGGTGATGTGACAGACTGATGGGGTTGGTTTTCAGGCGCCATCTGTGCGCTTTCTGCAGAAGACTGGGTGGGAGATAATGTGAACGTGCTGGATCCACTGTCGGCCACCCAATTGACTAATGCCTGTACCTGCTCAGGCCTTACCATCCTTAGAACGGCATTGGGCCCCACCATATATCGCTGTAAATTCTGGCGGCTACTGGGACCTGAGGTAGTTGGTACACTAGGACGTGTGGATGTGGCAGAACGGCCACGTCCTCTCCCAGCACCAGAGGGTCCACTAACACCACCACGACCATGTCCGCGTCCCTTACTAGATGTTTTTCTCATTGTTATGGTTCACCACAACAACAAATATATTATTTGGCCCAATGTATTGTATTCAAATTCAGCGGGATATAAATTTGAGGCCTAGTATTTAGGCGCTGGGTGACCGGTATGGATTTAGTGACAGAATTAGACTTGGAAATGCACAGAAGCGTGTGTGTGAAGTTATTCTGAATGACCCAATGTGCACCTTGAATATTATATACCCTTTTTGGGATAGATTTCAAATAGCTCTGATATAGCAGGAACCACTAAATTATGAAATTGCTAAATTGGGAATTGTACTTCAACCCAGAACAAAAAATGTGCTTTGACGGGCACTAAATAACTTTCCCAGCTACAACAGTACAGCGGTAACGAGAGATTTAGAGGGATTTAAATTTGAGGCCTAGTATTTAGGCGCTGGGTGACAGGTATGGGTTTAGTGACAGAATTAGACTTGGAAATACACAGTAGCGGGTGTGTGTGAAGTTATTCTGAATGACCCAATGTGCACCTTCAATATTATATACCCTTTTTGGGATAGATTTCAAATAGCTCTGATATAGCAGGAACCACTAAATTATGAAATTGCTAAATTGGGAATTGTACTTCAACCCAGAACAAAAAATGTGCTTTGACGGACACTAAATATCTTGCCCAGCAACAACAGTACAGCGGTGGGTAACGAGAGATTTAGAGGGATTTAAATTTGAGGCCTAGTATTTAGGCGCTGGGTCACCGGTATGGATTTAGTGACAGAATTAGACTTGGAAATGCACAGAAGCGTGTGTGTGAAGTTATTCTGAATGACCCTATGTGCACCTTCAATATTATATACCCTTTTAGGGATAGATTTCAAATAGCTCTGATATAGCAGAAACCACTAAATTATGAAATTGCTAAATTGGGAATTGTACTTCAACCCAGAACAAAAAATGTGCTTTGACGGACACTAAATATCTTGCCCAGCAACAACAGTACAGCGGTGGGTAACGAGAGATTTAGAGGGATTTAAATTTGAGGCCTAGTATTTAGGCGCTGGGTGACAGGTATGGGTTTAGTGACAGAATTAGACTTGGAAATACACAGTAGCGGGTGTGTGTGAAGTTATTCTGAATGACCCAATGTGCACCTTCAATATTATATACCCTTTTTGGGATAGATTTCAAATAGCTCTGATATAGCAGGAACCACTAAATTATGAAATTGCTAAATTGGGAATTGTATTTCAACCCAGAACAAGAAATGTGCTTGAACGGACACTAAATAACTCGCCCAGCTACAGCACTAGGGACAGATTTAGCTGGATATAAATTTGAGGCCTAGTATTTAGGCGCTGGGTGACCGGTATGGATTTAGTGACAGAATTAGACTGGGATATGGCCAAAAAATGAACAGACTATTGCTGGTTAAATGCACTTGGTGTGACAGCTTCACCCTGATGTAGGCTTTAGCCAAAAAACAACCACACCATTGAGGGTTAAATGCACTTGGTGACAGGCGCAGCTTGCCCCTGATTTTGTATATGGCCAAAAAATGAACAGACTATTGCTGGTTAAATGCACTTGGTGTGACAGCTTCACCCTGATGTAGGCTTTAGCCAAAAAACAACCACACCATTGAGGGTTAAATGCACTTGGTGACAGGCGCAGCTTGCCCCTGATTTTGTATATGGCCAAAAAATGAACAGACTATTGCTGGTTAAATGCACTTGGTGTGACAGCTTCACCCTGATGTAGGCTTTAGCCAAAAAACAACCACACCATTGAGGGTTAAATGCACTTGGTGACAGGCGCAGCTTGCCCCTGATTTTGTATATGGCCAAAAAATGAACAGACTATTGCTGGTTAAATGCACTTGGTGTGACAGCTTCACCCTGATGTAGGCTTTAGCCAAAAAACAACCACACCATTGAGGGTTAAATGCACTTGGTCGCAGCTTGTGCTGGCGCACCACAAGACACAAAATGGCCGCCGATCACCCCAGAAAAATGAGACTGACAAACGGTCTGTGCAGCCTAAAAACAGTGAGCAATTGAGGATCAGCAGCTCAATGATCCACAGCTGCAGATCGATCAGTTAATCAAGTCCTTTGGAGGAGTTAATCTGCCTAATCTCGCCCTACTGTCGCAGCCGCAACCTCTCCCTACGCTAATCAGAGCAGAGTGACGGGCGGCGCTATGTGACTCCAGCTTAAATAGAGGCTGGGTCACATGGTGCTCTGGCCAATCACAGCCATGCCAATAGTAGGCATGGCTGTGATGGCCTCTTGGGGCAAGTAGTATGACGCTTGTTGATTGGCTGCTTTGCAGCCTTTCAAAAAGCGCCAAGAAAGCGTCACAAAAGCGCGAAGAAAGCGACGAACACCGAACCCGAACCCGGACTTTTACGAAAATGTCCGGGTTCGGGTCCGTGTCACGGACACCCCAAAATTCGGTACGAACCCGAACTATACAGTTCGAGTTCGCTCATCCCTACTTATGAGTTAATTATTTAATTTCATTATTTTATTATTTTGAGTAAAATCATCATTATTCTTCTTCTATTCAGCAAAGTTAAAGGGAAAGTGTCCTCAGAAAATGACTTATTGTTTTAATCCCGTTTTTATATTTAACATATTTTTAAAGAATTTTTTATGATGTTATTTTCGTGTCAATATCTATATTTTAAACATAAAATCCTACAGTTTTATCACTGGCCATTAAGCCTAATAGGCACCACTTCTTGGTCTGTACAGATCACTTTACTGCCTATCTGTCATTCTAAGCCTGCTAATAATGATATCTAGAGATGACTGAATCCAAGCTGACGAAGTGGAATTCGATCAGAATTTCACGAAAAATTCGATTCGCACTGAAGCCAAATTTCCTCGCGCTTCGTGGTAACGAATCACATTTTTTCCTAAAATGGCTGCTGCACGTGTGAGGAGATGGAGAAAAGAACTCTAGGAAGGCGGGATCACCCATAATGCCATGCATGCAGCCAATCAGCAGCCAGCCCTGTGATGTCACAGCTCTATAAATAGCCTCAGCCATCTTGGATTCTGCCATTTTCGAGTGTACTTAGTGCAGGGAGAGACGTCAGCAGGCGCTAGTGTGAAGGTCACGTACACTACACACAGGGGGGAGGATAGTGACCACTGTGCTCCACCCTCACTCCTGGCCCTGCCTACTTGCCTCACAGGTCCTAATGACAGGGGACATCTAGACAGCAGTCCCTAACTTAGGATATGTGTTGGGAAGACAGACAAGACAAATAACGGAACGTGAACGGACAGGGTCAATGCCTAGAGAGCTACGCAGTACTAAGGAATGAGCAGAGAATAGTCAGGAAAAGCCAAGGTCAAATACCAGGAGAGAAACGAAGTACAACAGGAGTCCGCAAAGAATCGTCAGGTGGAAGCCGGGGTCAGGATACCAGGAGAGATGCACAGTACAGGAGGAGCAGGCAAAGGATCATCAGGGAACAGGATCAGGTGAGTAATCAGTAGTCCAACAATTAGCCAGGAACCTATAATTAACAGGCAACCTGTGGCCAGCAGGCTGCCTGTATTTATAGTGGGGTCTGAGGGTCATGTGACGTGGCCAGCGTCACATGACCGACAGACAGACAAGTCGAGCACCGAGTGATCAGCTCGGCGCTCAAGGCAGACCTAGGAGCAGGAATCCTCCCAACTAGCAAAGCTGCCCTGGGAACGAGGCCAAACACAGATCTTCGCTCCCGAAGCTAAGCAGCAGGTCTGCGGCTGATGGGAGACCAAGTGCACCTTTGGCGCCCCGTGACAGCTAGGGACAGTGCTAGGAAAAACTTCATTGTGCTGAAACAACTATTTACAAGTGCAGGGAAAGATTATTCAAGGTGTAGGGAAAGAATAGGGAGGAATCATTCCACGGCATTTATGTAGAACAGGGTTCAGTCAGGGAGGTTACAGTCTGGGTTATAGGAACAATCCTATTACACCTTGCTGCACTGACTGGGGATCCAAATTGCCATTATACAGCTTTGTGATTCCAGAAAACAGTTCTTGTTATTGGGGTGCAAGTGCTGTTTGATATAGGGTTTATTACAAGGAAATATTTCTATGTCTTATTTGCCCTTGTGCGTGGCAGCAGGGGTCGTAGTGAGAGGCCTCAGCTCCCGGTGTCATCTAGCAGTCGTGTCTTGACCAGAAACCCAGCGGTTCTTGAATGGTTGACTCAATCATCCACTTCGTCCCAAGTGACATCAGATACCCCCAGCCAAGTGTCAGTAGGTTCCCCTGACACAGCGCTTAGTTGGCATGGCCCGGGAGCAGACCCTGTGTAGCCACTTGTCCTGAACCTTCCTCTGTCATTTTCAGTTCCCTCACCGCGAGAAGTATTATATGCCATAGGCTTGGCTCCACTTTTAAGCGAGGACGAGCTACTAGAGGACAATCAGCAGCTACTGCAAAGCCAAGATCAGGAGGAGACATCCACCGCTTCCTCCGGTAGGCGGGAAAGTAGTGATGAGGAGAGTGGCGTGGGAGCCAGGTGATGAAGGGACTTCATCATCATCGGGAGAAGAGGGTGGCAGCTTGCTCGTGAGCCAGCGGTGGAGCCAGAAAGTCGCTAGCGTGGCTGGGAGTCAGCAGGGTGGCAGCAATGGGAGGTCTGGAGCCAAACATGCCCGGGGTAGATCACCCGTTTCACAGGAGCCTACCTGCTCGGGAAGTAGCAGTACATGGGTTCACGGAGGAAGTGGCGGTAGCAGTCAGTCAGTGTGTAGGGTTGGGGGTAAAATTACCTACTCGGCTGTGTAGCAGTTTTTTGTTAAGCAGCCGGAGGAGATGAACATGGCCATATGTAGATTCTGTGGGCAGAAAGGGCACCGCGGCCCTGCGTCAACATCTGGAGCGTCACCATAAAGTGGCCTGGGAGAACCCTGGCTCCAATGTGGTGGTCCAGCCTGCCGCAGCAACCGGTGCATCACCCAGTGGCAAGCACCCGGTTTCAGGAAGTCAAGGCTCCACCACCTCAGCCTAAGGGAGCAGTCTGTCCTTCCAATCATCTGCCGGTCTTGATGCTCCTGCTCCTCACCCTCCTACTCCTCGTCAGTCATTCCGTCAGCAATCAATCACCGAAACGATTGCCAAGAGACAACAGTATGCGTGCACGCATCCAACGGCGCAGAAGCTGAATGTGCTCCTGTCCAACTTGCTAGTGCTGCAGTCCCTCCCTTTCCAAGTGGTGGATTCTGCACCTCTCAGAGAACTGATGGCTTGTGCTGAGCTGAGGTGGAGAGTCCCAAGCCGTCATTTCTTTGCCAAAAAGGCAGTACCAGCGCTGCACACACATGTAGAACAGAAGGTGGACCAGTCCTTGAGTCTGTTGGTGTCTGCCAAAGTGAACGGCAGCGCCGACATGTGGAGCTGTAACTATGGTCAGGGAAAATACATTTCCTTTACGGCCCACTGGGTGAATGTGGTTCCTACACAGCCACACCAGCAACTTGGCCAGGTGATGCTGCTTCCGCCTCCACGTTGCCACGCCATTGGTCCTGCGACAATTTCTGCCTCTGCCTCCTCATCCTCCTCAATGTCCTCAGCCTCCACTGCAGGGATAATTCACAGTGCCCCTCCAGTATACCACATGTGCAGGGCACGGCGGTGTCACACTGTTCTGCACCTCGTTTGCCTAGATGAACAAAGTCAACTAGGGAAGGAACTGCACCGTGTTCTTCGGCAAGAAATCGAATCCTGGTTTTCTCCGTGGGAACTCAAAATCAGAACCATGGTGACCGACAACGGGAAGAACTTGGTGTCGGCGCTGCGTCAAGGAAGGCTGAGCCATGCGCCCTGCATGGCACACGTGTTCAATAGTGATGAGCGGCAGGGATAATATTTGAATTTGCGATATTCCACAAATATTTTGTAGAATATTCATCGAATATTCACAAATTCGAATATTCGTTATATTCTACGATTTTTTTTACTCGGCAAGGTAATGATCGTGTAATATGCGAATTTTAGTAATACGAATTTTATTGCGAATTCTTCAACTTTTAGACAAAGAATATTATAGCACTATATTAGCTAAATTGCTCTATATTCGTTTTTTTATTCGAATATTCGCTATATTGCTATAACTTTGTTTTTTCGAATATTCGTAATATTCTAAAACAAGAATATATAGCAATATAGCGAATATTCAAAAAAACGAATATAGAGCAATTTAGCTAATATAGTGCTATAATCTTCTTTGTCTAATAGTTGTAATTTTTTTCTCATCTGAAGTTCAGATTGAAAAAAAATTACAACTATAAAAAAAAGATTATAGCACTATATTAGCTAAATTGCTCTATATTCGTTTTTTGCTATATATTCTTGTTTTAGAATATTACGAATATTCGAAAAAACAAATTTATAGCAATATAGCGAATATTAGAAAAAAACGAATATAGAGCAATTTAGCTAATATAATGCTATAAAAACTTTATGTTGTCTAATAGTTGTAATTACAAAAATTTGCAAACAACACTACTCCTAAAGTCAAGTATTTTGCAGCCTTCTTATTTGCCCACAAGCTAGAAGAAGGGAGGGATCATGTGTACTGATTAAAAAAATAAAAAATCGAATAATGAAAAAAAAAATCTAATATTCTAAATTACGAATATGTATCACTATATTCGAAATATTCGCGAATTTTCGAAGTACCTATATTCGCGATAAAAATTTGAAATTCGAATATTCGTGATCAACACTAGTGTTCAATCTGGTTGTCCTGAAGTCTTCCACCCATCTGCAAGACATCCTAAAAATGGCCAGGAAACTTTGCATGCACTTAGGCCACTCGTACACTGCCAAACACACCTTCCTTGAGCTGCAGCAGCAGAACGGCATCCCCCAACATAGGCTGATATGCGACGTTTCAACCCATTGGAATTCCAACCTCGATATGTTGGACCGACTATACGAACAAAGAAAGGCCATCAACGATTTCTTGATGATCCAAGAGGACAGGAGTACTCCCCTGTGTAACTTCGATGTCAGCCAGTGGCAGCTCATGCGTGACACCTGCCGTTTGCTCAGGCCCTTTGAGGAGGCCACGTTATTTGTCAGTGGCCGGGACTACGGGATGAATGTCATTCCACTGCTTCATGTCCTGGAACAGATGCTAGTATATCTGGCTGGTCAGGGGACTGGAGACGTGGTGCCTAGATCTCACAGACATAAGAGCCCTGTGGGAGCTGAACTGGAGGAGGACATTGGAGCACAAGCAATGTGTAGCGAAATCGTGGTTTTTCTACACTGGTGACAGGAGCAGAGGAGCAGGACCAGCCAGAGGAGCTATAGGGCGATGAGGCAGAGGACCCAGACACACCGTGGCAGTATGCAGTGGAGATGGAGGCAGGGAGTCCCTCTGAGTCACTTGCGCAAATCGCCCGCTGCATGCTCACTTGCTTGGGTAGTGACAGACGAATTGTCACCATTCGGCAGAGGGACGACTTCTGGCCCTCCACCTTGTTGGACACTCGCTACCAGTCCAAAATGGGTGCCTTTTTTACACCCGCTGAGAGGACAAACTGAACTACTATAGAGACATCCTATGCAGTCAGTTGGCCACTGCCTATCTGCGCCATCGTCCATCCTCTCGCAGGTCTGACCAGGGAGGCCTTCTGTGCTTACGTTCCACTGCCATGGCTGCTGGGGAGTGGTGGGGTGGCAGGAGAAGCCTAGAGTCGCTAATGAGCAGCTTTCTTTACCCGCATAGTGAAGAAACGACTCACCAGCAGCTAGACGTAGAGCAGAACCTGAACCAGCAAGTGGTGGCATATTTGGAGTGCACCCTGCCAGCCGTCATTGAAGATCCGCTGGACTACTCGGTAGCAAAACTATATTTGTGGTCGCAACTAGCCGTTTGCCCTGGAAAAGCTGTCCTACCCGGCCAGTAGTGTGGCATCATAGCGGGTGTTTAGTGCGGCGGGGGCCATAGTTACCCCAAAAAGAACTCGTGGAGAGACTGACCTTTTTTTAAGATGAATCAGGTGTGGATAAGCCAGGATTTCCACCCACCAATGCCTGATGTATCAGACTAGAACAGTAATGTTGAACCTTTTAGAGGCCGAGTGCCCAAACTGCAACCAAAAACCCACTTATTTATCGTAAAGTGCCAACACAGCAATTTAACCTGAATACTATAGTTCAATATAGTATATATTCTATGTACTTTATCATTTAGCTATAATATCCTGCCTACATTCAGTGCCCTGCTTGTGCTGTTCATAGTGCGCCCTGCACTGATGAATGGCAGGAAAAGTCTAAGGCATATTGGTACACCATAGACTTTTTTCACAGTGCGGGTGCCCACAGAGAGGGCTCTGAGTGCCGCCTCTGGCACCCGTGCCATAGGTTCGCCATCACTGGACTAGATTATCCATGGTGCCACACCAACACTTTGACAAAAGAGACCGGTTTCTTCTGGCTACCAGCCTCAGCTACTATTCTGATGCTGCCACCTGCCTGATGCCACACATCTGATGCCAAGTGCTCCTTCTTTCACCCACCATCTTCAGCTGGTACTGGTATTGCCACCCACCTCCACACTATGTCATCTTGCCACTCTGTGGCCTCCTGATGCGGCTGCCACCTCCACACTATGTCACCTTGCCACTCTGTGGCCTCCTGATGCTGCTGCCACCTTCGCACTCTGTCACCGGGTCACTCTTTGGTCTCCTCATGCTGTTTCCACGTTACCACTATGTCATAGTACCACTCTGTGGACTTCTCATGCTGTTCCCACCCTCCCCACTTAATGACTGGGCCACTATTTTGCCTTTTTCCACCTCCACACTATGTCACCTTGCCAATCTGTGGCCTCCTGATGCTGCTAACACCTCCACACTATGTCACCTTGCCACTCTGTGACCTCCTGATGCTGCCACCTCCACACTTTGTCACCTTGCCACTCTGTGGCCTCCTGATGCTGTTGCCACCTCCACACTCTGTCATTGTGCCGCTCTGTGGTCTCCTGATGCTGCCGCCACCTTCACACTGTCATTGTGCCACTCTGTGGACTTCTCATGCTGTTCCCACCCTCCCCATGTCATGACTGGGCCACTATTTTGCCTTTCGGCCTGGCTAAAATCATCATTTATTTGACCCTTCTTCTGATCTGTCAGAAGGAAGGAAAAAAGAGACGCACAACGGATCCAGTCTGTGTAGCAGATATGAGGGCTGTATGGTCCCATCAGAATTGGCTTGTGGTAGCCAAAAGCAGGAGTGGGTACAAAACACAGTAGACATGCAAATATTCCATTCCCATGTGTCATCTCTGTTTTGGATCCACTCCTGTTTTTTGGGCATTAGCAATACTGATGGATTACTGACCAAATGCTGACCGAGTGAAGGCGGATGCTTAACAGACAGGATCAGTTTTTTGTGGGTTACTGTTCTGACGGATCAGAGGAAGGGCAAAATAATCAGTGACATCAACACAAACTTACTGCTGACACCCTCTCCACTCTGTCAATGGGCTTTACTTGTATAAGAGTTTAATAGAGCAGGTTCTGTAGACATCTATGTGGAATCAGCTGACGACTGTATAAAAAGGAGTGCGCTTCTTCTTGGCGCTAACATCGACCTGTAAGGCTGAATTCACAGTTGAGTTATTTGGTCAGTTTGGGCCCCATGACTGCCCAAATAACCAAATAAGTGAAGTGCGCAGTGATTCTAAGAGCGATGCCTTTCATCTGCATGTCATACGAACTCACAGTATTATTTCACTACCACAGCAGACTCCCTATGCGTGTTACTGCAAGGCACAGTGTTCTACACCCATATAAAGGCTCTTTGCAGCCAGGATTTTTTTTTTTACGAAATTTGCCACGAATAAATTCGTATCGAACCAAATTTTTCCCCAAAAATTCGGCGAACCGGCGAATCGAATTTTTTAACAAATTTGCTCATCTCTAATGATATCACCTCTGTGTATAGATAAGACGAAATCCCCCATTCACATAGCAGATAGGTGATTGTCACAGCTTATCTATTCTTTCCTTGTACAATGACCTCCGCACAGGTCACAGAGCAGGCCTAGAAGGCTCTCCCATAGAAGTCAATGAGGTCCCCTCCTGTCCATTGTGCCTATGGTCCATGGGGCTGCCGTGAAGCATATCTCTAAATGCTGTTAAGAACAGTTCAAGCAAGATGCCCCCCCCCCCAAAGTCATGTTCAGGAAATAGAATAAAAAATATTGCAATAAAAAAATTAGATTAGAAAAAAAGGATGAGTGTTGCTATCTGGTTTTAACTGGCAGATAACATTTTTGGTGACATTTTCTTTAATCACAGTGAAGCAGCCTTTAAAGGGGTTATCTGAGAAATAATATTGAGCCGTATCCAGCAGATCAGTTGTTTCGGGGAGCTACGGTGCTCACTGGAGCTCTGGTGAGTGCGGCAGCCGCCCGGCTGTACATCATATAGAGGCTGTGCTTGGTATTGCAGCTCAGCTCCATTGACTTGAATGGGTCTGAGCTACAACTAGGCCATGTGACCGACGTACAGTGACATCACATAGCATAGGAAGAGGCCACGGTGCTCATGGAGCTCGCGGCCGCTTCTAACAGCTGATCAGTGGGGGTCCTAGGTGTCGGACCCCCACTAATCATATATTAATTACCTATCCTGAGGATAGGCTATCAATATTAATTCCTGGACAATCCCTCTAAGTAAAATTAATATTTAATCTGCATATAAAATTGTCACTTTGTTGTTACTTCTGTATTAATTGCATTCTATGAATCCTAAGTTACAGCCTGTATTATACTCCAGAGCAGCATTTTGAATTCTGCTACTGTACCTTCATAGCTGAAAGCTCCCCACATAAATGTATTCCCCCGTAAAAAAAAAAACCTTTAAAACTATATAGTATTAAGGCTTCGTTCACATCACTGTTCAGCCTTTCCGTTCTTCTGCTCCGTCTAGGAGCAGGAGAACAGAAAGCACGGATTCGGCACATAACTGAGCTGAACGGATCCTAAGGACCCCATAGACTATAATGGGGTCCGTTAGGTTTCCGCTCAGAAGATGATTTTGGAGCGGAGACAAAAGTTGTGTGTGCAGACTTTTGTCTCTGTTTCAAAAATCTTCCTCTGAGCGGAAACCTAACGGACCCCATTATAGTCTATGGGGTCCTTAGGTTCCGTTCAGCTCAGTTATGTGCCGAATCCGTCCTTTCCGTTCTACTGCTCCTAAACGGAGCAGGAGAACTGAAAGGCTGAACGGTGATGTGAACGAAGCCTTATACTCATGCAATTCTTATGAAGCAAATATGGAGCAAATAGTATAAAGAAGGAGTGGGTAGCGTTAAATGAAGTTCTGCTAGTGCATGCTGAACTCACCATTCATTAGTCTTCTTCTGTGTACATCAGGACGTAGTGCGCACACTATGACCTGATGCTGTACGTAGTCAGGTCATAGTGCAGCACAGGCCCGGAGAAGACCAGGGAGTGGTAAGTGCAGGAGAGACTGTCAGATCTGCATAGTGGCAGCAGAGCAGGACAGGTAAGTTAATTTATATTATGTCTGGTGGGGTCTGATCGGAAGACTAACGTGAAATGGTGGTCTAATCTGAGGTCTGATGGGGGTCTGATCTGAGGTCTGATGGGGGTCTGATCTGAGGTCTGATTAGGGTCTAAGGTCTGATAATCAGTGGGGGTCTGATGTTAGGTCTGATGGGGTTTGAATATGGGGGTCTTAGGACTAATAATCAATAGGGGTCTTATTTGGGGGTCTGATCTATGGAGTGATGATTTGGGGGTCTGATCTATGGAGTGATGAGGGATGGGGTTCTGATGGGTGTCTGATCTGAGGTCTGATAAGGATTGGGGGTCTGATCTAAGGTCTGATGAAAATTGTGGGTCTGATGTGGGGATCTGATGAAGATTGGACGTCTGATCTCCATCCTAGGTGAGTTTTATGGTCCTGTGCATCTTATGGAGCGAAAAATCCAGTACTTTTCATTTTTATGTTGACCCTGTAAAACATAAATTCCCCCATTGACATATATATATTACAATAACATTAGTACTTGACAAACATAGTTAAAAAAGGAGACAAATATAGAGGAACTGTTTTTTGTTTTTGTTTTTTTTGCATTCCCCCCAAAAATGAAATGCTAATGTATATGTACTCTATGGCCGCATGTCCTATAAAACATAAAAATAAAAATGCTAGATGAAATAAAACTAAATTATGATTCGGAATGATGACTGAAAAAAAATGTGTCTGGTCACAGAGCCCAGAAATAGCCGGATCCATCCTTGTAACTTAGTCTCTTTCGCATTTGCCACCACTGACTGAAGAATGTCAAATTCAAAGAATACTGTTCACCACCTCTTGTGCTCCGAAGGATAGTAAAAAGCTCTGCTTGTTTGTCTTCACATTCTCAGACGTATCACCCCTGGGGTCCTGCTGCTCTCTTATCCTGCTGCTATGAATTAAGAGATGATTTCCTCTATATGCAGAGTAGCTGATGATTATCTTGTGGGTGAATTGCATGCTTTATTTTTAGGGTATAAAACTAGCAGAAGGACCCGGCTTCACACGGATATATTTCATCTATTTCATTTAATGTTTGTGTGTGTCGTAAAAAGATATCAACAGTATCCCACATAACAGTGACCTCTACAGGTAGCAGTGTAATTGTGCCCTATGTGTCGTGCGACTTATTTTCATGCAACACATGTCGTTGTGTAGCCCTAGCCTAAAGCTGACCTGCAGCTTTAAAGAAAAATAGCTGATTTGTTATGGAAATCTGGAGTAAAACTATGTGTATAAGGAGACTAAGGGACTTGCAAGCTTCTATTGGCTGATAAGTGACATGTGACAGTGTGTATGGCAGTTGGAATATGAAGAGAAAGACTTGCAGGCTTGTATTGGCTAATTCAGGTCATTTTTTGGGAATATCTCAGGAACGGTATGTCCTAGAGAGCTGAGACCCGGTCTAAAACCTTCCCGGACATCTGATGTACCTGTGTGCCAAATTTGGTGAAGATTGGTATAGTCAATTGGTTGCGCATAAAGAACAAACAGACAGACGTAGGGACAGACAGAAACTCATTGTGTACCGGTATGTTACCTCCACAGTATTCTTTCCCAGATTCGGTAGTAAGTGATATGTGCACCAAGTTTAGTAGAAATTGATTGATTAGATTTTGAGTTACGGAGCAATATGTGTGTAGCAAAAACAGTTGGAGCATACAAACTCCATGCAACTGCTGTGTAGGGGCGTATGACCCCCACAATATTTCTTTCCAGGTAGCAAAGGATGTGTATGCCAAGTTTCGTTGAAATCGATGGTTGCGTTATTCACGGAACATACATACAACAGTCGTGGCCAAAAGTTTTGAGAATGACACAAATATTAGTTTTCACAAAGTTTGCTGCTAAACTGCTTTTAGATCTTTGTTTCAGTTGTTTTGGTGATGTAGGGAAATATAATTACACGCACTTCATACCTTTCAAAGGCTTTTATCGACAATTACATGACATTTATGCAAAGAGTCAGTATTTGCAGTGTTGGCCCTTCTTTTTCAGGACCTCTGCAATTCGACTGGGCATGCTCTCAATCAACTTCTGGGCCAATTCCTCACTGATAGCAACCCATTCTTTCATAATCACTTCTTGGAGTTTGTCAGAATTAGTGGGTTTTTGATTGTCCACCCGCCTCTTGAGGATTGACCACAAGTAGAGTTGAGCGAACACCTGGATGTTCGGGTTCGAGAAGTTTGGCCGAACTTCCCGGAAATGTTCGGGTTCGGGATCCGAACCCGATCCGAACTTCGTCCCGAACCCGAACCCCATTGAAGTCAATGGGGACCCGAACTTTTCGGCACTAAAACGGCTGTAAAACAGCCCAGGAAAGGGCTAGAGGGCTGCAAAAGGCAGCAACATGTAGGTAAATCCCCTGCAAACAAATGTGGATAGGGAAATGAATTAAAATAAAAATTAAATAAATAAAAATTAACCAAAATCAATTGGAGAGAGGTCCCATAGCAGAGAATCTGGCTTCCCGTCACCCACCACTGGAACAGTCCATTCTCAGATATTTAGGCCCCGGAACCCAGGCAGAGGAGAGAGGTCCCGTAACAGAGAATCTGGCTTCATGTCAGCAGAGAATTAGTCTGCATGTCATAGAAGAGAATGAGGCTTCACGTCAGCCACCACTGCAACAGTCCATTGGCATATATTTAGGCCCAGCACCCAGGCAGAGGAGAGAGGTCCCGTAACAGACAATCTGGCTTCATGTCAGCAGAGAATCAGTCTTCATGTCATAGCAGAGAATGAGGCTTCACGTCAGCCACCACTGCAACAGTCCATTGACATATATTTAGGCCCAGCACACAGGCAGAGGAGAGAGGTCCCGTAACAGACAATCTGGCTTCATGTCAGCAGAGAATTAGTCTGCATGTCATAGCAGAGAATGAGGCTTCACGTCAGCCACCACTGCAACAGTCCATTGGCATATATTTAGGCCCAGCACACAGGCAGAGGAGAGAGGTCCTGTAACAGACAATCTGGCTTCATGTCAGCAGAGAATTAGTCTGCATGTCATAGCAGAGAATGAGGCTTCACGTCAGCCACCACTGCAACAGTCCATTGGCATATATTTAGGCCCAGCACACAGGCAGAGGAGAGAGGTCCCGTAACAGACAATCTGGCTTCATGTCAGTAGAGAATCAGTCTGCATGTCATAGCAGAGAATCAGGCTTCACATCACCCACCACTGCAACAGTCCATTGTCATAAATTTAGGCCCAGCACCCAGGCAGAGGAGAGAGGTCCCGTAACAGACAATCTGGCTTCATGTCAGCAGAGAATTAGTCTGCATGTCATAGCAGAGAATCAGGCTTCACGTCACCCACCACTGCAACAGTCCATTGTCATAAATTTAGGCCCAGCACACAGGCAGAGGAGAGAGGTCCCGTAACAGACAATCTGGCTTAATGTCAGCAGAGAATCAGTCTGCATGTCATAGCAGAGAATGAGGCTTCACGTCAGCCACCACTGCAACAGTCCATTGGCATATATTTAGGCCCAGCACACAGGCAGAGGAGAGAGGTCCCGTAACAGACAATCTGACTTCATGTCAGCAGAGAATTAGTCTGCATGTCATAGCAGAGAATGAGGCTTCACGTCAGCCACCACTGCAACAGTCCATTGGCATATATTTAGGCCCAGCACACAGGCAGAGGAGAGAGGTCCTGTAACAGACAATCTGGCTTCATGTCAGCAGAGAATTAGTCTGCATGTCATAGCAGAGAATGAGGCTTCACGTCAGCCACCACTGCAACAGTCCATTGGCATATATTTAGGCCCAGCACACAGGCAGAGGAGAGAGGTCCCGTAACAGACAATCTGGCTTCATGTCAGTAGAGAATCAGTCTGCATGTCATAGCAGAGAATCAGGCTTCACATCACCCACCACTGCAACAGTCCATTGTCATAAATTTAGGCCCAGCACCCAGGCAGAGGAGAGAGGTCCCGTAACAGACAATCTGGCTTCATGTCAGCAGAGAATTAGTCTGCATGTCATAGCAGAGAATCAGGCTTCACGTCACCCACCACTGCAACAGTCCATTGTCATAAATTTAGGCCCAGCACACAGGCAGAGGAGAGAGGTCCCGTAACAGACAATCTGGCTTCATGTCAGCAGAGAATCAGTCTGCATGTCATAGCAGAGAATGAGGCTTCACGTCAGCCACCACTGCAACAGTCCATTGGCATATATTTAGGCCCAGCACACAGGCAGAGGAGAGAGGTCCCGTAACAGACAATCTGGCTTTATGTCAGCAGAGAATCAGTCTGAATGTCATAGCAGAGAATGAGGCTTCACGTCAGCCACCACTGCAACAGTCCATTGGCATATATTTAGGCCCAGCACCCAGGCAGAGGAGAGAGGTCCCGTAACAGACAATCTGGCTTCATGTCAGCAGAGAATCAGTCTTCATATCATAGCAGAGAATCAGGCTTCACGTCACCCACCACTGTAAGAGTCCATTTTCATAAATTTAGGCCCAGCACCCAGGCAGAGGAGAGAGGTCCCGTAACAGAGGATCTGGCTTCATGTCAGCAGAGAATCATTCTGCATGTCATAGCAGAGAATCAGGCTTCACGTCACCCAACATTGGAACAGTCCATTGGCATATATTTAGGCCCCGGCACCCAGACAGAGGAGAGGTTCATTCAACTTTGGGTAGCCTCGCAATATAATGGTAAAATGAAAATAAAAATAGGATTGAATGAGGAAGTGCCCTGGAGTCCAATAATATATGGTTAAGGGGAGGTAGTTAATGTCTAATCTGGACAAGGGACGGACAGATCCTGTGGGATCCATGCCTGGTTCATTTTTATGAACGTCAGCTTGTCCACATTGGCTGTAGACAGGCGGCTGCGTTTGTCTGTAATGACGCCCCCTGCCGTGCTGAATACACGTTCAGACAAAACGCTGGCCGCCGGGCAGGCCAGCACCTCCAAGGCATAAAAGGCTAGCTCTGGCCACGTGGACAATTTAGAGACCCAGAAGTTGAATGGGGCCGAACCATCAGTCAGTACGTGGAGGGGTGTGCACACGTACTGTTCCACCATGTTAGTGAAATGTTGCCTCCTGCTAACACGTTGCGTATCAGGTGGTGGTGCAGTTAGCTGTGGCGTGTTGACAAAAGTTTTCCACATCTCTGCCATGCTAACCCTGCCCTCAAAGGAGCTGGCATTGACACAGCTGCCTTGGCGACCTCTTGCTCCTCCTCTGCCTTGGCCTTGGGCTTCCACTTGTTCCCCTGTGACATTTGGGAATGCTCTCAGTAGCGCGTCTACCAACGTGCGCTTGTACTCGCGCATCTTCCTATCACGCTCCAGTGCAGGAAGTAAGGTGGGCACATTGTCTTTGTAGCGTGGATCCAGCAGGGTGGCAACCCAGTAGTCCGCACAGGTTAAAATGTGGGCAACTCTGCTGTCGTTGCGCAGGCACTGCAGCATGTAGTCGCTCATGTGTGCCAGGCTGCCCAGGGGTAAGGACAAGCTGTCCTCTGTGGGAGGCGTATCGTCATCGTCCTGCCTTTCCCCCCAACCACGCACCAGTGATGGACCCGAGCTGCGTTGGGTGCCACCCCGCTGTGACCATGCTTCATCCTCATCCTCCTCCACCTCCTCCTCATCCTCGTCCTCCTCGTCCTCCAGTAGTGGGCCCTGGCTGGCCACATTTGTACCTGGCCTCTGCTGTTGCCAAAAACCTCCCTCTGAGTCACTTCGAAGAGACTGGCCTGAAAGTGCTAAAAATGACCCCTCTTCCTCCTCCTTCTCCTCCTCCTCCTCCTGGGCCACCTCCTCTTCCATCATCGCCCTAAGTGTTTTCTCAAGGAGACATAGAAGTGGTATTGTAACGCTGATAACGGCGTCATCGCCACTGGCCATGTTAGTGGAGTACTCGAAACAGCGCAACAGGGCACACAGGTCTCGCATGGAGGCCCAGTCATTGGTGGTGAAGTGGTGCTGTTCTGTAGTGCGACTGACCCGTGCGTGCTGCAGCTGAAACTCCACTATGGCCTGCTGCTGCTCGCACAGTCTGTCCAGCATGTGCAAGGTGGAGTTCCACCTGGTGGGCACGTCGCATATGAGGCGGTGAGCGGGAAGGCCGAAGTTACGCTGTAGCGCAGACAGGCGAGCAGCAGCAGGATGGGAACGCCGGAAGCGGGAACAGACGGCCCGCACTTTATGCAGCAGCTCTGACATGTCGGGGTAGTTGTGTATGAACTTCTGCACCACCAAATTCAGCACATGCGCCAAGCAAGGGATGTGCGTCAAATTGGCTAGTCCCAGAGCTGCAACGAGATTTCGCCCATTATCACACACCACCAGGCCGGGCTTGAGGCTCACCGGCAGCAACCACTCGTCGGTCTGTTGTTCTATACCCCGCCACAACTCCTGTGCGGTGTGGGGCCTGTCCCCCAAACATATGAGTTTCAGAATGGCCTGCTGACGTTTACCCCGGGCTGTGCTGAAGTTGGTGGTGAAGGTGTGTGGCTGACTGGATGAGCAGGTGGAAGAAGAGGAGGAGGAAGCCGAGAAGGAGGAGGTGGCAACAGGAGGCAAAGAATGTTGCCCTGCGATCCTTGGCGGCGGAAGGACGTGCGCCAAACAGCTCTCCGCCTGGGGCCCAGCTGCCACTACATTTACCCAGTGTGCAGTTAGGGAGATATAGCGTCCCTGGCCGTGCTTACTGGTCCACGTATCTGTGGTTAGGTGGACCTTGCTACAGATGGCGTTGCGCAGTGCACACTTGATTTTATCGGATACTTGGTTGTGCAGGGAAGGCACGGCTCTCTTGGAGAAGTAGTGGCGGCTGGGAACAACATACTGTGGGACAGCAAGCGACATGAGCTGTTTGAAGCTGTCTGTGTCCACCAGCCTAAATGACAGCATTTCATAGGCCAGTAGTTTAGAAATGCTGGCATTCAGGGCCAGGGATCGAGGGTGGCTAGGTGGGAATTTACGCTTTCTCTCAAATGTTTGTGAGATGGAGAGCTGAACGCTGGCGTGTGACATGGTTGAGACGCTTGGTGACGGAGGTGGTGGTGGTGGTGTTGGTGGTACATCCCCTGTTTGCTGGGCGGCAGGTGCCAACGTTCCTCCAGAGGCGGAGGAAGAGGCCGAGGCGGCAGCAGCAGAAGAGGCCGAGGCGGCAGCAGCAGAAGAGGTAGCAGGGGGAGCCTGAGTGACTTCCTTGGTTTTAAGGTGTTTACTCCACTGCAGTTCATGCTTTGCATGCAGGTGCCTGGTCATGCAGGTTGTGCTCAGGTTCAGAACGTTAATGCCTCGCTTCAGGCTCTGATGGCACAGCGTGCAAACCACTCGGGTCTTGTCGTCAGCACATTGTTTGAAGAAGTGCCATGCCAGGGAACTCCTTGAAGCTGCCTTTGGGGTGCTCGGTCCCAGATGGCGGCGGTCAGTAGCAGGCGGAGTCTCTTGGCGGCGGGTGTTCTGCTTTTGCCCACTGCTCCCTCTTTTGCTACGCTGTTGGCTCGGTCTCACCACTGCCTCTTCCTCCGAACTGTGAAAGTCAGTGGCACGACCTTCATTCCATGTGGGGTCTAGGACCTCATCGTCCCCTGCATCGTCTTCCACCCAGTCTTGATCCCTGACCTCCTGTTCAGTCTGCACACTGCAGAAAGACGCAGCAGTTGGCACCTGTGTTTCGTCATCATCAGAGACATGCTGAGGTGGTATTCCCATGTCCTCATCATCAGGAAACATAAGTGGTTGTGCGTCAGTGCATTCTATGTCTTTCACCGCTGGGGAAGGGCTAGGTGGATGCCCTTGGGAAACCCTGCCAGCGGAGTCTTCAAACAGCATAAGAGACTGCTGCATAACTTGAGGCTGAGACAGTTTCCCTGGTATGCATGGGGGTGATGTGACAGACTGATGGGGTTGGTTTTCAGGCGCCATCTGTGCGCTTTCTGCAGAAGACTGGGTGGGAGATAATGTGAACGTGCTGGATCCACTGTCGGCCACCCAATTGACTAATGCCTGTACCTGCTCAGGCCTTACCATCCTTAGAACGGCATTGGGCCCCACCATATATCGCTGTAAATTCTGGCGGCTACTGGGACCTGAGGTAGTTGGTACACTAGGACGTGTGGATGTGGCAGAACGGCCACGTCCTCTCCCAGCACCAGAGGGTCCACTAACACCACCACGACCATGTCCACGTCCGCGTCCCTTACTAGATGTTTTCCTCATTGTTATGGTTCACCACAACAACAAAAATATTATTTGGCCCAATGTATTGTATTCAAATTCAGCGGGATATAAATTTGAGGCCTAGTATTTAGGCGCTGGGTGACCGGTATGGATTTACTGACAGAATTAGACTTGGAAATGCACAGTAGCGTGTGTGTGAAGTTATTCTGAATGACCCTAAGTGCACCTTGAATATTATATACCCTTTTAGGGATAGATTTCAAATAGCTCTGATATAGCAGAAACCACTAAATTATGAAATTGCTAAATTGGGAATTGTATTTCAACCCAGAACAAAAAATGTGCTTTGACGGACACTAAATAACTTTCCCAGCCACAACAGGACAGCGGTAACGAGAGATTTAGCGGGATATAAATTTGAGGCCTAGTATTTAGGCGCTGGGTGACCGGTATAGATTTACTGACAGAATTAGACTTGGAAATGCACAGTAGCGTGTGTGTGAAGTTATTCTGAATGACCCTATGTGCACCTTGAATATTATATATCCTTTTAGGGATAGATTTCAAATAGCTCTGATATAGCAGAAACCACTAAATTATGAAATTGCTAAATTGGGAATTGTATTTCAACCCAGAACAAAAAATGTGCTTTGACGGACACTAAATAACTTTCCCAGCCACAACAGGACAGCGGTAACGAGAGATTTAGCGGGATATAAATTTGAGGCCTAGTATTTAGGCGCTGGGTGACCGGTATGGATTTAGTGACAGAATTAGACTGGGATATGGCCAAAAAATAACCACACTATTGCTGGTTAAATGCACTTGGTGTGACAGCTTGACCAACCACACTACTGAGGGTTAAATGCACTTGGTGACGGGCGCAGCTTGCCCCTGATGTAGTATATGGCCAAAAAATGAACAGACTATTGCTGGTTAAATGCACTTGGTGTGACAGCTTCACCCTGATGTAGGCTTTAGCCAAAAAACAACCACACCATTGAGGGTTAAATGCACTTGGTGACAGGCGCAGCTTGCCCCTGATGTAGTATATGGCCAAAAAATAAACAGACTATTGCTGGTTAAATGCACTTGGTGTGACAGCTTCACCCTGATGTAGGCTTTAGCCAAAAAACAACCACACCATTGAGGGTTAAATGCACTTGGTCGCAGCTTGTGCTGGCGCACCACAAGACACAAAATGGCCGCCGATCACCCCAGAAAAATGTGACTGATAAACGGTCTGGGCAGCCTAAAAACAGTGAGCAATTGAGGATCAGCAGCTCAATGATCCACAGCTGCAGATCGATCAGTTAATCAAGTCCTTTGGAGGAGTTAATCTGCCTAATCTCGCCCTACTGTCGCAGCCGCAACCTCTCCCTACGCTAATCAGAGCAGAGTGACGGGCGGCGCTATGTGACTCCAGCTTAAATAGAGGCTGGGTCACATGGTGCTCTGGCCAATCACAGCCATGCCAATAGTAGGCATGGCTGTGATGGCCTCTTGGGGCAAGTAGTATGACGCTTGTTGATTGGCTGCTTTGCAGCCTTTCAAAAAGCGCCAAGAAAGCGTCACAAAAGCGCCAAGAAAGCGACGAACACCGAACCCGAACCCGGACTTTTACGAAAATGTCCGGGTTCGGGTCCGTGTCACGGACACCCCAAAATTCGGTACGAACCCGAACTATACAGTTCGAGTTCGCTCATCCCTAACCACAAGTTCTCAATGAGATTAAGATCTGGGGAGTTTCCAGGCCATGGACCCAAAATGTAAATGTTTTGGTCCCCGAGCCACTTAGTTATCACTTTTGCCTTATGGCACGGTGCTCCATCGTGCTGGAAAATGCATTGTTCTTCACCAAACTGTTGTTGGATTGTTGGAAGAAGTTGCTGTTGGAGGGTGTTTTGGTACCATTCTTTATTCATGGCTGTGTTTTTGGGCAAAATTGTGAGTGAGCCCACTCCCTTAGATGAGAAGCAACCCCACACATGAATGGTCTCAGGATGCTTTACTGTTGGCATGACACAGGACTGATGGTAGCGCTCACCTTTTCTTCTCCGGACAAGCCTTTTTCCTGATGCCCCAAACAATCGGAAAGAGGCTTCATTGGACAATATGACTTTGCCGCAGTCCTCAGCAGTCCATTCACCATATTTTCTGCAGAAGATAAATCTGTCCCTGATGTTTTTTTGGAGAGAAGTGGCTTCTTTGCTGCCCTTCTTGACACCAGGCCATCTTCCAAAAGTCCTCGCCTCACTGTGCGTGCAAATGCGCTCACACCTGCATGCTGCCATTCCTGAGCAACCTCTGCACTTGTGGCATTCCGATCCCGCAGCTGAATCCTCTGTAGAAGACGATCCTGGTGCTTGCTGGACTTTCTAGGACGCCCTGAAGCCTTCTTAACAAGAATTGAACCTCTTTCCTTGAAGTTCTTGATGATCCTATAAATTGTTGATTGAGGTGCAATCTTAGTAGCCACAATATCCTTGCCTGTGAAGCCATTTTTATGCAACGCAATGATGGCTGCACGCGTTTCTTTGCAGGTCACCATGGTTAACAATGGAAGAACAATGATTTCAAGCATCACCCTCCTTTTAACAGGTCAAGTCTGCCATTTTAACCCAATCAGCCTGACATCATGATCTCCAGCCTTGTGCTCATCAACATTCTCACCTGAGTTAACAAGACAATTACTGAAATGATCTCAGCAGGTCCTTTAATGACAGCAATGAAATGCAGTTGAAAGTTTTTTGGGGGGATTAAGTTAATTTTCATGGTAAAGAAAGACTATGCAATTCATATGATCACTCTTCATAACATTCTGGAGTATATGCAAATTGCTATTATAAAAACTTAAGCAGCAACTTTTCCAATATTTATATAATTCTCAAAACTTTTGGCCACGACTGTACATACACACACACATAGGTCCTTCTTTATATAGATATAGACTAGCAGAAAGACCTGGCCGAGAAAATTCCTGCTAGGCCGGTAGCCTTGACTGCCGCACGGCCGGCCCGACAGCGAGGAGGCTCCTTGGCTGGAGCAGTATATTACACAGAGTGACTGACAGAGAGAGGAGCCAGCCGGCAACTTGCAAACTTCTCATTTACAAATCCCAGGCATAGTCAACTGTATTACCATCCTCAGGAGAAGATGTGTCTGGGATTCTAACCCACGATCTTCTGTATCAAAGGAAAAGCACTTACCCACACAGCCATAAGAGCTGCATTGCCACTGTATATAAGTGCTTGTATAAAAATATGAGACTTCTACTGTTATAGCTGGCTAAGTGTTCATCATATATAGAGATATAGCAGAGCTGAGTGTGCTCGGACAGCTGTCATATAGAGATATATTAGTGCTGGGTGTGTTAGGGCAGCTGTCATGTGTATAGATGTACACTTAGCCAGCTATAACAGTAGACGTCTCATATTTTTTTCAGTCATTGGCAGGACAGTTCTTATGGCTGTGTGGGTAAGTGCTTTGCCTCTGATACAGAAGGTTGTGGGTTCGAATCCCAGCAGAAACTTTTCTGAAATACAGGCTAAATTAGAATACACAAGTACTGACTCCATATATGGTCATACAGGAAGAGGCTGCATCGCATCGCTGACACGGAGTATAAGTGTTTTTTTTTAATACCCGACTGTTACTGCCATGGGGGAGCGGGAGGCACTTGATACTGGCACATGGGGGAGGGGGGTTGGCACCTGATACTGGCACATGGGGGGGTTGGCACATGGGGGAAGGAGAGAGGCACCTGATACTGGCACATGGGGGGGAGGGGGGTTGGCACTATGATACTGGCACATGGGGGGTGGGGGAAGGAGAGAGGCACTTGATACTGGCACATGGGGGAGGAGAGAGGCACTTGATACTGGCACTTTTGGGGGGGAGATGGCACTATGATACTGGGACATGGGGGGAGAGAGGCACTTGATACTGGCACATGGGGGGGTTTGGCACTTGATACTGGCACATGGGGGGGTTTGGCACTATGATACTGGCACATGGGGGGTTTGGCACTATGATACTGGCACATTGGGGGGTTTGGCACTTGATACTGGCACATGGGGGGGTTTGGCACTATGATACTGGCACATGGGGGTGGGAAGAAGAGAGGCACCTGATGCTGGCACTTTTTTTTTTGGGGGGGGGGGGGGAGATGGCACTATGATACTGGCACATGGGGGGTTGGCACTTGATACTGGCACATGGGGGGGTTGGCACTATGATACTGGAACATGGGGGGTGAGAAGGAGAGAGGCACTTGATGCTGGCACTTTTGGGAGGGGGTAGAGAGGCACTTAATACTGGCACATTGGGGGGAGGCACTTGATACTGGCACTTTATTTTGGGGGGGGGGGGTGGAGATGGCACTATGATACTGGGACATGGGGGGGGGGGTTGGCACTATGATACTGGCACATAGGGGTGGGAAGGAGAGAGGCACTTGATACTGGCACATTGGGGGCGGTAGATGACACTATGATACTCGGACATGGGGGGGAGAGAGGCACTTGATACTGGCATTTTTTTTGGGGGGGGGGAGATGGCACTATGATACTCGGACATGGGGGGGAGGAGATAGGCACTTAATACTGGCACATGGGGGGGTTGGCACTATGATACTGGCACATGGGGGGTGGGAAGGAGAGAGGCACTTGATACTGGCACATTGGGGGGGTAGATGGCACTATGATACTGGGACATGTAGGGGGGAGGAGAGAGACACTTGATACTGGCACATGATGGGGGGCATCTATGGGGACACTTACTGGCACATTATTGGGGGGCATTATGGGGGACACTAGGCCGGCAGCCTATCAGAGGCCGGATACTGAGGGCATCTACTGGGGCACTATATATGGGGCATTTTATACTGGTACATTATGGGGGGCACTAGCAGGAAGGGGGGGAGAGGAGCACTATGGGGGAAATTACTGGGGGCACTATAGGGGTATTTATACTGGGACATTAGCTCAACTGGGGCATTACAAGGGGGTATTTTTTGCACTGTCACATTATAAGGAGAATTATTTCTACTGGGGGGGGGGGGGGGCATTATGGTGGGCTTTATTACTCCCCCATGGTATGACCCCCTAGTAGCAGCACCAGCCTCTCCCTGCTCTGCTATCCCTCTGCCCCTTCTCCAAATTCTTATTAACAAATCTTTCTCATTAGGATAAAACACAACATCAGCTCTGCCGAGCCCCCGGCCAAGTGTGGAAGTGGTGTCTGAGATCCCCAAGGGTCAAGCCAAGTAATTGTAAGTTTTCATATGAAATATGTTTGTTATACACATATAATATACACTGTGCACCACAATATACAGTATACCTCTACACTGTGCACCACAATATACAGTATACCTCTACACTGTGCCCCACAATGTACAGTATACCTCTATACTGTGCCCCACAATATACAGTATACCTCTACACTGTGCCACACAATATACAGTATACAGCTACACTGTGCCCCACAATATACAGTATACCTCTACACTGTGCCACACAATATACAGTATACCGCTACACTGTGCCCCACAATATACAGTATACCGCTACACTGTGCCACACAATATACAGTATACCTCTACACTGTGCCCCACAATATACAGTATACCGCTACACTGTGCCACACAATATACAGTATACCTCTACACTGTGCCCCACAATATACAGTATACCTCTACACTGTGCCACACAATATACAGTATACAGCTACACTGTGCCCCACAATATACAGTATACCTCTACACTGTGCCCCACAATATACAGTATACCTCTACACTGTGCCCCACAATATACAGTATACCGCTACACTGTGCCACACAATATACAGTATACCTCTATACTGTGCCCACAATATACAGTACTGTGCCACACAATATACAGTATACCGCTACACTGTGCACCACAATATACAGTATACCTCTACACTGTGCCCACAATATACAGTATACCTCTACACTGTGCCCCACAATATACAGTATACCGCTACACTGTGCCCACAATATACAGTATACCTCTACACTGTGCCACACAATATACAGTATACCTCTACACTGTGCCACACAATATACAGTATACCTCTACACTGTGCCACACAATATACAGTATACCTCTACACTGTGCCACACAATATACAGTATACCTCTACACTGTGCCACACAATATACAGTATACCTCTACACTGTGCCACACAATATACAGTATACCTCTACACTGTGCCACACAATATACAGTATACCTCTACACTGTGCCCCACAATATACAGTATACCTCTACACTGTGCCCCACAATATACAGTATACCTCTACACTGTGCCCCACAATATACAGTATACCTCTACACTGTGCCCCACAATATACAGTATACCGCTACACTGTGCCACACAATATACAGTATACCTCTACACTGTGCCACACAATATACAGTATACCGCTACACTGTGCCACACAATATACAGTATACCGCTATACTGTGCCACACAATATACAGTATACCTCTACACTGTGCCACACAATATACATTTACACTGTGCCACACAATATACAGTATACCTCTACACTGTGCCACACAATATACAGTATACCGCTACACTGTGCCACACAATATACCTCTACACTGTGCCCCACAATATACAGTATACCGCTACACTGTGCCACACAATATACAGTATACCGCTCCACTGGGCCCCACAATATACAGTATACCGCACCACTGTGCCCCACAATATACAGTATACCTCTACACTGTGCCCCACAATATACAGTATACCGCTCCACTGTGCCACACAATATACAGTATACCGCTACACTGTGCCACACAATATACAGTATACCGCTACACTGTGCCACACAATATACAGTATACCTCTACACTGTGCCCCACAATATACAGTATACCTCTACACTGTGCCCCACAATATACAGTATACCGCTACACTGTGCCCCACAATATACAGTATACCTCTACACTGTGTAGTCTGTTCTATAAGCACCATTGTTTTGTGGCGGCGGACAGAAAATAATCTGGAAGTGCCCCTCCCGAGACCAGGCTCTGACTGCTAGGGGGGGTCTGCTGAGCTAACGGATGCCCCCTATAGCAGTAGCACCACCATAGCCCCCATATATGGCTAAAAAATTATTGCTTCGGGGGGGAGACACCATTTTTTACTGCAACGGGTGACGCCAGCCCTAGCAACGCCACTGGACCGCAGAGCTGTCATCCGGCTGTTCAGGGCCGTGTGTCAGGTAGGAGGTTGAGTACAGAGGCTGATGATTTTTAATATCAATAGGAGTTTCAATAGGAGTGCGATTGTTTTAGCAGTAAAGAAAGACTTTGCATAAAAAGACAGTTATGTGCACGGTTTAGGATACATGAAGGGACATTAATAAAGTAATGCTGTGACACATAGGGCCATGAGAGGGGCCAGCATAATATGCTATATGTGTGTCATTCACACATATAGCATCTTATGCTGGCCCCCCTCATGGCCCTATGTGTCATAGCACACATCCCCCATAACAGTGCCATCCACAGATCCCCATAACAGTGCCATCCACAGATCCCCATAACAGTGCCAACCACAGATCCCCCATAACAGTGCCATCCACAGATCCCCTCCATAACAGTGCCATCCACAGATCCCCCATAACAGTGCCAACCACAGATCCCCCATAACAGTGCCAACCACAGATCCCCCATAACAGTGCCATCCACAGATCCCCCATAACAGTGCCATACACAGATCCCCTCCATAACAGTGTCATCCACAGATCCCCTCCATAACAGTGTCATCCACAGATCACCCATAACAGAGTCATCCACAGATCCCCTCCATAACAGTGTCATCCACAGATCCCCTCCATAACAGTGTCATCCACAAATCCCCTTCATAACAGTGTCATCCACAGATCCCCCATAACAGAGTCATCCACAGATCCACTCCATAACAGTGTCACCCACAGATCCCCTCCATAACAGTGTCATCCACAGATCCCCTCCATAACAGTGTCATCCACAGATCCCCATAACAGTGCCAACCACAGATCCCCATAACAGTGTCATACACAGATCCCCCATAACAGTGTCATCCACAGATCCCCCATACCAGTGCCATCCACAGATCCCCCACAATAGTGCCATCCACTGATCCCCATAACAGTGCCATCCACTGATCCCCATAACAGTGCCATCCACAGATCCTTCATAACAGTGCCATCCACGGATCCCCAATAACAGTGCCATCCACAGATCCCCTCCATAGCAGTGCCATCCACAGATCCCCTCCATAACAGTGTCACCCACAGATCCCCTCCATAACAGTGTCATCCACAGATCCTCTCCATAACAGTGCCATCTACAGATCCCCTCCATAACAGTGCCATCCACAGATCCCCTCCATAGCAGTGTCATCCACAGATCCCCCATAACAGTGTCATCCACAGATCCCCCATAACAGTGCCATCCACAGATCCCCTCCATAACAGTGTCATCCACAGATCCCCCATAACAGTGTCATCCACAGATCCCCTCCATAACAGTGTCATCCACAGATCCCCTCCATAACAGTGTCATCCACAGATCCCCTCCATAACAGTGTCATCCACAGATCCCCTCCATAACAGTGTCAGCCACAGATCCCCTTGATAACAGTGCCATCCACAGATCCCCCGCAACAGTGCCATCCACAGATCCACCATAACAGAGTGCCATACACAGATCCCCCATAACACTGCAAATAGACCTCTAGCACAATTCCCTTAAAATATCGCATCGCATCCTGTTTGGGAAAAGCTGGTCTACTGTGATAATATAAACAATGGGGGTTCTACAAAAGAGCTATTGTGGGGCAAAATTCATATTCGTGTTTACACACGTGTTTTAAAATGAATGCTTTCGCCTTTTATAAACTATATATAAAGTAAATAATGACGCAATGTTGTGGGGCTGGTATGCAATTTTTTCCAGGGCTGGTTTTTATCCCCAGTCTGGACCTGCTTCGCACGGGTATATTTCATCTATTTAATTTAACAGTGACCTCACAGTACCCTGCTGCCTTAACAGTGACCTCCACAGAAGTTTCCCCTTTAATAGTCTAAAGCTGACCTACAGCAGTGAAGAAAAATAGCTGGGTTGTTATGGAAACCTGGAGTAAAACTGTGTGTATGTGGAGACTAAGGGCCTGTGAGCTTCTATTGGCTGATAAGTGACATGTGACCGTGTGTATGGCAGAGGGGATATGAAGAGAAAGACTTGCAGGCTTGTATTGGCTAATGCAGGTCATTTTTTGGGAATATCTCAGGAACAGTACGTCCTAAAGAGCTGAGACCCCCACAAGATTTCTTTCCAGGTAGCAAGGGATGTGTATACCAAGTTTCGTTGAAATCAATGGTTGGGTTTTTGAGTAATCGCGGAACATAGTACATACATACATTCATACGTCCTTCTTTATATACAGTATATGTAGATTATAGTCTTTTCCTTTTTTCTAGATCTGGAAACTCCTAGTTTGGTAAAATATAACAATCAGGTCTTTACTTGTTATTGCTGAGTTAAGAAAGCCCCTGGCTGTATGACAGCATTCATCACAACGGAGCCACACTCATGGGGCTGGGCTCTTCCTTCACCCTTAAGTTCAAATAGATGTTCACCTAGTTGCTGAATCTTGCCTAGTGCATTTATTTAAGGATTAGGGTACACAAATGTTTTTGCAAACCTACTACCCTCATCATTGTGTATATTGTGTGGATTTCATGGTTGAAACCACAAGGTATAGTATAAAGACATTCCTCCTGCCTAAAGGGGATGGACGTTTTTTTGGCTACCGTCGACCAATGTGTAGGCAAGATTGCAATGAGCCGTAGGGGCATGAACAACTATGGGTGACCAGATGGAAGTAGTAGTAGTACTCACAATTGTGACGCTGGGCTCATACAGTGATATAGAAGGGCGCACCTTTCTTCCTTTTGGGGTATACTGTGGTTCTGGGGTTCTCCTACTTGACAAGAGTTGAGGTGCCCTTGATGTTGAAGGTTTTGACGTGCAAGGCAGGGTCCTGGTTCTATCACGATCGGCGTAACTGTCACATACGTGACACGGAGGGAGGAAAAGAGGGAGGCCCTGCCCTAGTGAGAGGGAAGGTGGTGACCCCTGACTCACCTTGCGACTGGCGCCTGGCTGCCCTGTCGTCCCTAGACGGGTTCCTCACCCGTACGCCGATCACGTGCCTAAAACCCTGGCTTTCCCTAGGATGAGCCCTAGATAGTGAACAGGGCGGTGGGAACACTAGTCCGCACCACTAGCTCTAAAGGAAAACACCAAGGGGAGGACAGACAATACAAACTAAACATATAATCCCAGGAGGGCAAAAACAGGAGACAACAAAAGCCCAACAGGGATCCGGAGGGTAGCACTCTGGAACAACAACCAGATTCTCAGCTCCAGTGGGTCAGCATAGATGTCCAGGCAGGAAGCTCTATAACTGGCAACAAGAGAAGTGTGAGAGGAGAATATAAGGAGTTTGGGAGTGGCAGACAAGAAACAGCTGAGGAGAAGCTACGGATCCCTGAGTGAGACAAAAAGGATAGCAAGGCAAACACAGAAAACAAACACTAAGAAACACTGTGATCTTTAGAGATAGAGCGCGCAGCCACCCGCTGCGACTTCCTGACCCCGGGTATAACGGAGTCAGACGTGGCTCTTGACACCCTCGTGACAGTACCCCCCCTTTCACGAGGGGCCTCCGGACACTCAGGACCAGGTCTCTCCGGATGAGAGACATGGAAAGCCTGAATCAACCTGTTGGCGTTTACCTCTGACGCTGGAACCCACATTCTTTCCTCGGGACCGTAACCCCTCCAATGCACCAGATACTGAAGAGAGCGGCGGACCCGACGAGAATCAACAATTCTGGATATTTGAAACTCCAGATTACCATCCACAACAACAGGAGGAGGTGGCAGCGGTGATGGTTCTAGAGGTGGAACATACTTCTTGAGCAGCGACTTATGGAAGACGTTATGGATCTTAAAAGTCTGAGGTAGCTCCAGGCGAAAAGCCACAGGGTTAATGACGGCTACAATTTTATAAGGACCAATGAACCTAGGACCCAGTTTCCAAGAGGGAACCTTCAACTTAATATTCCTAGTAGACAACCACACATAGTCATTCACTCCTAGGTCCGGACCTGGCGACCGTTTCTTATCGGCCATGCATTTGTATTTACCACTCATATTTTTCAAGTTAGCTTGCACCTTCTGCCATACCGATGAAAGAGATGAAGAAAACCGTTCCTCTTCGGGAACCCCAGAAGACCCCCCCTCTTTGAAAGTACAAAATTGGGGATGAAAACCGTATGCACCAAGAAATGGTGACTTGCCAGTGGATTCCTGACGGCGATTATTTATGGCAAACTCGGCTAACGGTAAATATGATGACCACACCTCTTGGTTTTCAGACGCAAAACACCTTAAATATGTTTCTAGGTTTTGGTTGGTACGCTCAGTCTGTCCATTCGACTGAGGATGGAAAGCTGAGGAAAAGGATAAGTGTACCCCTAAACGGGTACAAAAAGCTTTCCAAAACTTAGAAATAAACTGGGTTCCCCGATCCGAAACCACATCGGAAGGGACCCCGTGAAGCTTCACGATTTCACTGATAAACACCTGAGCAAGAGTCTTAGCATTAGGAAGTGCGGGTAGCGCAATAAAGTGTACCATTTTGCTAAACCTGTCTACTACTACCAAGATAACTGTTTTACCCGCAGACAAAGGTAAGTCAGTGATGAAATCCATTGATAGATGTGTCCATGGTCTATTGGGGATGAAAAGTGGCAATAAAGACCCTGCTGGACGTGTATGAGAGACTTTCGCGCGTGCACAAGTAGAACAAGTAGACACGTAATCTATTACATCCTGACGCAACCTTGGCCACCAAAAACGACGAGACAATAGCTCCAAGGTTGCTTTACTACCCGGGTGCCCAGCAAGTGCCGAATTATGATGTTCCTTCAATAACTCAAGACGCAGGTTTAACGGTACAAACAATTTCTCTGAGGGGCAAGAGGCCGGGGCGTCCCCCTGGGCCTCTAACACCTTTCCCTCTAGAACAGAGTGTACAGCAGAGACAACCACTCCTCTTTGTAAAATAGGTACCGGATCACTAACATTACCCCCTCCAGGGAAACTACGAGACAATGCGTCTGCCTTGGTATTTTTTGCCCCAGGACGATAGGTGATTACAAAGTTAAATCTGGTAAAGAATAGCGACCACCTAGCTTGTCTAGGGGTGAGACGCTTAGCCGATTCTAGGTACAGAAGGTTTTTGTGATCCGTAATTACCGTGACGGGGTGGATTGCTCCCTCTAAGAAGTGACGCCACTCTTCAAACGCCAGTTTAATCGCCAACAGTTCCCTATTTCCAATATCATAGTTCTTTTCTGCTGCAGATAATTTTTTGGAAAAGAAAGCGCAAGGACGCCATTTGCCAGGAGACGGACCCTGAGACAATACAGCCCCCACTCCCACCTCCGACGCATCAACTTCAACAATAAAAGGCTGGGAGACATCAGGTTGAATTAGGACAGGTGCCGAGGTAAATCTCTCTTTTAGAGAGGAAAATGCAATTTTAGCGGCGTCAGACCATTTAGAAAAATCAGTCCCCTTCCTAGTCATGTCAGTAAGGGGTTTAACGATCACTGAATAATTTTTAATAAACTTTCTGTAGAAATTTGCGAAACCCAAAAACCGTTGTAGAGCTTTAAGGTTCTCAGGAAGATCCCAATCTAAAATTGCCTGGACCTTCCCAGGATCCATACGGAAACCTGAAGCAGATAATAGATACCCCAGGAATTGTATTTCCTGAACGGCGAAGACACATTTTTCAATTTTCGCATATAATTTATTCGTCCGTAGGACCTGCAGTACTTGCCTGACATGTACTTCATGTGTTTTCAGATCAGCCGAATAAATTAAGATATCATCTAGGTATATGACTACAAACCTGCCGATGAGATGACTAAAAATATCATTAACGAAATGTTGGAAGACAGCAGGGGCATTGGTCAGACCGAAAGGCATGACTAAATTTTCGTAATGCCCCTCAGGGGTGTTAAAAGCTGTCTTCCACTCATCCCCTTCCTTGATACGAATCAGATTGTAGGCCCCCCTAAGATCAAGTTTGGAGAACCACCTAGCACCCGCAATCTGATTAAAAAGGTCAGGAATGAGAGGAAGAGGGTATGGGTCTCGGACGGTTATCCGGTTTAGCTCACGGAAATCTAGGCAAGGACGCAGGCCCCCATCTTTCTTTTTAACAAAGAAAAACCCTGCAGCCACGGGTGAAGAAGAGGGTCTGATGTGTCCCTTGGCCAGACTCTCGGAGATATAATCTTTCATGGCTTGTCTCTCGGGACCCGAAAGATTATACAACCTGGACTTGGGTAATTTTGCACCGGGAATCAGGTTAACCGGGCAATCATAAGGACGATGAGGTGGTAGCTTCTGACAACCCTTTTCAGAAAAAACGTCCTCAAAGTCCGAAATAAATGTAGGTAGGGAAGCTATGGAGGCGATTAAGCAATTGTTATTTAAGCAATTCTCTCTGCAATGCTCACTCCACTCCAATATCTCCCTGGCCTGCCAATCCACCACTGGATTGTGCGCTACCAACCAGGGAAGACCCAATACCACAGGAGAGGGAAGGCCCTCCAGAACGTAACATGAAAGACGCTCCTTATGGTGGTCCCCTACCCGAAGATGTAAGTTATGGACAACGTGAGTGAGGTTTCTCTGAGACAGAGGAGCAGAGTCAATAGCGAATATGGGAATGGGTCTCTGCAGCGTACAGAGAGACAAACCCATAGTGCGGGCAAAATGGGCATCTATCAAATTTACCCCTGCACCACTGTCTAGAAAAAAAGAAATAGACTCCGTCTTAACACCAAAAACAATAACCGCTGGCAACACAAATTGAGATGTTCGTATGGAGGAAACGTATACCCCCCGGCTGACATCCTCCGCACAGCCTGGGGTTAGTAGTTTTCCGACGGTCTTTTGTTTTTGGGAAAAGGAGGGACAGACATTAATGAAATGACCCTTCCCCCCACAGAAAAAACAAGCCCCCCACCTACGGCGAACCTCAGGAGGACGGACCTGACGAGAAGTTCCTCCTAGCTGCATAGGCTCATCCAAGTCAGTACAGACTAACTGCTGCTTGGGAGAGGTTACCGATTGCTCAGGAATTTTCGATCTCTCCCTAAGACGTCTATCTATCCTGATAGAGAGGGACATAACAGCATCAAGGGAAAGGGGGGTCTCATACAGCGCCAGCGCATCCTTAACCCTTTCAGATAACCCAGAGCAGAACTGACTCCTGAGAGCCGGGTCGTTCCACTGAGTATCCGTAGCCCACCTGCGGAACTCTGAGCAATATTCCTCTGCTGGCCGATCTCCCTGTAGGAGTCTCCGTAACTTCGACTCAGCCAGGGCGACACGGTCAGGGTCATCATATATGAGACCCAAAGCCCCAAAAAATCCCTCCACTGACCGGAGAGCCTGGGAACCAGGGGGTAACGAGAACGCCCAGGATTGCGGGTCCCCCTGAAGCAGGGAAATAACAATCCCCACCCGCTGTTCTTCATTACCTGAGGAGTAAGGGCGCAGCTTAAAATATAACTTGCAGGCCTCACGGAACAACACAAATTTGTCCCTTCCCCCAGAGAATCTGTCAGGAAGAACAACCTTGGGTTCTGTAACAACCTGGTTACCCATAGCAACCGCTGGGCTTACGGTCTGCTGCATTTGCTGCTGCTGTTGGAGGACAGACGCCTTCAATCCTGCCACCTCCAAAGACAGGCCTTGAAGCTGTTTTGCCAAAGCAGCAATAGGATCCATATTGGATTCTAAGTAGAGAAAAAAAAAAAAAAATAATTATATATTTTTTGTTTTTGTTTTTTTTTTTTCTCAAAAAAAAACATAAGGGCCAGTTATAATATCACGATCGGCGTAACTGTCACATACGTGACACGGAGGGAGGAAAAGAGGGAGGCCCTGCCCTAGTGAGAGGGAAGGTGGTGACCCCTGACTCACCTTGCGACTGGCGCCTGGCTGCCCTGTCGTCCCTAGACGGGTTCCTCACCCGTACGCCGATCACGTGCCTAAAACCCTGGCTTTCCCTAGGATGAGCCCTAGATAGTGAACAGGGCGGTGGGAACACTAGTCCGCACCACTAGCTCTAAAGGAAAACACCAAGGGGAGGACAGACAATACAAACTAAACATATAATCCCAGGAGGGCAAAAACAGGAGACAACAAAAGCCCAACAGGGATCCGGAGGGTAGCACTCTGGAACAACAACCAGATTCTCAGCTCCAGTGGGTCAGCATAGATGTCCAGGCAGGAAGCTCTATAACTGGCAACAAGAGAAGTGTGAGAGGAGAATATAAGGAGTTTGGGAGTGGCAGACAAGAAACAGCTGAGGAGAAGCTACGGATCCCTGAGTGAGACAAAAAGGATAGCAAGGCAAACACAGAAAACAAACACTAAGAAACACTGTGATCTTTAGAGATAGAGCGCGCAGCCACCCGCTGCGACTTCCTGACCCCGGGTATAACGGAGTCAGACGTGGCTCTTGACACCCTCGTGACAGGTTCAGTCTAAGTAGCAGTGCAGAAAGCAATAATGAGGCAGTTGTGCCATAGAACAGTTCTCACTGCATAAATAAAATGAAAACAGATCAGGACAGTTCATAGCATCAAAATGGACTGGCAGTTGGGGCAAAAAAAATGCACTTTACAGAGACGTTACAGGTTTCACTGTTGCATAGGCAGTTGATAGGCTAAAGTGTCTATTTAAAGTAGTCTTCCTTACACTGCACTTCTCTAGCTAACTTGTACTTAAGCGTCCAGGCATGGGATATAACACTTCTTGTAAAGCAATGCAATGCAACCAACAGGGTGGTTCCCACTAAGGCAAATGCTCTGCACCTTTCATGAACAGGTTGTTAATCCACTATTCCCCTGTGGGAAGTGGGTAATGTACTCACACAGATGGCCAATCTCTGGTATGTGTCCAGGCACCAGAGGAGTACTCCTGAACACAGGACAATGGAGACTTAGTGGTCTTCTTACAATTCTCCAATGACTGCAAGGTCCCATTCAGACGACTGTATGGCCGCCATGCCCATATTGCAGACTGTAAACAGCAGGTCCACAAAACACGGGCACCAGCCACACGTGGGCCCAGTGACTTGAATGGGTCAGTGATGCGCAAGATGCATTGAAAGATAGGACATGTCCTATCTTTTGCGACACTGAGGCACAGACCTGGAAACCAACGGAAGCCCTTCTGTGGGCTTCCAGGTCTGTGGTGGCTTTCCAAAATTTGCAAAACTTTAACCTAGAGCATAAGGTATCCCACAGGCTTTTAACAAGTAACTATGGAATCCTTTAGCAAAACCTGGAATGGGGCTCCACCCTATGATGACTTCACAGCGCACTAGAAGCAATGATCTGCAGTGGGAGAAAGGAGGTGAGAAGGGGAAATGGGACAACCCCTTTAACTACCACAGACCTCAGACCAGACTCTAAAATTAATTCTGACCCCAGACCAGCTTCTCACTCCAAGGTCTTCTCCACATCCAATCACTGTCGCACGTAATGTCCTGGTGCTGGTTGGAGGTGAAGAGGAACCAGGACAAGGAGCATTTAAAGACTCCAGCTGCTGGCTAGCGAATCAAATGCAGTAGGTAATGGTTGGCATCAAGCCTCTTGATTCCACAGGCCTGACAGTGGCACAGGAAGGTATGCCCCTTCATTTCATGTTACCTTTGGATACATTGTTTTGTATATAATACAATTACTTTTCGTCATGTTTCTAGGTGTCTCCATATCACAAAAGCAGTTCTTAATAAATAGACAACTTGGAACCTTCTCATGTTTTAGTTTACATAAATAGTAATGTTATACTAAGAGAGTCCTCCTTCTATTATCTCTTCTCGAGCCTTGGCTTGAGATGATACACATCCAAAATGATGACATTATGAATGCTTTTATAAAGTTTCTTCGGAGCTGGCTAATTGTTCTATTGTGGGATGCATTTAGTCGTTGGATCAAGGTACTCGGGTGGATGATGTGCCGCACCAATTCACTGCACCTGGTCTAAAGAGAAGGCTTTTTGATCACGTTCTGTGTTTATAACATTGAAAGGGAACATTCTTATTATACCTTTGGTAAAGCCTTGGAAGGACTGAGAATCTGAAAAGCAGTTGCTCGGTACAATGATTCTCTTTGTTATTATTGACATGTAGAGCCATATAGAAAATCCTTGCTTGGAATGTTTGGATAAGGATCATTGATTGAGCAGATTGGGAAAGGCATACATCAGACATTGGCAGAATTCTACTGAGAAGACAAGAGATGGAGTAGAAAAGTAAACCAACAAAGGTGATGAAGTAGTTGAAGTAGCTGGTACTATAGTGGAGACACCATGGACAACTGGTACTCTGGGAGGTCGACTAGAGACTACGGGCACTGTTGTGGTGGCTCTGTGAACAACTGACATTACTCTGGGGAAACTGTGCAGCAACCCAGAGGGAATGTGGAGTGGATGGGAGTAGTAGTGTACAGGAGGTAGGTGTTAGTCATGGTCTTCATGGTGGCTGGGCATCTCTCCACCAAACCTCCTTGACTCATAGGGCTGGTCCAGTGATGAGGGGGTCGCTTGAGCTGAATTTGGGGTAGTTATACTGCCCTGGCATTTTAGGGGCCCTAATGTGTGAGAAGTAGTTTGAAATCAAAATGTGTAAAAAATGCCCTGTGAAATCCGAAAGGTGCTCTTTGGAATGTGGGCCCCTTTGCCCACCTAGGCTGCAAAAAAGTGTCACACATGTGGTATTGCCGTACTCAGGAGAAGTTAGGCAATGTGTTTTGGGGTGTCATTTTACATTCCCATGCTGGGTGAGAGAAATATCTCGGCAAAAGACAACTTTTCCCATTTTTTTATACAAAGTTGGCATTTGACCAAGATATTTATCTCACCCAGCATGGGTATATATAAAATGACACCCCGAAACACATTGCCCAACTTCTCCTGAGTACGGCGATACCACATGTGTGACACTTTTTTGCAGCCTAGATGCGCAAAGGGGCCCAAATTCCTTTTAGGAGGGCATTTTTAGACATTTGGATCCCAGACTTCTTCTCATGCTTTAGGGCCCCTAAAATGCCAGGGCAGTATAAATACCCCACATGTGACCCCATTTTGGAAAGAAGACACCCCAAGGTAATCAATAAGGGGCATGGCGAGTTCATAGAAAAATATCTTTTTTGGCACAAGTTAGCGGATTTTTGTTTTCTCACAAAGTCTCCCTTTCCGCTAACTTTGGACAAAAATTTCAATCTTACATGAACTCAATATGCACCTCACGGAATACCTTGGGGTGTCTTCTTTCCTAAATGGGGTCACATGTGGGGTATTTATACTGCCCTGGCATTTTAGGGACCCTAAAGCGTGAGAAGAAGTCTGGAATATAAATGTCTAAAAAATTTTACGCATTTGGATTCCGTGAGGGGTATGGTGAGTTCATGTGAGATTTTATTTTTTGACACAAGTTAGTGGAATATGAGACTTTGTAAGAAAAAAACACAAAACAAAACAAAAAAAAATCAATTTCCGCTAACTTGTGCCAAAAAAATGTCTGAATGGAGCCTTACAGGGGGGTGATCAATGACAGGGGGGTGATCAGGGAGTCTATATGGGGTGATCACCACCCTGTCATTGATCACCCCCCTGTAAGGCTCCATTCAGACATCCGTATGTGTTTTGCGGATCCGCAGTGTCCGTGTTTTGCGGATCCACGGATCCGCAAAACACATACGGATGTCTGAATGGAGCCTTACAGGGGGGTGATCAATGACAGGGGGGTGATCACCCCATATAGACTCCCTGATCACCCCCCTGTCATTGATCACCCCCCTGTAAGGCTCCATTCAGACGTCCGTATGTGTTTTGCGGATCCAATCCATGGATCCGTGGATTCGTACAACACATACGGACGTCTGAATGGAGCCTTACCAGGGGGGTGATCAATGACTGGGGGGGGATCAGGGAGTCTATATGGGGTGATCACCCCATATAGACTCCCTGATCACCCCCCTGTCATTGATCACCCCCCTGTAAGGCTCCATTCAGACGTCCGTATGTGTTTTGCGGATCCAATCCATGGATCCGTGGATTCGTACAACACATACGGACGTCTGAATGGAGCCTTACAGGGGGGTGATCAATGACAGGGGGGTGATCACCCCATATAGACTCCCTGATCACCCCCCTGTCATTGATCACCCCCCTGTAAGGCTCCATTCAGACGTCCGTATGTGTTTTGCGGATCCGATCCTTGGATCCGTGGATTTGTAAAACACATATGGATGTCTGAATGGAGCCTTACAGGGGGGTGATCATCCCATATAGACTCCCTGATCACCCCCCTGTAAGGCTCCATTTAGACGTCCGTATGTGTTTTGCGGATCCCATCCATGGATCCGTGGATCCGCAAAACACATACGGACGTCTGAATGGAGCCTTACAGGGGGGTGATCAATGACAGGGGGGTGATCAATCACAGAGGGTGATCAGGGAGTCTATATGGGGTGATCACCCCCCTGTCATTGATCACCCCCCTGTAAGGCTCCATTCAGACGTCCGTATGTGTTTTGCAGATCCGATCCATGGATCAGTGGATCCGTAAAACACATACAGACATCTGAATGGAGCCTTACAGGGGGGTGATCAATGACAGGGGGGTGATCAATGACAGGGGGGTGATCATGGAGTCTATATGGGGTGATCAGGGGTTAATAAGGGGTTAATAAGTGACAGGGGGGGTTGTAGCGTAGTGTGGTGTTTGGTGCTACTTATTACAGAGCTGCCTGTGTCCTCTGGTGGTCGATCCAAGCAAAAGGGACCACCAGAGGACCAGGTAGCAGGTATATTAGACGCTGTTATCAAAACAGCATCTAATATACCTGTTAGGGGTTAAAAAAAATCGCATCTACAGCCTGCCAGTGAACGATCGCCGCTGGCAGGCTGTAGATCCACTTGCTTACCTGCCGATCCTGTGAACGCGCGCGCCTGTGTGCGCGTTCACAGGAAATCTTGCGTCTCGCGAGATGACGCGCCAATGCGTGACTCCAGAATCCTACAGCATACAGGGTGTCGCTGGAATGTCAGCATGATGTCCTCTGGATCCCAAACAAGGTCTGTGGTGACAGAGCAAAAAGAATAATCACATAAGGAAGGGATGGTGACTTCCCAGCAGGGGGGCTGTGCTGCCCAGTAAGACCGAGCCATCCCAATAAAACGGTGTGTGGCCCCTTCACAGTAGTTATATCCACCTTGTGCCCCTTCACATTAGTTATACTCACCTTTGTGCCCCTCACGGTAGTGATGCCCATCTTTGTGCCCCTTCACGGTACTTATGCCCACCTATTTGCCCCTTACAGTAGTTATGCCCACCTTTGTTCCCCTTCACAGTAATTATGCCCATCTTTGTGTCCCTTCACAGTACTTATGTCTACCTCGTGCCCCCTTTACACTAGCTATGCCCACCTTGTACCCTTCACAGGAGTTATACCCATAGTTGTGCCCCTTCACAGTAGTTATGCCCACTTTTGTGCCCCCTCACAGTTGTTATACCAACCTTTGTGCCCCCTTCACACTAGTGATGTCCTCCTTGTGGCCCCTCACTGACTGTGGAAACTTCACACTGGACCTCAAGCGACTTGGATTGTGTGCCTCTCCGCCCGTCCTCCAGATAATTATTTTGACCATGTGGTATAAAACGCTGTTGAAAACGCACCTGGTTTTAATGGACAAACAGAGTGAGGGCATAGGACCTTTTACCTCACTTAAAGAAAAAAGTAAAAAAATGCCACCATCTGAGGGTGTCTCATGTTTGGATGTCTTCCTCCAAATAGTCACCTTGGAGCTGGGGGAAGTAGCATCTCGCAGGGTGTCGGGCAATCTATCCAGTGGTGAACGGGAGGCCATCTCCGCTCTAAAAAACGATCATACAGTCACAATTAAACCATTTGACAAGGGTGGGAATACTGTCATTATGAATACTGAGGACTACTGCAGAATGTGTCGACAACTCTTGACTGATAAACAAAGTTATGGTATACTCACCACAAACCCTACTGTTCCCTACTTGGTAGAATTGCACGAAATCCTGCTAGAGGCGAAAACTAGTCGGATTATTTCGGAGACGGAATTAGATTTTTTTATATCAGAAATTTCCAGTGACCGCCACCTTCTACGGGTTACCTAAAATCTATAAAGGCACAAATCCCTTAAAAGGACGACCTATCGTCTCAGGAGTGGGGAGTATCTCACAGAATTTGGGCAAATACATTGATAGTATACTTGTACCATTTGTGATATCCCTGCCCTCGTACATTCGTGACAGTATGGATCTCCTCAAAAGGATAGATGGTATTACATTGGATCACCAATCTATCCTTGCAAGTATTGATGTGGAGGCACTCTACTCATCCATTCCGCATGAAGCAGGCCTCCAGGCAGTGAGCTACTATCTAAGCATGAGGGGAAGACAATTCAGGGAACTCAACCATTTTGTCCTGAAACTTTTGAGATACAACCTCACCCACAACTTTTTTCTTTTTGATGGCAAGTGGTACCACAAGCTCAGGAGCACCGCAATGGGATGTTCCTGTGCACCATCCTATGCAAATTTGCTCCTTGGCTGGTGGGAAGCAACTACTGTATTCAGTGATGGGATGTCGTCATGTACCGGACCCATTTCAATGTGGACCCGGTATATTGATGACATCTTCATCATATGGAACGCGACAGAACTGGACTTTTCAACATTTGTTGAAAGGCTTAACAATAATGACTTAGGACTACGTTTCACGTATGAGACACATAAGAACACTCTCCCCTTCCTGGATATTTTAATTTAAAAAAAGGGTTCTGACGAACTAACCACTAGTATCTATCGGAAACCTACTTCCACAAATTCGGTACTACACTTGAACAGTGGCCACCCTCTACCTCTGAAGAGAGGAATTCCACGTGGCCAATATTTGCGCATGAGACGCAACTGTTCTGACAAATCCGAATTTGTGAAACACGCCGCTATCCTTAGGAGTAGATGTCTCTCCAGGGGATATCCTGATTCAGTTTTAAGACCGGCCTATCAGGCTGCGCTCTCAGTAACATGTGATGAACTACTAGTACCTAAAATTAAACCTCAAACGGAGCAAAAAATCTGACTGATAGGTTCTTTTGATGAGGCAGCCAACCAAGTCAGAAACATCTTACAGAAACACTGGTCAATACTATTAATGGAATAAGATCCATAATTATCCACAGATAACATTTCGGAGGGGGAACAGCCTCAAGGACTTACTGGTGCATAGCCACTACAATCCATCCCCCAGGGGGAGTACATGGCTGGATCGCACACGCCCTTGGGCTGTTTTAGATGTAGTAGGTGTGTTGCCTTTGGCACTATGCAGACAGGCAAGGCGTTCACGAGGTCCTTTACAATCAAGGACTTTGTCAACTGCAGAACGCGAGGCGTTATCTATAAACTAACATGTAATTGTCCTATGGAATACATAGGAAAAACAAAGAGAGAACTACGTAGACGGATAGGGGAACACCTGGGGGACATCTCCAATCAGAGAGACACAGCGGTGTCCCGCCATATGCAAGAGTTTCATCATGGGGACCCCCAGAGCATCAGGGCCATGGGCATCGAGGTCGCAGGGGAAACTGGGACCGCGTACTACTCCAACATGAGGCCCGATGGATCCATATTTTACGCACTGTGCTCCCCTAGGTTAAAATGAACAACTCTGCTATAGTTGGTTTATTTAATTATACTGCGTTACTATGAATACATACATCTTAAGTAATGATCCTTGCAGGCATAGAATCTCCCTTTATAATGCCTGGTTCAGTGCCCCATTGGGATAAACTCGATAATGGGGCAGATCCTATATACCTCCATTTAACTATGTCCCTGTATGTGGGCCTTTGTAATCAGTAAACCTTTATATTTTATTATTATTTTTCCACAAAATGCCTGATTTGTTGAGCGCTGCTTTAAGGTTATGACAGCGCTGTATGGCAACGGTGTTCACCTTAGCCAATGGAGTATATGCGTCTGGGGCTGATGACACACACACTCCACTGGCGTCCGCAAATGACGTATGCCCGTTCGGCTGCGCCTTAATTGCAAGATGTAGTCCTGGAAGCGCTACGATCCACAGTGCGGACTGCACATGCGCGAGTGCGTGACCCGCCCCCCTTACGTCACCACGCTGTGCTCCAAGCCTCATTCTGAGGTTTGGATGGATTCAAAACAGCGCGGGCGAGCGTCCTCAGGTAGGCACATCATAGCCTCAGGACATATCGCGGCACGCTGTACGTCAGGGAGCTGTACACCAGCAGATCGCCCTGTTAGATATATGGCCCCATCTTCTTAGGCCTGTTTCAGCCCTGATACTAAAATGGAACCTGCACTATGGGTTTACCCTTTATAAGTGTCCTCATTGTGTCACACTTGAATATCCTCAGTGTGAATATTTGAATCATTTGAACTAACATTTCCTGTGATTTATGCCCTGCTCGATTGCACAACTGTTCCCCTGATGATTGTTTCATGAAACATGCATGTAGGGATCAGCTGCACTAGGGCACAACAGGGCCAAGTAGCGTTAGGGTAAGGTTCCGGACGGGCTCGTTCTTTTTAGAACGAGTGCTCCGTGGTTAGGACGCCAGGGACAAGTTAGTATCCCTATCCTAGGATGTAATAGGGACTTAGAGCCAGGGGCGTAGCTATAGGGGGTGCAGAGGTAGCAGTCGCTACCGGGCCCAGGAGCCTGAGGGGGCCCAAAGACCCTGGTGCCACATAAGAAGACACTGGTATTATAGAAAGTGCATACTGGTCAAGTTACACCTCTGGCTAGAGGAAAGGGGTTAGATCAAGAATTTGGCATGGGGGGGGGAATCGTTTCAATTTTTGCCTCAGGCAGCACCAAGTATGTGCTCCCCTGCCCCTGGCCACAAAGCACTGAGAGAAGGGAGGCCTAAGCTGAACTCTTGCACCAGGGCCCATGAGCCTTTAGCTACGCCCCTGCTTAGAGCCCACCATCATCTACGTCTGGTTCCTCCCAAAGAAAAACTATTTTCTCTTACAGCAAGACCATCATCTTCTGAATATCTGTAAAGACCGGAAGACACCTGGGTCACGGTAGGACAACCGGTTAATCTCTCAGGTGCCACCGCGCACTTGTTACTCATTGTGTAAATGGGCACTTTTTTGTTTGTTTAAATTTAGGGATCTTTTTCTATCTTTGCATTAATTAAAAGTTAAGTTTTAACAAGATCACCATTTCAACCTTCCTTTGTATTCGGCCTGGTTATTAGCCATGCAATTTATATGAATGAAATACATTTATGCTACTTTTTTAACCTGGAAAAATGCATGACAAATATACAGTAACCACATCGCAAAACCGCAGCAATCCTCACATAATCCCCTCAGTGTCCTAGATCACCAGGTGTACTGACATCAACCCCTTCACTACTCTAAACCATCAGGAATATTGACATTAACCTTTTCATTGCCATAGATCACCAAGGATGCATACATCTTTGATGCCATTGACCACCAGTCAAACAATAACCCATTCACTGCCCTAGACCTCCAGGGATGTAGACATTAACCCTCACTGTACTAGACCTGTATGCTGTCTAACACTAGTTGCCCGGATGCTATGTGTCTCTGTATATCTGGCTGCCTAATAGCTAATTATTAGGGCACTGTAAGGCTTAAAGGGAACATTGCCCGAAATGCAGCTGAAAGCTATGGGCCACGGCCAGAGGGAATGAAGAGAAGCTGCACAGTAGCGTCCTAAGCACCATTAGCAATGCCCCTGCACCACAGACATTGCTCTTGTTTAAACTTTCCACTAGAAAGATTTCCCATCCTTCCAGGGTTGTCAACTGTCCAGAAATTTCTGTTAGTTCTTAAAAAAAGGTAACTTTTTTCCTGTGTCCTTGAAAAAAAGTAGATGTGAATTTTTTGAGACAGGTTGTACTTGACTAGAATATTTTGGTGGTAATCATCATTTTATAGCTCACAGTAAATGCTGGTAATGAGTTTGTATCAGTATATTAAGCTACAGGCCTGTATTATTTATAATCCTTATAATTCATTGCGGTTTTCCAATAAGTCCGTAGGAAATGTTGTCTGTCCGTGATTTTGGGATAAGTTGTCCAGAAAAAAAAAAAATTCTGGTTGGCAACCCTGCATCCTTCTCATCGTTGGTACAAGATACAGAATAAAGATTTCTTTGAAATTCCAAAGAAGAGCGTCAGCAGAGTATCTGACTGCACATTACATTTTATAAAGTAGAAACAAATTGGGCGTGCAGAAGTATCCATGATGATGTTGATTAGAGATGAGCAAATCGAAGCTGACAAAGTCAAATTCGTTCCGAATTTCACCAAAAATTTGATTCTGAATGAATGCAAATTTCCTCGCGCTTCGTGGTAACAAATCGCAATTTTTCCTACTATGGAGGCTACAATGGCGGCTAAAATGGTGGCTACACGTGTGAGGACATGGGACAAGGAACTCTGGGATGATCCATAATGCCATGCATGCAGCCAATCAGCAGCCAGCTAGCCAGTGATTATAAATACGGCGGCTATCTTAGATTCTGCCATTCACCATTGTACTTTGTTCAGGGACAGGCGTGTATGCAGGCGTTAGGGAGAGTGGAAGGAAACCTCATTGTGAAAAAGAAAAGCGTTTTATAAGTGCATGATAAGGATAGGGAGGAATCATTTCACATCATCTAAGTGAAGGGACAGACGTTGCAGGGTCTACGGAGATTGATATAGAAAACATCATTGGGAAAAAAAAAATATTTACAAGTGCAGGGAAAGATTATTTGGGGATCCAAATAGCCATTATACAGCTCTGTCATTCCAGCAATTTGTTATAGGGGTGCAAGTGCTATGTTGAAAAGCCTTTAGTGGCTTATATATGTGGAAAAAGAGAAATATATACTCTGTTCACTTCTGCAGCTATATGTGGTGAAAGCGTTTAGTGCCCTAAAACAAAATGCAAAAAAAAACTTTTTGTCTGCTGCTGGGCAAAAAGTTTGCGTAGTAAACAGTGTATGAAAATGTAATGGAATAGCAAAATTTCTAAAAAAAGTCTTACTTGAGCGAGGCCCAGTACTGTTAAAAGTGCTTCCGGCATCTGCTTTTGCGTTTGTGAACGGTCATATTTTCCCGTTGCAAAACCCAGCAGTAGTCCCCCATCATGTTGGGATTCCAGCGGCCATTGTAGAAATATCTTTATGGAACCGCTCTCCATGTTCATCACTTACGTGTCCCAAATTGGGTGGGAAAAAGTCAAGATGGGAATGTAAGAAATGCACTTTCAATGACATTCGGCAGCCAAGTTGTTCATCTGCTGTAAGGATGTTGTCTACTAATTCAGCAGAGTTTGCAGCTCGTCTGTTCCCAAGGAAGTTCTGAACTACGAGCACAAATGCATCCCAAGTCGTAAGACGCACTCGCTTTGTCAGATTTTTGCGCTGATCATACGTAGTGTATTTGCCACATATGTAGTAGAAATTGTCTGGATCGTTAACACATTTGCGTTTATCCATCTTAAGTATCAAAACTGATAGCACTATAACAGATCACTTTATCAAAATCTGTCCAGCTTGCCTTATATACTAACTGCTGACATCAGCCTGAGTGCGTCCGAACAGGTCTGGACATGTCAATTGGAATATCTCCAATATAATGCATTAATGTTATAACTGAATAGGCTTTGCATGTACTTAAAATCTAGACATGTCAGGCAAATTCAGCGCGCTAATTTTAGCATAAATCACGTTTTTCTCTCAGTAGCAAAATCATTGTTGTGCAGTGGGCACAATGCGAGAAAAATAGACGCTGTTCACATATGGTGTTATTTGCGCTAAAAGCATTTCTTATCATACTTCTAGAGAAAAGGAGAAAAATACACGCCGTTCACATTTGGTTTTATTTTCGCTAAAACAATTATTGTCAGTTCAGTACAATACGAGAAAAATAGACGCTGTTCACATTTGGTGTTATTTGCGCTAAAAGCATTTCTTATCATACTTCTAGAGAAAAAGAGAAAAATACCTGCCGTTCCCATTTGCTGCTATTTGTGGCAAAAACATTTATTGTCATATTTCTAGAGAAAAAGAGAAAAATACACGCTGTTCACATTTGGTGTTATTTGCGGTAAAAACATTTATTGTCAGATCAGTACAATATGAAAAAATAGACGCTGTTCACATTTAGTGTTATGTGCACTAAAAACATTTATTGTCAGTTCAGTACAATACGATAAAAATAGACGCCGTTCACATTTGGTGTTATTTGCGCTAAAAGTGTTTCTTGTCATACTTGTAGAGAAAAAGAGAAAATTAGACGCTGTTCACATTTGGTGTTATTTGCGGTAAAAACATTTATTGCCAGTTCAGTACAATATGAGAAAAAAAAGACGCTGTTCACATTTGGTGTTATTTGCGCTATAGGGAAAAAGAGAAAAATACACACCGTTAACATTTGGTGTTATATGCGCTAAAAACATTTATTGTCAGTTCAATACAATACAAGAAAAATAGACGTTGTTTACATTTGCTGTTATTTGCGCTAAAAGCGTTTCTTGTCATATTTCTAGAGAAAAATACACGCCGTTCACATTTGGTGTTATTAGCGGTAAAAACATATATTGTCAGTTCAGTGCAATACGAAAAAAAATAGACGCTGTTCACATTTGGTGTTATTTGCACTAAAAACATTTATTGTCAGTTCAGTACAATACGAGAAAAATAGACGCTGTCCACATTTGGTGTTATTTGCGGTAAAAACATTTATTGTCAGTTGAGTACAATACGAGAAAAATAGACGCTGTTCACATTTGGTGTTATTTGCGTCATAAGCGTTTCTTGTCATATTTCTAGAGAAAAATACATGCCGTTCACATTTGGTGTTATTTGCGCAGAAATAATTTAGTAGCCTATTTCAGTACAATACGAGAAATATATTCGCAGCTTTTAGGGGTGTTTTGATTTCTGTTTAATTTGTTTAGTTCAGCTACAAGTATGTCAGGTAGAGAAGTGCCAGGCCGTGCACAGAGGAGTGACAGAGGCCTGAATGTTTCTGGCGCAAGCAGAGTAAGGGGGCGTGGCAGCAGGAGTCGCAGCGGGAGGCCTGAGCTCCCGGTGTCATCTAGCGGTCGTCTTGACCAGCAACCCAGCGGTTCTTGATTGGTTAACTCGGTCATCTACGCCATCCCAAGTGATATCAGACACCCCTAGCCAACAGTCGGTGAGTTCGTCAGACACAACCATTAGTTGGCATGGCCCGGGAGCAGGCCCTGTGCCCTCACCTGTCCTCAACCTGCCTCTGTCCTTTTATGTTCCCTCACCGCGAGAAGTATTATATGCTGTATATTCGGCTCCACTTTTCAGCGAGGAAGAACTACTAGAGGACAGTCAGCAGCTACTGCCCAGCCAAGATCTGGAGGAGACATCTGCCGCTTCCTCCACTAGGCGGGCAAGTAGCAATGAGGAGAGTGGTGTGGGAGCTTGTGTTGCGAGCGGTCAGGCTCATGACCCAGAGACCATTGAGGAGGACATCAGTGATGTGCAGACACTACTCGATGATGATGAAGCTGTCATGGTCTTACCTTCTTGCTGTTCTCCTTCGTTTGACATGTGCTGGCGGCCATCTTGGTTTCTGGGTTTCTTGTAGCCTCCCACCCTGCGGCTTCTCCTTCCCACTGGGAGGAGCTGGATGCCTAGCTCATATATATAGGAGGTCTGTGGCTTCAGTTCCTTGCTTGGTCCTCCTGTGTTCACATGCTTCTAAGACTGCTGCTGCTTCTGGTTCCTGATCCTGGCCTCGTCTGACTACCCCGCTGGTTCCTGATCATGGCTTCGTCTGACTACCCTGCTGGTTCCTGATCCAGGCTTCGTCTGACTACCCTTCTGGTTCCTGACCTCTGGCTACGCAAGACCCTGCTTCGGTTTAGCCATCCGTTTGGACTTTTGCTTACAGCTTGATTTTCAATAAAGCCTTCTTATTTCCACTTATCTCTTATTGTACGTCTGGTTCATGGTTCCATGACAGAAGCCTATCGCACTTGGGAACCAGGTGAAGAAGGGGCTTCGTCATCATCAGGAGAAGAGGGTGGCAGCTTCCCCGTGAGCCAGCGGCAAAGCCAGCAAGTCGCTAGCGTGGCCGGAAGTCAGCAGGGTGGCAGCAGTGGGAGGTCGGGAGCCAAATGGGCATGGGGTAGAACACCCGCTTTGCAGCAGCCTACCTGCCCGGAAATGATTGGTGGAGGGGTTCACGGAGGCAGCGGCGGTAGCAGTCATCCAGTGAGCAGTGTTGGGGGAAAATCAGGTACTCAGCGGTGTGGCAGTTTTTTGTGAAGCTGCCAGAGGAGGTCAACATGGCCATATGTAGAATATGTGGACAGAAGGTGAAGCGTGGGCAGGGTGCAAATGTTGGCACCACAGCCCTGCGGCAACATATGCAGCATCACCATAAAGTGGCCTGGGAGAACCCTGGCTCTGATGTGGTGGTCCAGCCTGCCGCAGCTACCGCTACATCACCCAGTGGCATGCACCCAGTTTCAGCCAGTCAAGGCTCCACCACCTCAGCCGAAGGGAGCTGTCTGTCAATCCCATCTTCTGCTGGTCCTGATGCTTTTGATCCTCCTCCTCCTACTCCTCATCAGTCATTCCGTCAGCAATCGATCATCAAAGCGATTGCCAAGAGACAACAGTATGCGTGCACGCATCCAACGGCGCAGAAGCTGAACGTGCTCCTGTCCAAGTTGCTGGTGCTGCAGTCCCTCCCTTTCCAAGTGGTGGACTCTGCACCTTTCAGAGAACTGATTGCTTGTGCCGAGCCGAGGTGGAGAGTCCAAAGCCTTCATTTCTTTGCAAAAAAGGCTGTACCAGCCCTGCACACACATGTAGAACAGAAGGTGGGCCAGTCCTTGAGCCTGTCGGTGTCTGCCAAAGTGCACGGCAGTGCTGACATGTGGAGCTGTAACTATGGTTAGGGACAATACATGTCCTTTACGGCCCACTGGGTGAATGTGGTTCCTGCACAGCCACACCAGCAACTTGGCCAGGTGACGTCGCTTCCCCCTTCACGTTGTCACGCCATTGGTCCGGCGACAATGTCTGCCTCTGCCTCCTCATCCTCCACCATGTCCTCAGCCTCCACTGCAGGAACAAGTCATAGTGCCACTCCAGCAGGACACGGCGGTGTCACGCTGTTCTGCACCTGTTTTGCCTTAGCGAACGGAGTCACACAGGGGAGGAACTGCTCCGCGTGATGCATCAAGAAATCGAATCCTGGCTTTTTCTGCGACAACTGAAAATCTGAACCATAGCGTTTTATATGGGGGGCTCTGTATAGGGGCATTTTATACTGGGGCACATTATGGTGGGTACTATGGGGAAGGGGAGAGAGGAGTACTATGGGCTCATCTATGGGGGGCACTAAGAAGGGGTATTTTATACTTGCAAATTATGGTGGACACTGAGGGCATCTCCTGGGGCACTATATAGCCGTATTTTATACTGGCACATTATGGGGGCACTATGGGGACATTAGCTCAACAGGGGGCACTAAAAGGGGGTATTTTTTGCACTGGCACATTATAAGGAGAATTATTACTACTGGGGGGCATTATGATGGGCTTTATTACTACTAGGGGTCTATGGGGAACATGATTACTAGTATGGGCACTATGGGAGCATTATTACCTCTGGGGCACAGTGGGGACATGTTGGTGGCACTGTAGGAACACTATTACTACCATGTGTGCTCTAGCAGATAATTATTCCTAAGAGGCACAGTATTGGGGGTGGTAGGATGATTTGTCCAGAAGATGGGAGGATGATGGAAAAGTAGTAAAACTAAGATTTTGTTTGTCAAACTGCAGAGATGAGAAATGGCTGAAAAATGGTGTCTGGTCTGAAGAAGAACATCTTCATTAAAGAGACGTCACTGGTTATAAGAGGAATGTAGCGCTGTAATACCCTGTATGTAGGGGTGTATGGAGGGGTTAGTAGTACAGTACTATCTGCACATTGTAAGAAAAAAAAAAAGTAATCTGCAAAATACTATATATTTGTGTCAGAAGTTGTGCTTTTTTAATTTTTAGAATAATGATACAGCCATTTTATTTGATAATTTAGATTCATTTTTTCTCTCTATATTAACCGCTTGCCGTCACACTAACGCCGAAAAGCGTGAGTGCGGCGGCTCTCTCAGGTCACACTAACGCCGAAAGGCGTTATCTCGTGAGACCCGAGATTTCCTGTGAACGCGCGCTCACAGGATCGCGCAGTTCAGAAGTTCATCTACAGCCTGCCGGCAGCGATGATTGGCTGGCAGGCTGTAGATTTTTAAAAGATCCAATCAAAGAGGTATATCAGACGCCATTTTGTAAATAGCGTCTGAAATACCTGCTACCTTCTCCTCTGGTGGTCCCTTTTGCTTGGATCGACCACCAGAGAACACAGGCAGCTCTGTAAGTAGCAGCAATCACCACAAATACACATTACACCCCCCGTCACTTATTAACCCCTTATTAACCCCTGATCACCCATATTAGACTCCCTGATCACCCCCCTGTCATTGATCACCCCCTGTAAGGGTCCCTCATCACCGCCAGGTAGTTAGCTACTTGCTAGGGAGTTAGCGCCTAGCCCACCGCACCGCAGTCACTGATTAGTCACTGATTAGCGTCATCGCTGTCGCTAATCAGCACTAGTACTATATAGTATCTGTAAGTGATCAAGACTGATCGCAATCAGATCTATTTAAGTACATTAGGGTCACCTTAGGCTCTACAAAAAACGCAGTGTTCGCCTGATCAGGCCTGATCTTGTGCGCACACTTGCGTTCAGTCCGCCCCACTGCAGTGACAGAATTTTTTTTTTCTGATCACTGCAAAAACACCGTAAAATCGCTGCTCCGCTATAAAGATCACTTTTGAGCTTTTGGGATCTTTATTAGCGATCGCAGCTTTACCTTGCAAGCACTCCTTTTTACTAGGCAGGTTTGCTCTTTTTCCTGGGTAGTCTCAGAGGAATACCCCCTAAATTTAGTGAGCCCAAAATTTCAAACAAGGGGTATTCCGCTGAAGAGGACTACAGGATTCTGGCCGTGATGGATAAAAGCGATGGGGACGCCTCACCCGCTAAATCCAGTGGTTCAGAATATGAACCTGTAGACAGCAGTGGCACTCTAACCGCTAGCGAAGATGACGAAGTTGAGGTCCCTGCTACGGTCAGGCGTACCTGATCCCATGTCAGTGTTCTGCATACCCCGCATGATGCGCCTCATTTGCAGCAGAGTGGTGCTAGCGCTGATCTTGTTTATGGTGCGGCATACACCAGCAGCGCAGCACACCCTGGACCTTCTACCAGCACTGCCGTATTCCCTGGTGAAGTGGCGAGCACCAGAAGGGCAGTTCAAGCTGGTACGGTGGCACGTGCAGTAACTCCCCCGTCGCAGCCACCACGTTCACAGGCCTGTAGAGCCCTTAGTCTCCCAGAGGTGCTGGCAAACCCTAATTGGCACTCCCCTGCTTCCGCCGCACCAGTATTACCCCCTTTCACCGCCTAGTCTGGAGTTCACGTGGAGACAGCTCATTTAGGATCAGCCCTCGAGTTTTTTGCGCTGTTCTTCACCACGGATCTCTATGACTTAGTTGTGGCAGAAATCAACCGATACGCCGCAGACTATATTGCCGCCAAACCGGAAAGCTTCTATGCCCAGCCTTACCGGTGGAAACCAGTCACAGTTTCCGAATTACATATTTTTTTTGGCCTTATCCTAAGCATGGGTCTAACTAAAAAAAAATTGATTGCGGTCCTATTGGTCTAAAGGTCCAATACATTACATGCCCATGTTCTCTGCTGCAATGTCCAGGGCACGTTTTGAGGTCATCATGTGCTTTATGCATTTCGCTGACAATAAAACCTGACATCCAAAAGGCCACCCTGCTTATGACCGGCTCCACAAAATTCGGCCCCTCATAGACCATTTGTCATCCAGATTTGCAGATGCCTATACCCCCAATCAGAACATCTGCATAGACGAGTCCCTAGTACATTTTACCGGGCGCCTTGGAATCAAACAGTACATCCCCAGCAAGTGCGCCCGGTATGGAGTCAAACTGTATAATCTCTGTGAAAGGGCCACAGGCTAAGCATATCATTTTAGGGTCTATGAGGGAAAAGACTCAAAACTGGAGCCGGTTAGATGTCCTGACTACCTGGGGAGCAGTGGCAAGATTGTCTGGGACTTGGTGTCACCCTTACTCCACAAGGGGTACCACTTATACGTGGACAATTTTTACTCAAGCGTGGCCCTCTTTCGGCACTTACATCTAGTCGGAATTCAATGCTGTGGCACCGCGCGACCTAGTCGCCGGGGCTTCCCCCAACGGCTCGTTAATACTCGACTTGCACGGGGGGAGAGGGCTGCCTTGTGTGACCAAGAACTGCTCGCGGTGAAGTGGAGGGACAAGAGGGACGTTTACCTTCTGTCCACCATTTACGCAGACACGACAGTGCAAATTGAAAGGGCAACTAGAGTCATTCAGAAACCCCTCTCTGTCCACGACTATAACCTTCACATGGGAGGGGTGGACTTCAATGACCAGATGTTGGCTCCCTATTTAGTGTCCCGCCACACCAGATGCTGGTATAAGAAGGTGTCTGTATATTTAATTCAATTGGCTGCATATAATAGTTTTGTTCTCTACAGTAAGGCTGGGAGAACAGGATCCTTCCTAAAATTCCAGGAAGAGATCATTTCGGAAATCCTGTATCCAGGAGGGTCTGTGCCCTAAGTCCCTAATGTAGTGAGCCGGCTACATGGCAGACACTTCCCGAGTGTCTATCCTGGTACTCCAACTCAACGTTCCCCAAGAAAAAGATGTTGTGTCTGTAGCAGGGGTGGAATAGGGCGTGACACCACCTTTTTTTGTCCTGACTGTCCTGACCAGCCTGCCCAATGCATAGGGGAGTGTTTCCGCAAGTACCACACACAAGTACACTATTAGTGTAGGGATTGTGTGACACAGGATAGGCACACAGGGGTCTTAGGGCCCTTTCACACAGAGCTGCCACAAACCTCTCCTTTCACACGGGACAAAGTGCATAATGTACTTTGTCACATCTCTGGTCGATTTGGGCTTTGCACATTGTCCCATGGGGAAGGAGAGGTTTATCCTCTAAAGGTAAAAAAACAAACAAAAAATAAATAAATAAGGTAAGCAAAAAAGTTAATGTTCTTTTTCAAAAGTTCAATAAAGTTTGTAAAAGTTAATGTTCTGTTCAAATAATATATAAAGTTAATGTCAATAAATTTATTGCGCTGCGGCCTGTTTTTTTTTTTTACCTTCTAGGTGGACAAAGGTGGTGCAGCACTGATGTGCATTCTGACAGAAGCATTGCGCTGTTGTCAGATTACAAAAAGTCGGTGTATGCGGCGCTGCAAGACAAGATTTCTCCTCTGCAGTAAAAAAGATACGTTTGCTGAGGCTTATGAGCTGAGGGGCAGTGTTCATATGCTTTGGCAAACATTTTTTATAAAAAAAAAAAAAATTCTGGCAATGATTTATTCATCCACATCGATTGATGTGAATGGAGAAATCGGGTTTGCCAGGGCATACGGGCTGAGTGGGCGGAGCTCCTATGTCCTGGCAAACGCCTTTCCCCTCCTTTTTTTTTTTGCACATTTTTTGGCAGAGATTTTTTCATCCACATTGATCGATGCGAATGAAGAAATCTGTGCCGTTAATTTTTTCTTTCAGCCCAGAGGCTGAACGGAAAAAAAATCTCATAAAAAATCTCATAAAAAATCTCATTACCTGTATGCTCAATATAAGGAGAATAGCAGAAACTCCTAATGCTGGCCATACATGTAATGATTGTGGAGACCCTCAAATGCCAGGGTAGTACAAACACCCCACAAATGACCCAATTTTGGAAAGAAGACACCCCAAGGTATTCGCTGAGGGGCATATTGAGTCCATGAAAGATTTAACTTTTTGTCCCAAGTTAGCGGAAAGGGAGACTTTGTGAGAAAAATACTAATAAAAAATTTCCGCTAACTTGTGCCAAAAAAAAAATCTTCTATGAACTCGCCATGCCCCTCACGGAATACCTTGAGGTGTCTTCTTTCCAAAATGGGATCACATGTGGGGTATTTATACTGCCCTGGCATTTTAGGGGTCCTAAAGCGTGAGAAGAAGTCTAGATTCCAAATGTCTTAAAATGCCCTCCTGAAAGGTACTCATTGGAATTTGGGCCCCTTTGCGCACCTAGGCTGCAAAAAAGTGTCACACATGTGGTATCGCCGTACTCAGGAGAAGTAGGGCAATGTTTTTTGGGTTGTCTTTTTATATATACCCATGCTGGGTGAGGAAAAGGAAAATGGGAAAAGTTGTCTTTTACAGAGATATTTCTCTCACCCAGCATGGGTATATGTAAAAATACACCCCAAAACACATTGCCCTACTTCTTATGAGTACGGCGATACCACATGTGTGACACTTTTTTGCAGCCTAGGTGCGCAAAGAGGCCCAAATTCCAATGAGTACCTTTAGGATTTCACAGGGCATTTTTTACGCATTTGGATTCCAAACTACTTCTTACGCTTTAGGTCCCCTAAAATGCCAGGGCAGTATAACTACCCCACAAGTGACCCCATTTTGGAAAGAAGACACCCCAAGTTATTTTGTGAGGGGCATGGCGAGTTCATGTAAAATTTTATTTTTTGTCACAAGTTAGTGGAATATGAGACTTTGTAAGAAAAAAAAAAAGAAAAAATCATTTTCCGCTAACTTGTGCCCAAAAAAAATATATTCTAGGAACTCGCCATGCCCCTCACGGAATACCTTGGGGTGTCTTCTTTCCAAAATGGGGTCACTTGTGGGGTATTTATACTATCCTGGCATTCTAGCACCTCAAGAAACATGACAGGTGCTCAGAAAGTCAGAGCTGCTTCAAAATGCGGAAATTCACATTTTTGTACCATAGTTTGTAAACGCTATAACTTTTGCGAAAAAAACTATAAATATTCACTTATTGGATTTTTTTATCAAAGACATGTAGCACAATAAATTCTGACACAAACTTGTATAGAAATGTGTAACATCCTGAAGTATGTTACTAAACTCTCTTTCCCTGCTACAACATGTTAAGTGTAATTTTACTGTCCGTCTGTATAATTATTTTGTCATTAATGTCATTTAATGTATTTTTAGGTCTGTTTCATATATTATGCTGTAATTTCCATGTGCACCAGCAGGTGGCAGCAATGTATGATCAAGTCCATAGCCAGTTTAGTATTGCTAGACTGGAATATTTAATTCCAGTTTTAGCTCCCCCTCCTCTGTGAGCAGAAGTGGGCTGGTCCCATGTCCTATCTCATGGGGAGGAGAAGGAAGTTAAGTTAGTGTAGCAGCTACCCCCGCTTGGGGTAGGCTGTGTTAGTAGGAGCTCCCAGAAACAGGGATCCCAAGTCAGGACCCTGTCTCGGTTGAGACCAGAGAACCTTTCCAGCCTGAGCCATCAGCCTCAGCTGGTTGACAAGAAAAGCAGCCACCTCCAGCCTCCAGGAAGAAGCATTCCCTGTGAGCCAAACTGTGAGTACATATCCAGAGTCCAGGAGAAGCCAAATTCCTCCTCAGTAGAGTTGAGCGAACACCTGGATGTTCGGGTTCGAGAAGTTCGGCCGAACATCCCGGAAATGTTCGGGTTCGGGATCCGAACCCGATCCGAACTTCGTCCCGAACCCGAACCCCATTGAAGTCAATGGGGACCCGAACTTTTCGGCACTAAAAAGGCTGTAAAACAGCCCAGGAAAGAGCTAGAGGGCTGCAAAAGGCAGCAACATGTAGGTAAATCCCCTGCAAACAAATGTGGATAGGGAAATGAATTAAAATAAAAATTAAATAAATAAAAATTAACCAAAATCAATTGGAGAGAGGTTCCATAGCAGAGAATCTGGCTTCCCGTCACCCACCACTGGAACAGTCCATTCTCAGATATTTAGGCCCCGGCACCCAGGCAGAGGAGAGAGGTCCCGTAACAGAGAATCTGTCTTCATGTCAGCAGAGAATTAGTCTGCATGTCATAGCAGAGAATGAGGCTTCACGTCAGCCACCACTGCAACAGTCCATTGGCATATATTTAGGCCCAGCACCCAGGCAGAGGAGGGAGGTCCCGTAACAGAGAATCTGTCTTCATGTCAGCAGAGAATTAGTCTGCATGTCATAGCAGAGAATGAGGCTTCACGTCAGCCACCACTGCAACAGTCCATTGGCATATATTTAGGCCCAGCACACACACAGGCAGAGGAGAGAGGTCCCGTAACAGACAATCTGGCTTCATGTCAGCAGAGAATTAGTCTGCATGTCATAGCAGAGAATGAGGCTTCACGTCAGCCACCACTGCAACAGTCCATTGGCATATATTTAGGCCCAGCACACACACAGGCAGAGGAGAGAGGTCCCGTAACAGAGAATCTGTCTTCATGTCAGCAGAGAATTAGTCTGCATGTCATAGCAGAGAATGAGGCTTCACGTCAGCCACCACTGCAACAGTCCATTGGCATATATTTAGGCCCAGCACACACACAGGCAGAGGAGAGAGGTCCCGTAACAGAGAATCTGTCTTCATGTCAGCAGAGAATCAGTCTTCATATCATAGCAGAGAATCAGGCTTCACGTCACCCACCACTGTAAGAGTCAATTTTCATAAATTTAGGCCCAGAACCCAGGCAGAGGAGAAAGGTCCCGTAACAGACAATCTGGCTTCATGTCAGCAGAGAATCAGTCTTCATATCATAGCAGAGAATCAGGCTTCACGTCACCCACCACTGTAAGAGTCAATTTTCATAAATTTAGGCCCAGAACCCAGGCAGAGGAGAAAGGTCCCGTAACAGACAATCTGGCTTCATGTCAGCAGAGAATCAGTCTTCATATCATAGCAGAGAATCAGGCTTCACGTCACCCACCACTGTAAGAGTCAATTTTCATAAATTTAGGCCCAGAACCCAGGCAGAGGAGAAAGGTCCCGTAACAGACAATCTGGCTTCATGTCAGCAGAGAATCAGTCTTCATATCATAGCAGAGAATCAGGCTTCACGTCACCCACCACTGTAAGAGTCAATTTTCATAAATTTAGGCCCAGAACCCAGGCAGAGGAGAAAGGTCCCGTAACAGACAATCTGGCTTCATGTCAGCAGAGAATCAGTCTTCATATCATAGCAGAGAATCAGGCTTCACGTCACCCACCACTGTAAGAGTCAATTTTCATAAATTTAGGCCCAGAACCCAGGCAGAGGAGAAAGGTCCCGTAACAGACAATCTGGCTTCATGTCAGCAGAGAATCAGTCTTCATATCATAGCAGAGAATCAGGCTTCACGTCACCCACCACTGTAAGAGTCAATTTTCATAATTTAGGCCCAGAACCCAGGTAGAGGAGAAAGGTCCCGTAACAGACAATCTGGCTTCATGACAGCAGAGAATCAGTCTGCATGTCATAGCAGAGAATCAGGCTTCACGTCAGCCACCACTGCAACAGTCCATTGTCATAAATTTAGGCCCAGCACCCAGGCAGAGGAGAGAGGTCCCGTAACAGAGGATCTGGCTTCATGTCAGCAGAGAATCAGTCTGCATGTCATAGCAGAGAATGAGGCTTCACGTCAGCCACCACTGCAACAGTCCATTGGCATATATTTAGGCCCAGCACACACAGGCAGAGGAGAGAGGTCCCGTAACAGAGAATCTGTCTTCATGTCAGCAGAGAATCAGTCTTCATTTCATAGCAGAGAATCAGGCTTCACGTCACCCACCACTGTAAGAGTCAATTTTCATAAATTTAGGCCCAGAACCCAGGCAGAGGAGAAAGGTCCCGTAACAGACAATCTGGCTTCATGTCAGCAGAGAATCAGTCTTCATATCATAGCAGAGAATCAGGCTTCACGTCACCCACCACTGTAAGAGTCAATTTTCATAAATTTAGGCCCAGAACCCAGGCAGAGGAGAAAGGTCCCGTAACAGACAATCTGGCTTCATGTCAGCAGAGAATCAGTCTTCATATCATAGCAGAGAATCAGGCTTCACGTCACCCACCACTGTAAGAGTCAATTTTCATAAATTTAGGCCCAGAACCCAGGCAGAGGAGAAAGGTCCCGTAACAGACAATCTGGCTTCATGTCAGCAGAGAATCAGTCTTCATATCATAGCAGAGAATCAGGCTTCACGTCACCCACCACTGTAAGAGTCAATTTTCATAAATTTAGGCCCAGAACCCAGGCAGAGGAGAAAGGTCCCGTAACAGACAATCTGGCTTCATGTCAGCAGAGAATCAGTCTTCATATCATAGCAGAGAATCAGGCTTCACGTCACCCACCACTGTAAGAGTCAATTTTCATAAATTTAGGCCCAGAACCCAGGCAGAGGAGAAAGGTCCCGTAACAGACAATCTGGCTTCATGTCAGCAGAGAATCAGTCTTCATATCATAGCAGAGAATCAGGCTTCACGTCACCCACCACTGTAAGAGTCAATTTTCATAAATTTAGGCCCAGAACCCAGGCAGAGGAGAAAGGTCCCGTAACAGACAATCTGGCTTCATGTCAGCAGAGAATCAGTCTTCATATCATAGCAGAGAATCAGGCTTCACGTCACCCACCACTGTAAGAGTCAATTTTCATAAATTTAGGCCCAGAACCCAGGCAGAGGAGAAAGGTCCCGTAACAGACAATCTGGCTTCATGTCAGCAGAGAATCAGTCTTCATATCATAGCAGAGAATCAGGCTTCACGTCACCCACCACTGTAAGAGTCAATTTTCATAAATTTAGGCCCAGAACCCAGGCAGAGGAGAAGGTCCCGTAACAGACAATCTGGCTTCATGTCAGCAGAGAATTAGTCTGCATGTCATAGCAGAGAATGAGGCTTCACGTCACCCACCACTGCAACAGTCCATTGGCATATATTCAGGCCCAGCACCCAGGCAGAGGAGAGAGGTCCCGTAACAGAGGATCTGGCTTCATGTCAGCAGAGAATCAGTCTGCATGTCATAGCAGAGAATCAGGCTTCACGTCAGCCACCACTGCAACAGTCCATTGTCATAAATTTAGGCCCAGCACCCAGGCAGAGGAGAGAGGTCCCGTAACAGAGGATCTGGCTTCATGTCAGCAGAGAATCAGTCTGCATGTCATAGCAGAGAATCAGGCTTCACGTCAGCCACCACTGCAACAGTCCATTGTCATAAATTTAGGCCCAGCACCCAGGCAGAGGAGAGAGGTCCCGTAACAGACAATCTGGCTTCATGTCAGCAGAGAATTAGTCTGCATGTCATAGCAGAGAATCAGGCTTCATGTCAGCCACCACTGCAACAGTCCATTGGCATATATTTAGGCCTAGCACACAGGCAGAGGAGAGGTTCATTCAACTTTGGGTAGCATCGCAATATAATGGTAAAATGAAAATAAAAATAGGATTGAATGAGGAAGTGCCCTGGAGTCCAATAATATATGGTTATGGGGAGGTAGTTAATGTCTAATCTGGACAAGGGACGGACAGGTCCTGTGGGATCCATGCCTGGTTCATTTTTATGAACGTCAGCTTGTCCACATTGGCTGTAGACAGGCGGCTGCGTTTGTCTGTAATGACGCCCCCTGCCGTGCTGAATACACGTTCAGACAAAACGCTGGCTGCCGGGCAGGCCAGCACCTCCAAGGCATAAAAGGCTAGCTCTGGCCACGTGGACAATTTAGAGACCCAGAAGTTGAATGGGGCCGAACCATCAGTCAGTACGTGGAGGGGTGTGCACACGTACTGTTCCACCATGTTAGTGAAATGTTGCCTCCTGCTAACACGTTGCGTATCAGGTGGTGGTGCAGTTAGCTGTGGCGTGTTGACAAAAGTTTTCCACATCTCTGCCATGCTAACCCTGCCCTCAGAGGAGCTGGCCGTGACACAGCTGCCTTGGCGACCTCTTGCTCCTCCTCTGCCTTGGCCTTGGGCTTCCACTTGTTCCCCTGTGACATTTGGGAATGCTCTCAGTAGCGCGTCTACCAACGTGCGCTTGTACTCGCGCATCTTCCTATCACGCTCCAGTGCAGGAAGTAAGGTGGGCACATTGTCTTTGTAGCGTGGATCCAGCAGGGTGGCAACCCAGTAGTCCGCACAGGTTAAAATGTGGGCAACTCTGCTGTCGTTGCGCAGGCACTGCAGCATGTAGTCGCTCATGTGTGCCAGGCTGCCCAGGGGTAAGGACAAGCTGTCCTCTGTGGGAGGCGTATCGTCATCGTCCTGCCTTTCCCCCCAGCCACGCACCAGTGATGGACCCGAGCTGCGTTGGGTGCCACCCCGCTGTGACCATGCTTCATCCTCATCCTCCTCCACCTCCTCCTCATCCTCGTCCTCCTCGTCCTCCAGTAGTGGGCCCTGGCTGGCCACATTTGTACCTGGCCTCTGCTGTTGCAAAAAACCTCCCTCTGAGTCACTTCGAAGAGACTGGCCTGAAAGTGCTAAAAATGACCCCTCTTCCTCATCCTCCTCCTCCTCCTCCTGGGCCACCTCCTGTTCCATCATCGCCCTAAGTGTTTTCTCAAGGAGACATAGAAGTGGTATTGTAACGCTGATAACGGTGTCATCGCCACTGGCCATGTTGGTGGAGTACTCGAAACAGCGCAACAGGGCACACAGGTCTCGCATGGAGGCCCAGTCATTGGTGGTGAAGTGGTGCTGTTCTGTAGTGCGACTGACCCGTGCGTGCTGCAGCTGAAACTCCACTATGGCCTGCTGCTGCTCGCACAGTCTGTCCAGCATGTGCAAGGTGGAGTTCCACCTGGTGGGCACGTCGCATATGAGGCGGTGAGCGGGAAGGCCGAAGTTACGCTGTAGCGCAGACAGGCGAGCAGCGGCAGGATGTGAACGCCGGAAGCGCGAACAGACGGCCCGCACTTTATGCAGCAGCTCTGACATGTCGGGGTAGTTGTGAATGAACTTCTGCACCACCAAATTCAGCACATGCGCCAAGCAAGGGATGTGCGTCAAATTGGCTAGTCCCAGAGCTGCAACGAGATTTCGCCCATTATCACACACCACCAGGCCGGGCTTGAGGCTCACCGGCAGCAACCACTCGTCGGTCTGTTGTTCTATACCCCGCCACAACTCCTGTGCGGTGTGGGGCCTGTCCCCCAAACATATGAGTTTCAGAATGGCCTGCTGACGTTTACCCCGGGCTGTGCTGAAGTTGGTGGTGAAGGTGTGTGGCTGACTGGATGAGCAGGTGGAAGAAGAGGAGGAGGAAGCCGAGAAGGAGGAGGTGGCAACAGGAGGCAAAGAATGTTGCCCTGCGATCCTTGGCGGCGGAAGGACGTGCGCCAAACAGCTCTCCGCCTGGGGCCCAGCTGCCACTACATTTACCCAGTGTGCAGTTAGGGAGATATAGCGTCCCTGGCCGTGCTTACTGGTCCACGTATCTGTGGTTAGGTGGACCTTGCCTACAGATGGCGTTGCGCAGTGCACACTTGATTTTATCGGATACTTGGTTGTGCAGGGAAGGCACGGCTCTCTTGGAGAAGTAGTGCCGGCTGGGAACAACATACTGTGGGACAGCAAGCGACATGAGCTGTTTGAAGCTGTCTGTGTCCACCAGCCTAAATGACAGCATTTCATAGGCCAGTAGTTTAGAAATGCTGGCATTCAGGGCCAGGGATCGAGGGTGGCTAGGTGGGAATTTACGCTTTCTATCAAATGTTTGTGAGATGGAGAGCTGAACGCTGGCGTGTGACATGGTTGAGACGCTTGGTGACGGAGGTGGTGGTGGTGGTGTTGGTGGTACATCCCCTGTTTGCTGGGCGGCAGGTGCCAACGTTCCTCCAGAGGCGGAGGAAGAGGCCGAGGCGGCAGCAGCAGAATAGGCCGAGGCGGCAGCAGCAGAAGAGGTAGCAGGGGGAGCCTGAGTGACTTCCTTGGTTTTAAGGTGTTTACTCCACTGCAGTTCATGCTTTGCATGCAGGTGCCTGGTCATGCAGGTTGTGCTCAGGTTCAGAACGTTAATGCCTCGCTTCAGGCTCTGATGGCACAGCGTGCAAACCACTCGGGTCTTGTCGTCAGCACATTGTTTGAAGAAGTGCCATGCCAGGGAACTCCTTGAAGCTGCCTTTGGGGTGCTCGGTCCCAGATGGCGGCGGTCAGTAGCAGGCGGAGTCTCTTGGCGGCGGGTGTTCTGCTTTTGCCCACTGCTCCCTCTTTTGCTACGCTGTTGGCTCGGTCTCACCACTGCCTCTTCCTCCGAACTGTGAAAGTCAGTGGCACGACCTTCATTCCATGTGGGGTCTAGGACCTCATCGTCCCCTGCATCGTCTTCCACCCAGTCTTGATCCCTGACCTCCTGTTCAGTCTGCACACTGCAGAAAGACGCAGCAGTTGGCACCTGTGTTTCGTCATCATCAGAGACATGCTGAGGTGGTATTCCCATGTCCTCATCATCAGGAAACATAAGTGGTTGTGCGTCAGTGCATTCTATGTCTTTCACCGCTGGGGAAGGGCTAGGTGGATGCCCTTGGGAAACCCTGCCAGCGGAGTCTTCAAACAGCATAAGAGACTGCTGCATAACTTGAGGCTGAGACAGTTTCCCTGGTATGCATGGGGGTGATGTGACAGACTGATGGGGTTGGTTTTCAGGCGCCATCTGTGCGCTTTCTGCAGAAGACTGGGTGGGAGATAATGTGAACGTGCTGGATCCACTGTCGGCCACCCAATTGACTAATGCCTGTACCTGCTCAGGCCTTACCATCCTTAGAACGGCATTGGGCCCCACCATATATCGCTGTAAATTCTGGCGGCTACTGGGACCTGAGGTAGTTGGTACACTAGGACGTGTGGATGTGGCAGAACGGCCACGTCCTCTCCCAGCACCAGAGGGTCCACTAACACCACCACGACCATGTCCACGTCCGCGTCCCTTACTAGATGTTTTTCTCATTGTTATGGTTCACCACAACAACAAATATATTATTTGGCCCAATGTATTGTATTCAAATTCAGCGGGATATAAATTTGAGGCCTAGTATTTAGGCGCTGGGTGACCGGTATGGATTTAGTGACAGAATTAGACTTGGAAATGCACAGAAGCGTGTGTGTGAAGTTATTCTGAATGACCCAATGTGCACCTTGAATATTATATACCCTTTTAGGGATAGATTTCAAATAGCTCTGATATAGCAGAAACCACTAAATTATGAAATTGCTAAATTGGGAATTGTACTTCAACCCAGAACAAAAAATGTGCTTTGACGGACACTAAATAACTTTCCCAGCCACAACAGGACAGCGGTAACGAGAGATTTAGAGGGATTTAAATTTGAGGCCTAGTATTTAGGCGCTGGGTGACCGGTATGGATTTAGTGACAGAATTAGACTTGGAAATGCACAGTAGCGGGTGTGTGTGAAGTTATTCTGAATGACCCAATGTGCACCTTCAATATTATATACCCTTTTAGGGATAGATTTCAAATAGCTCTGATATAGCAGAAACCACTAAATTATGAAATTGCTAAATTGGGAATTGTACTTCAACCCAGAACAAAAAATGTGCTTTGACGGACACTAAATATCTTGCCCAGCAACAACAGTACAGCGGTGGGTAACGAGAGATTTAGAGGGATTTAAATTTGAGGCCTAGTATTTAGGCGCTGGGTCACCGGTATGGATTTAGTGACAGAATTAGACTTGGAAATACACAGTAGCGGGTGTGTGTGAAGTTATTCTGAATGACCCTATGTGCACCTTCAATATTATATACCCTTTTAGGGATAGATTTCAAATAGCTCTGATATAGCAGAAACCACTAAATTATGAAATTGCTAAATTGGGAATTGTACTTCAACCCAGAACAAAAAATGTGCTTTGACGGACACTAAATATCTTGCCCAGCAACAACAGTACAGCGGTGGGTAACGAGAGATTTAGAGGGATTTAAATTTGAGGCCTAGTATTTAGGCGCTGGGTCACCGGTATGGATTTAGTGACAGAATTAGACTTGGAAATACACAGTAAGCGGTGTGTGTGAAGTTATTCTGAATGACCCTATGTGCACCTTCAATATTATATACCCTTTTAGGGATAGATTTCAAATAGCTCTGATATAGCAGAAACCACTAAATTATGAAATTGCTAAATTGGGAATTGTACTTCAACCCAGAACAAAAAATGTGCTTTGACGGACACTAAATATCTTGCCCAGCAACAACAGTACAGCGGTGGGTAACGAGAGATTTAGAGGGATTTAAATTTGAGGCCTAGTATTTAGGCGCTGGGTCACCGGTATGGATTTAGTGACAGAATTAGACTTGGAAATGCACAGAAGCGTGTGTGTGAAGTTATTCTGAATGACCCTATGTGCACCTTCAATATTATATACCCTTTTAGGGATAGATTTCAAATAGCTCTGATATAGCAGAAACCACTAAATTATGAAATTGCTAAATTGGGAATTGTACTTCAACCCAGAACAAAAAATGTGCTTTGACGGACACTAAATATCTTGCCCAGCAACAACAGTACAGCGGTGGGTAACGAGAGATTTAGAGGGATTTAAATTTGAGGCCTAGTATTTAGGCGCTGGGTCACCGGTATGGATTTAGTGACAGAATTAGACTTGGAAATGCACAGTAGCGGTGTGTGTGAAGTTATTCTGAATGACCCTATGTGCACCTTCAATATTATATACCCTTTTAGGGATAGATTTCAAATAGCTCTGATATAGCAGAAACCACTAAATTATGAAATTGCTAAATTGGGAATTGTACTTCAACCCAGAACAAAAAATGTGCTTTGACGGACACTAAATATCTTGCCCAGCAACAACAGTACAGCGGTGGGTAACGAGAGATTTAGAGGGATTTAAATTTGAGGCCTAGTATTTAGGCGCTGGGTCACCGGTATGGATTTAGTGACAGAATTAGACTTGGAAATACACAGTAAGCGGTGTGTGTGAAGTTATTCTGAATGACCCTATGTGCACCTTCAATATTATATACCCTTTTAGGGATAGATTTCAAATAGCTCTGATATAGCAGAAACCACTAAATTATGAAATTGCTAAATTGGGAATTGTACTTCAACCCAGAACAAAAAATGTGCTTTGACGGACACTAAATATCTTGCCCAGCAACAACAGTACAGCGGTGGGTAACGAGAGATTTAGAGGGATTTAAATTTGAGGCCTAGTATTTAGGCGCTGGGTCACCGGTATGGATTTAGTGACAGAATTAGACTTGGAAATGCACAGTAAGCGGTGTGTGTGAAGTTATTCTGAATGACCCTATGTGCACCTTCAATATTATATACCCTTTTAGGGATAGATTTCAAATAGCTCTGATATAGCAGAAACCACTAAATTATGAAATTGCTAAATTGGGAATTGTACTTCAACCCAGAACAAAAAATGTGCTTTGACGGACACTAAATATCTTGCCCAGCAACAACAGTACAGCGGTGGGTAACGAGAGATTTAGAGGGATTTAAATTTGAGGCCTAGTATTTAGGCGCTGGGTCACCGGTATGGATTTAGTGACAGAATTAGACTTGGAAATGCACAGAAGCGGTGTGTGTGAAGTTATTCTGAATGACCCTATGTGCACCTTCAATATTATATACCCTTTTAGGGATAGATTTCAAATAGCTCTGATATAGCAGAAACCACTAAATTATGAAATTGCTAAATTGGGAATTGTACTTCAACCCAGAACAAAAAATGTGCTTTGACGGACACTAAATATCTTGCCCAGCAACAACAGTACAGCGGTGGGTAACGAGAGATTTAGAGGGATTTAAATTTGAGGCCTAGTATTTAGGCGCTGGGTCACCGGTATGGATTTAGTGACAGAATTAGACTTGGAAATGCACAGAAGCGTGTGTGTGAAGTTATTCTGAATGACCCTATGTGCACCTTCAATATTATATACCCTTTTAGGGATAGATTTCAAATAGCTCTGATATAGCAGAAACCACTAAATTATGAAATTGCTAAATTGGGAATTGTACTTCAACCCAGAACAAAAAATGTGCTTTGACGGACACTAAATATCTTGCCCAGCAACAACAGTACAGCGGTGGGTAACGAGAGATTTAGAGGGATTTAAATTTGAGGCCTAGTATTTAGGCGCTGGGTCACCGGTATGGATTTAGTGACAGAATTAGACTTGGAAATGCACAGAAGCGTGTGTGTGAAGTTATTCTGAATGACCCTATGTGCACCTTCAATATTATATACCCTTTTAGGGATAGATTTCAAATAGCTCTGATATAGCAGAAACCACTAAATTATGAAATTGCTAAATTGGGAATTGTACTTCAACCCAGAACAAAAAATGTGCTTTGACGGACACTAAATATCTTGCCCAGCAACAACAGTACAGCGGTGGGTAACGAGAGATTTAGAGGGATTTAAATTTGAGGCCTAGTATTTAGGCGCTGGGTCACCGGTATGGATTTAGTGACAGAATTAGACTTGGAAATGCACAGAAGCGGTGTGTGTGAAGTTATTCTGAATGACCCTATGTGCACCTTCAATATTATATACCCTTTTAGGGATAGATTTCAAATAGCTCTGATATAGCAGAAACCACTAAATTATGAAATTGCTAAATTGGGAATTGTACTTCAACCCAGAACAAAAAATGTGCTTTGACGGACACTAAATATCTTGCCCAGCAACAACAGTACAGCGGTGGGTAACGAGAGATTTAGAGGGATTTAAATTTGAGGCCTAGTATTTAGGCGCTGGGTGACAGGTATGGGTTTAGTGACAGAATTAGACTTGGAAATACACAGTAGCGGGTGTGTGTGAAGTTATTCTGAATGACCCAATGTGCACCTTCAATATTATATACCCTTTTTGGGATAGATTTCAAATAGCTCTGATATAGCAGGAACCACTAAATTATGAAATTGCTAAATTGGGAATTGTATTTCAACCCAGAACAAGAAATGTGCTTGAACGGACACTAAATAACTCGCCCAGCTACAGCACTAGGGACAGATTTAGCTGGATATAAATTTGAGGCCTAGTATTTAGGCGCTGGGTGACCGGTATGGATTTAGTGACAGAATTAGACTGGGATATGGCCAAAAAATAAACAGACTATTGCTGGTTAAATGCACTTGGTGTGACAGCTTCACCCTGATGTAGGCTTTAGCCAAAAAACAACCACACCATTGAGGGTTAAATGCACTTGGTGACAGGCGCAGCTTGCCCCTGATTTTGTATATGGCCAAAAAATGAACAGACTATTGCTGGTTAAATGCACTTGGTGTGACAGCTTCACCCTGATGTAGGCTTTAGCCAAAAAACAACCACACCATTGAGGGTTAAATGCACTTGGTGACAGGCGCAGCTTGCCCCTGATTTTGTATATGGCCAAAAAATGAACAGACTATTGCTGGTTAAATGCACTTGGTGTCACAGCTTCACCCTGATGTAGGCTTTAGCCAAAAAACAACCACACCATTGAGGGTTAAATGCACTTGGTGACAGGCGCAGCTTGCCCCTGATTTTGTATATGGCCAAAAAATGAACAGACTATTGCTGGTTAAATGCACTTGGTGTGACAGCTTCACCCTGATGTAGGCTTTAGCCAAAAAACAACCACACCATTGAGGGTTAAATGCACTTGGTCGCAGCTTGTGCTGGCGCACCACAAGACACAAAATGGCCGCCGATCACCCCAGAAAAATGAGACTGACAAACGGTCTGTGCAGCCTAAAAACAGTGAGCAATTGAGGATCAGCAGCTCAATGATCCACAGCTGCAGATCGATCAGTTAATCAAGTCCTTTGGAGGAGTTAATCTGCCTAATCTCGCCCTACTGTCGCAGCCGCAACCTCTCCCTACGCTAATCAGAGCAGAGTGACGGGCGGCGCTATGTGACTCCAGCTTAAATAGAGGCTGGGTCACATGGTGCTCTGGCCAATCACAGCCATGCCAATAGTAGGCATGGCTGTGATGGCCTCTTGGGGCAAGTAGTATGACGCTTGTTGATTGGCTGCTTTGCAGCCTTTCAAAAAGCGCCAAGAAAGCGTCACAAAAGCGCGAAGAAAGCGACGAACACCGAACCCGAACCCGGACTTTTACGAAAATGTCCGGGTTCGGGTCCGTGTCACGGACACCCCAAAATTCGGTACGAACCCGAACTATACAGTTCGAGTTCGCTCATCCCTACTCCTCAGCTAGTCAGGCCCATACCAAGCAGAAGACAGACAGAGCAGAAGATAAATACCTGCCAGATTCTCCAGGCACATAGTATAGAAGCAGAAGAGATATTGATCCCTGCCATACATCGCCTATACCTGCTGGGACCCAAGACTATTGCTGTAACTTGTATGGATTTCTGCTGCCATTCAGTAAAGACAAGTTGGATTATATCTCCAGTCTGGATCTCATTTACTATTACCAAAGTTCCTCAGTTACTCCTATTAACAACACTCATTTTATTGCAAGTGAGCCAGGGTCCAGGAGTCTAGCCGTACCAAGGTGGGAGACACCGTTGACACTACCATATCTGCTATACAGAGACATTATCCCCCTCTGGCATTCCTCACCTGGTACGTGAGCTATAACATCTTAAAGGGCCCTGCTACCGTATCTGCGCAAGCTGCAATTGGCGTCACAAACTACTCATAAATATATATACACATATCCTGACCTACTGCATCATTTGCCATTGTTCCAGTGTCCTGCTCATTGCAAATGTAATTATATTTGAACAATTTAACCAGAGAAAGTTAAAAATACACTTTTTTTGAGAAAATTGCGGCCTATTTTGATTAATATCGGAAAAACGAAAAATCTTAGCAGCAATCAAATACCACCAAAAGAAAGCTGTATTTGTGAGAAGAAAAGTAGGTAAAATAAATTTGGGTGCCAAGTTGCATGACCGAGCAATAAACCGTTAAAGTTGTGAAGTGCCGATTTGTAAAAAAGGCCTGGTCACTAGGGGGGTATAAACCTGTGGTCCTTAAGTGGTTAAGGGACACTATAGTCACCAGAACCACAACAGCTAAGCGTAGTAGTTCTGGTGTCTATAGCATGCCTCTGCAAGCTTTTTAATGTAAACACTGCCAAGGAACACGTCTAGTGGCCACTCATCATTATTAAAGTTTACTACTCTACGAGGTGTGTGGATTTTTTTTTGTGTGTGTGTTGTTGTGGAGGGCGTGATTGCATGCTAGGGTGTGAGAGGGCTGGATCAAGGGGGCCCAAATAAATTTTTGCCCAGGGTCCAATCAATATTAAAGATGGCCCTGCTGGGTAGCCAAACTGGATTTGTGGTCACAACTGGCAGAGTTTGCCCTGGAAAAGCTGTCCTGCCCGGCCAGTAGGGTGTTTAGTGCGGCGGGGGCCATAGTTACCCCAAGGAGAACTCGCCTGTCCACCCAAAATGTGGAGAAACTGACTTTTGTCAAGATCAATCAGGCGTGAATCAGCCAGCATTTCCAACTACCAATTCCTGATGCATTAGACTAGATAATCCATGGTGCCACACCAACAATTTAATACGGTTTCTTCTGACTTCCTGCCTCAGCTACTACTTTGATGCTGCAACCCTCCTGATGCCACACATCTGATGCCAAGTGCTCCTTATTTCACCCACCTTCATCAGTGGGTACTGGTATTGCCACCCACAGCCCCACTTTGTTACAGGGTCACTTTGTTGTCTCCTGATGCAGTTGCTGCTGCCATCACCAAACGATGTCACCTTGCCACTCTGTGGTCTCCGGATGCTGCTGCCATATCCACACTATGTCACCTTGCCACGCTGGCCTCCTGATGCTCTTGCCACCTCCAAATTATGTCACCTTGCCACTCTGTGGTCTCCTCATGCTGCTGCCACCTACAGACTCGTTCATTATGCCACTCTGTGGTCTCCTCATGCTGATGCCAACTCTAGACCCTGTCATTGGGCCACTCTGTGGTCTCTTCATGCTGCTTCCACCTCACCACTATGTAATAGGTCCACTCTGTGGACTTCTCATGCTGTTCCCCCTACTCCCCACTTCATGACTGAGGCACTATTTTGCCTTTCGGCCTGGCTGACATCATGATTTATATGATTTATTTGACCTTTCTTCTGATCTGTCAGGAGGAAGGAAAAAAGAGACGCACAACGGATCCTGTCTGTGTAGCAGCTGTAAGGCCTGTATGGTCCCATCTGAATTGGCTTATGATTTGGTAGCCAAAAGTAGGAGTGGGTACAAAACACAGAAGACATGCAAATATTCCATTCACGTGTCATCTCTGTTTTAGATCCACACTTTTTTTTTATATTACCAATACTGATGGATTATTGAGCGAATGCTGACTGAGTGAAGGCGCATGCTCCACAGACAGGATCTGTTTTTTGTGGGTTATTGTTCTGACGGATCAGAGGAAGGGCAAATTAATCAGTGACGTCAACACAAACTTACTGCTAACACCCTCTCCACTCTGTCGGGGGGCTCTACTTGTATAAGTGTGTAATAGAACAGGTTCTGTAGACATCTATGTGGAATCAGCTGATGACGGTGTAAAAGGAGCGCGCTTCTTCTTGACACTAACATGGACCCTTTAAGGCTGAGTTAATACTTGAGTTATTTGGTCAGTTTTAGGGAATTTAAGTATACTTTCTTATAATTTTAATCAAGTTTTGGTTCAATTTAATATTAAATATTTAATGAATTTACTAATAAAAATTATATGTTGCCTAAGACAGGAGAGAATCGGCTAGTCTTCTGTTTATTCAACAACGTGGTGTTTTGCGATGGAGAAAGCATGCCAAGAAAACAATTCCTCTCGACCTGGAGACGAATCCTGTCAAGATTGCTGCAAGTGCGGTATTGACTGCTTATCGACCAAGATACTTCTGGGGGAAATCTGCCTGGCATGAACAGGCCTCCAATAGCTACTGTAAGGAACCGTACTCACTTGACCAGTGTACAGAGGCAGGGATACCACAAAGTTCATCAAAGTCTTCTTTATTTAGGCTTGTCCAAATACATACAGCCGATAAATCCGGATCACAGCCAGGTCCAACAAACACAGCACACACTGACAGTGTTACCTCACACTGTCTACCTTCTTCCCCAGACTGAGACACACCTAAGTCCAGCAACAGGATTAAATAGAATCCCTGGACATGAGCATGCCCCAAGTCCTGGACTGGAGCATGGGGAACAGGCACCCACCAAGCACATTGCCTGTTCCTAGTAAAAGCCTGAACCAGACTAGCTGGAACCAGTTATGCTGTCTATCCTGGTGTCCACCAACTACCTTAGTGGACACCTAATCTATGGGCCTTTACTCCACCAAGGCCGGGCACCTTGGTGACACGTTCCCGGTGCAAACAAAACCTCTTTTAGAATGTTTCCTGCAGCATTCTGGGTGACACATATCTCCCATCGTAAATTACCCCTGTCACTACCTCACACTACAGACAATAAGAAAACAAAGTGGTGCACGGAGATAGAGAGGGTCTTCTAAAATATACGGACGTCTCAGAAATAAACCGCTGCTCCCAACAGTAGCTCCTTGGAAGGTCATGGAGCTTCCCAGTCATCTGGCATCTATTCGCCCCACTGTAGGATTATTTTTAAAGTCTGTAGAAGCCACACAGGGCCCTCACGCTGCAGATTTATCATGGAGACACCGGATTTTACAATATTACATTATTATTTTGTGCTTTAGCAATACTGATGGATTATTGAGCAAATCCTGATCGAGTGAAGGCGGATGCTCCACACAGGATCCTTTTTTTTGTGGGTTACTGTTCTGACAGATCAGAGGAAGGGAAAAATATTCAGTGACGTCAACACAAACTTACTGCTGACACCCTCTCCACTCTGTCGGGGGGCTCTACTTGTATAAGCGTTTAATAGAACAGGTTCTGTAGACATCAATGTGGAATCAGCTGATATCGGTGTAAAAGGAGTGCGCTTCTTCTTGACGCTAACATCGACCTGTAAGGCTGAGTTCATACTTGAGTTAGGCCCCTTTCACACGGGCGAGTTTTCCGCGCGGGTGCAATGTGTGAGTTGAACGCATTGCACCCGCACTGAATCCGGACCCATTCATTTCTATGGGGCTGTGCACATGAGCGGTGATTTTCACGCATCACTTGTGCGTTGTGTGAAAATCGCAGCAAGCTCTATTTTGTGCGTTTTTCACGCAACCCAGGACCCATAGAAGTGAATGGGGCTGCGTGAAAATAGCAAGCATCTGCAAGCGAGTGCGGATGCGGTGCGATTTTCATGCACGGTTCCTAGGAGACTATAGTGAAAACTCAGCTCTGAAAAAGCTTTTATGCAGACAGATCTGCGGATCCGTCTGTGTGAAAGTAGCCTACGGCCACGGACCACGGACGCGGATGCCAATCTTGTGTGCATCCGTGTTTTTTCACAGATCCATTGACTTGAATGGGTCCGTGAACCGTTGTCCGTCCAAAAAATAGGATTTTTTTGACGGACAGGAAACACGGATCACGGATGCGGCTTCAAAACGGTGCATTTTCCGATGCACGTTGGTATGTAGACACTTCAATTAAGCGCTATAGTTACTAGCACATCATGGTCCTCCTTCCCATTGGTGATCCTACAAGGAGTTTGCTCTATTAGTGAAGCACCGTCTCCAATGTATATATGAACAGGTATTTATTATACTCACAAACTTCCATAAAAGTATAGACAAGTCAAGGGTAAAACACAGCAGCCTTGTGCACGCCCAACCTGGGTTTCGCCTCAAGCTTCGTCAGGGGCATAGGTCTCTGGAACTGAATACACTATCGTATTGTCATTGGTCTAATAGCCACCGCTCAGTACGTTCTACAACCATAGACCCATTCATAAAAGCGCTCCACCACGTGATCCAACTAGTAGTCAGTCACATGGTTTTACACCCACCAATCACAGTTCAGATACACCGGTCAGGTACGCTGAACATAGGGTAATTTGTTTTAAACTACTGGGACATATTTCCTAACCAGTCAGACAGGGTTTCAAGTCAAATTCCACATTCAATTCCCGAGGCTGGATCGTGTCCAGATCGTAGATCCACTTCACCTCCTTACGGTCTCTTAGCCACAGCATCTCCCCCCCGCCAATTCGTCTTCACTAATTCAATCCCTGTAAGGCCTCATGCACACGACAGTATTTTTTCATGGTCCGCAAAACGGGGTTCTGTTGTTCCGTGATCCGTGTCCGTTTTTTCTTCCGTGTGTCTTCCTTGATTTTTGGAGGATCACCAGACATGAAGGAAAGTTAAAGAAAAGTCGTTTTGGTGTCCGCCTGGCCGTGCGGAGCCAAACTGATCCGTCCTGACTTACAATGCAAGTCAATGGGACGGATCCGTTTGACGTTGACACAATATGGTGCAATTGCAAACGGATCCGTCCCCCATTGACTTTCAATGTAAAGTCAGGAGTCCCTATTGGTGCGGCACCTAAGGGGTTAATTGTGCGGATCACAGCCCCCTGTAAGAGATCGGGTGGTGCCAGGCAGCAGGGGGCAGTCATGTACACAGTTCTTAGTATATTTTAACTTGAAGCGTCCCCATCACCATGGGAACACCTCTGTGTTAGAATATACTGTCGGATCTGAGTTTTCACGATGTGAAAACTCAGATCTGAAAAGCTGTTATGCAGACGGATCTGCGGATCCGCCTGTGCGAAAGTAGCCTACGGACACGGATGCGGATGAGAATCTTGTGTGCCTCCGTGTTTTTTCATGGATCCATTGACTTGAATGGGTCCGTTAACCGTTGTCCGTCCAAAAAATAGGATTTTTTTGACGGACAGGAAACACGGATCACGGATGCGGCTGCAAAACGGTGCATTTTCCGATTTTTCCACGGACCATTGAAAGTCAATGGGTCAGAGAAAAAAAACGGAAAACGGCACAACGGCCACGGATGCACACAACGGTCGTGTGCATGAGGCCTTATCCACATGTTTGCGCAGCCGGCATCTCTTCTGTTTTGTTCTGTGAGGAATAGGACCTTTGATGACGTCACTACGCTCATCACATGGTCCGTCACCTGATCTTTTATCATGGTGATGGATCATGTGACGGACCATTTGATGACCGTAGTGACGTCATCAAAGGTCCTATTCCTCACAGAACAAGACAGAAGAGATGCCGGGCTGCGCGAACAAGTGGATTAAGGTGAGTTAAATTATTTTAAATTTTTTTTAACCCCTCCAGCGCTATTTTACTATGCATTCTGTATTCAGAATGCTATTATTTTCCCTTATAACCATGTCATAAGGGAAAATAATACAATCTACACAACCTTCAACCCAAACCTGAACTTCTGTGAAGAAGTTCGGGTCTGGGTACCACATTCAGTTTTTTATCACATGCGTGCAAAACGTATTCCACCCGCGCAATAAAAACTGAACAACGGAATGCAATCGCAGTCAAAACTGACTGCAATTGGGTACCTACTCGCGCGGGTTTGCCGCAACGCATCCGGACCTTATCCGGACACGCTCGTGTGAAAGAGGCCTTATTTGGTCGGTTTTGGCCCCGTGACTGCCCAAATAAGTGAAGTGTCCAGTGATTCTAATAGCGACGCCTGTCATCTGCATGTCATACGGACTAACATTATTATTACACTCCCTATGCGTGTTACTGCAAGGCACAGTGTTCTACACCCATCTAAAGGCTATATGCAGCCAGGAAAAAGATGTTTTGTTTATGCAAATTAATTCGGATTGAAGCTAATTTTTCTGGAAAAATCGGCGAACCGGCCGAATCAAATTGTTTACAAATTTCGCTAATCTCTAATGGTGATGAAGAATAAAATGCCAGGAGCCAGTCTGCAGGAACATAAATAAAGCTGCTGCCTGCCTTATGACCTGGCCCATGTGCTTCTGTATTCTCAGCTGCTCGTTTGCATTGTGCCTCCAACTGTGATTAAAATGAGCACCTGCTTACACGACAGAACTGATGTCTACTCGTTGCCAACATCAACTGTGTGCCAAGTGAAGGGCATTGGTTCTCATTTCTTTTAAAAAATCCAGGGCATGATGTCTACCATGTGTTGGAGGAACACAGGAAGGATTCTGCAGCTATTTCAAATTCCACAGCTGCAGAATCTAAAGCCGGCACATATCTAGTAAGGAGGACATATAATAACTGTGCTCACTTGTTCTCATTTCTCAGAAGATATGGCTGCAATAAAATGGGAATTCCCAATGCCAAGTGTGTAGCGGGTCCCAGATATGTGGCTCATTGTTGCATCAGTAAATGACACACATTATATCTTATAATAATGATGCTGCAAAGGATGTCTTGCCTAGATGACCCTTCCGTGAACTAGGGGTTTGCTGAAGAGCAGCTGAGTAGAAGCTCCAGTCTGTAGATGTGTGATAATCTGAATAATTGACATTTGCAAATTTTGCCATGTACATTGTTGGTGGAACCTAAATCCTGGTGAACTAATAGAAAAATTATGAATCTAGTTGGTGAACAGCTTCCATGAGTGAATGATAAAGCACGAGAATGTTATAATGTTATTGTGTGGAGGCATCTGAATGAGGTTGCCTCGTGTTGGCAGCTGGGCTTACACAGTTTTGAGGATCATCATCTCTTGTGTCTACAGCTGGGAAGCCAGGTACAGGGGAGCTAAGAGTCACAACACAGTGTAAAGATAAGACCCCTCCAAACCAGGTGGATAAGTTAAAGCTCTTTGGTATTATTGTATCTTAACAAAGAGCTGACACCTTGCTGAAAGAGCCAGGATTGGAGATAACTCCAGTCATTGACATTTACCCTAGTAGATGCCCTGGTCAAAAGCAATCTAAATGGGTTTGACAGGATGACCCGTAACCCCTTCGACAAACCCCACAACAAGATTGTGGTGCCCCAGAGGGTCATCATGGAGGCTTTAGGAAGACCTCAGGTTTACCATCTTTGTACAGCTATCTGGTCATAGTCAGGGCCTAACAAAATGCCTGTCAGCGTAGTGTAGTACACTACAGTACAGTAGTATTGGAGGATATTGTATGAGTTATCATAAGAATGCATAGGCTATTCTCCTAGTAGGACAAAAAAAGAATATATATGGGGTATTTTATTAAGACTGACATTTTAGATGCTGGCCTGAATACCCCTTGCGCTGGCGGTGGATGCACCTAAGTTATGTAGAGGCTGGCCTCTACATAACTTAGGGGCATCCACCGCCAGCCTAAATCTACGCCAGCTCCCTTGCTGGCGTAGATTTAGATAATTTTCTACGTCTAAAACAGGCATAGAAAATGATAAATGAGACGGGCCAGCAGGCCCGTCCCCTTCTTCTCCCCCTTTTTTAGATCTGGCGTGAGTGGGGAAAAGTCACAGATTCGGCTGCAAATCCTCTTTGCGACCAAATCTGTGACAGATATACGGTATGCCAAAAATGTGTGTATATCTAGTAATAAATGACCCCCATAATGTCTAAATATATTAGGAAAAAAGACACAAAAATGTTTTTCCCATTAAAAATGTTTTACTAAGAAAAAATAAGAAAACAACAAAAATTAGCACATTATTCGTATCACTGCATCCATAACAACATATACTATTAAATGAATAGGCTGTATATCCTGCATAGTATACACCATAAAAAAAAGACTATGCACCGAGGAAACCACAAAACTTAAGGCAGTTGTTTATTCCACTGAAGTCTTGGCTTTTGCTAAACTTCAATTCTAGGAACTGGAGTTTTGCAACAGCTGGACATCCACAGGTTGGCAGCCTTCACTATAGACTTTCAGGGAAGTTTTTATGGGTTTTCTCTATTTTTCTCACAGTATTGTACTCTCCTTAGTTGTAAAGCTTTAGAAGATGTTGGTGCTATCTTCTGCAGGATAGGGCAGGTGAGTTTGGAAACCCAGTTGATCGACAGTAATGCACTTGATGATAAGGACTGAAGGAGGGATGGATCATAGGACAGTCAAAAAGGGTAATTACCCAAAGTTCACCACCTAGATCCTCCACCTTTCAGTTCTACCAAACTTTGCAAATAAGACATCTGAGATTAAATTGTTTTTGAGAGAACACAGTACAATATGTGACCTGGTGCAGAAGAAACAATTATGGAGATCCATTCTTCACAAGATGAGTGGGTAGCAGAGGACGCTGCTGGTGGGGAACAGAGACATACAGTACATTGGAAAGAATGGTCTCAATTAAAAGGTTTTTTTTCAAATTCATCCCTTTAAATTGGTCTCTTACTATTGGAAGTGACCACCTAAATTTTTTATATATTTTTTGTCCTTTACCCGTGTTATATTTATCATCATTTAACCACCTCAGCCCCCCTAGGTTAAACCCCCTTAATGACCAGACCACTTTTTACAATTCTGCACTACACTACTTTCACGGTTTATTGCTCGGTCATACAACTTACCACCCAAATGAATTTTACCTCCTTTTCTTCTCACTAATAGAGCTTTCATTTGGTGGTATTTCATTGCTACTGACATTTTGACTTTTTTTTATATTAATCGAAATTGACCGAAATTTTTGCAAAAAAATGACATTTTTTCACTTTCTGTTGTCAAATTTTTCAAATAAAACTACATTTCTATATAAATGTTTCTCTACATTTATTGTTCTACATGTCTTTGATAAAAAAAAAATGCAATAAGTGTATATTTATTGGTTTGGGTAAAAGTTATAGCGTTTACAAACTATGGTGCAAAAAAATTTATTTACGCACTTTGACTTTCTGAGCACCTGTCATGTTTCCTGAGGTTCTACAATGCCCAGACAGTAGAAACACCCCACAAATGACCCCATTTCGGAAAGTAGACACCCTAAGGTATTTGCTGATGGGCATAGTGAGTTCATGGAAGTTTTTATTTTTTGTTACAAGTTAGCGGAAAATGATTTTTTTTACCTTAGGGTGTCTTCTTTCCAAAATAGGGTCACATGTGGGGTATTTATACTGCCCTGGCATTTTAGGGGCCCTAAAGCGTGAGAAGAAGTCTGGAATCCAAATGTCTAAAAATGCCCTCCTAAAATGTACTCATTGGAATTTGGGCCCCTTTGCGCACCTAGGCTGCAAAAATAGTGTCACACATGTGGTATCACCGTACTCAGAAGAAGTAGGGCAATGTGTTTTGGGGTGTATTTTTCACATATACCCATACTGTGTGTGAGAAATATCTCTGTAAATGACAACTTTTTACATTTTTTTATACAAAGTTGTCAATTTACTGAGATATTTCTCTCACCCAGCATGGGTATATGTAAAAATACACCCCAAACCTCATTGCCCTACTTCTCCTGAGTACGGCGATACCACATGTGTGACACTTTTTTGCAGTCAAGATGCGCAAAGGGGCCCAAATTCCAATGAGTACCTTTAGGATTTCACAGGGCATTTTTACGCATTTGGATTCAGTGAGGGGTATGGTGAGTTCATGTAAGATTTTATTTTTTGTCACAAGTTAGTGGAATATGAGACTTTGTAATAAAAACAAAAAAAACAACAAAAAAAAAGTCTATTTCCGCTAACTTGTGCCAAAAACAAAATCTTCTATGAACTCGCCATGCCCCTCAAAAGTGATCTTTATAGCACCGCAGCGATTTTACTGTGTTTTTGCAGTGATCAGAAAAAAAAAATTCTGTCACTGCGGTGGGGCGGACTGAACGCAAGTGTGCACACAAGATCAGGCCTGATCGGGCGAACACTGCATTTTTTGTAGAGCCTTTAGAATATGTCCTATTCTTGTCCGCAATTGCGGACAAGAAAAGGCATTTTATATATAGTTCTGGCAATGTGCGGATCCGCAAAATGCGGAAAGCACATTGCCGGTGTCCGTGTTTTGCGGATCTGCGGATCCGCCAAAAAACTCACGGACGTCTGAATGGAGCCTTACAGGGGGGTGATCAATGACAGGGGGGTGATCAGGGAGTCTATATGGGATGATCAGGGGTTAATAAGGGGTAAATAAGTGACTGGGGGGGTGTAGTGTAGTGTGGTGATTGGTGCTACTTACAGAGCTGCCTGTGTCCTCTGGTGGTCGATCCAAGCAAAAGGGACCACCAGAGGACCAGGTAGCAGGTATATTAGATGCTGTTAACAAATCAGCATCTAATATACCTTTTTGGAGTTTAAAAAATCGCATCTACAGCCTGCCAGCGGATGATTACCGCTGGCAGGCTGTAGATCAACTCGTTTACCTCGCGATCCTGTGAGCGCGCGTTCACAGGAATACTCGCGTCTCGCGAGATGACGCGCCGACGCGTCAAGGAGGAATAACCCGGCCGCCTGTAGGACGCATCCCTGCGTTAGGCGGTCGGGAGGCGGTTAAAGAGGTTTTCCTTTTCCTGAGGATAGGCCATCAATATCAATGTGACAGGGGTCAGGCTCTAGTTACAGTTGCAAGAAAAAGTATGTGAACCCTTTGGAATAATATGGATTTCTGCACAAATTGGTCATAAAATGTGATCTGATCTTCATCTAAGTCACAACAATAGACAATCACAGTCTGCTTAAACTAATAACACACAAAGAATTAAATGTTACCATGTTTTTATTGAACACACCATGTAAACATTCACAGTGCCGGTGGAAAAAGTATGTGAACCCCTAGACTAATGACCTCTCCACAAGCTAATTGGAGTGAGGTGTCAGCCAACTGGAGTCCAATCAATGAGATGAGATTGGAAGTGTTGGTTACAGCTGCCCTGCCCTATAAAAAACACCCACCAGTTCTGGGTTTGCTTTTCACAAGAAGCTTTGCCTGATGTGAATGATGCCTTGCACAAAAGAGCTCTCAGAAGACCTCCGATTAAGAATTGTTGACTTGCATAAAGCTGGAAAGGGTTATAAAAGTATCTCCAAAAGCCTTGCTGTTCATCAGTCCACGGTAAGACAAATTGTCTATAAATGGAGAAAGTTCAGCACTGCTGCTACTCTCCCTAGGAGTGGTGTCCTGTAAAGATGACTGCAAGAGCACAGCGCAGACTGCTCAATGAGGTGAAGAAGAATCCTAGAGTGTCAGCTAAAGAGTTACAAAAGTCCCTGGCATATATAACATCCCTGTTAGCGAATCTACGATACGCAAAACACTATACAAGAATGGATTTCATGGGAGGATACCACAGAGGAAGCCACTGCTGTCCAAAAAAAACATTGCTGCACCTTTACAGTTTGCACAAGAGCACCTGGATGTTCCACAGCAGTACTGGCAAAATATTCTGTGGACAGATGAAACCAAAGTTGAGTTGTTTGGCTGAAACACACAACACTGTGTGTGGAGAAAAAGAGGCACAGCACACCAACATCAAAACCTCATCCCAACTGTGAAGTATGGTGGTGGGGGCATCATGGTTTGGGGCTGCTATGCTGCGTCAGAGCCTGGACGGATTGCTATCATCGAAGGAAAAATGAATTCCCAAGTTTATTAAGACATTTTGCAGGAGAACTTAAGGCCATCTGTCCACCAGCTGAAGCTCAACAGAAGATGGGTGTTGCAACAGGGCAACGACCCAAAGCATAGAAATAAATCAACAACAGAATGGCCTAAACAGAAGAAAATACGCCTTCTGGAGTGGCCCAGTCAGAGTCCTGACCTCAACCCGATTGAGATGCTGTAGCATGACCTCAAGAAAGTGATTCACACCAGACACTCCAAGAATATTGCTGAACTGAACCATTCTGTAAAGAGGAATGGTCAAGAATTACTCCTGGCCGTTGTGCACGTCTGATCTGCAACTACAGGAAACGTTTGTTTGAAGTTATTGCTGCCAAAGGAGGTTCAACCAGTTATTAAATCCAAGGGTTCACATACTTTTTCCACCTGCACTGTGAATGTTTACATGGTGTGTTCAATAAAAACATGGTAACATTTAATTCTTTGTGTGTTATTAGTTTAAGCAGACGGTGATTGTCTATTGTTGTGACTTAGATGAAGATCAGATCACGTTTTATGACCAATTTGTGCAGAAATCCATATTATTCCAAAGGGTTCACATACTTTTTCTTGCAATTGTATATAACATTTAGGCAGTACTTTTAGTGTATATGCTGGGTTAACCTCCTGACATATATACATCAATCATATGTATAGTCCATTGAAAGATGTCAAAAAAGTTTCCTACCAACATCTATCAGGCTGGTTTCCCAATCCTCTTATATTGATGGCCTATCCTCATTATGGATCTTCAATATCTGATCGGCAGGGGTCCGACACCCTTACTCCCAACGATGAACTGTTCTGCAATAGCTCTGTCCATTGCGAATAGTAAATGGAGAGGAATACAGTAGTGCTGCTCCTATTCACTTCAATGGTAGAAGCACTGCCGTAACCAAATCGGCCTACAACACAATGGATGGAGCTGTGGTTCCGGTGCAATGTCTGGCACCAGAACTACTGCAGAACATCTGCCTGGAGGGTGGTGAGGTGTTGGATCAATCAGATATCGCTGGCCTATCCTGAAGTTAGGCCATCAGTATAAAAGGATCGGAAAACCAGCCTGATCATTGCAGGTAGGACACTCTTTCAACACTCTGTCAGTTGATATGGATTATGGATATGATTGATGTATATACGCCAGGAGGTTTCCCAGCAAATACACCAAACATACTGTTTAAATGAGATGTGACCAAACGCTAAGATGTATAAAAGGCCTCGGACTGTGCTCATGTTATCATGTTATCCCCTTTCATTATCTTTTTTCTCACATATACTGAGTCATATGCCTTTGTGGTAAACCACAGCTCTGCTCACCACCGGATCACATGTAGAAGGTTTCCGTTGGTCAATCTTATGATATGTCTGTATACAGTTCATTATTTGGATGGCTTATATTCTTGATTTTAAATGTCATATCATTCTGTTACTATAGTTTTACGTTAGTTTCTAAAATGCCTATTTAAAGGTGACAACCAATGAGGCTTCACTTCCTGTTGTTGCTTGTGCTAAAATGGTCGCCAAACCAAAAGAGAATGTGGAGATTTAGGAAAACTGTCTAAAATACTGACTTTGTTGCCATTAGCAACCAATCACAGCACAGCTTTCATTTCATATTCTGCTCTTGAATCATGAAAGCTGCACTGTGATTGGTTGAACACAGAAACACAATGATCAAACTATGGCTGCTGCTCTACCATCGGATTCGCTTATATATGGATATTTAAACTGTGTTTATTCCATTTTAAAAAGATAATAAGTAATATGACAACCCTGCCGCCATATATAAAGCATGCAGAGTAGTCAGTGCAGCAATATTCTTTCCTTAGGATAATTGACTTCTCTAGGCAGAATGCGGCCATACTGAATCAACAGATTCGCCTCTTTGGTCTAAAATTATATTTGTTCCCTTAGTATTGGGAAATCGGCAGTATAAAACGAGTACAGGCACAAAATATGCTATAAAGCAAAATATTTTAAATAATAATTTGCATAGGCAAATTAAATAGAAAGATATCTGACAGACAGATCATGACCCGGTACAGACTGCGCTCACCATCTGGTCATTGAATTTGGACTGGACTACAAGCTCAGGAAAAGCACACCGTTCCAACAACACTTTATGGTGCAAGGCTCTGGTAGGTAGGTAAGTAGGTAGATAGATAATAGATAGACAGACAAGACAGGGTGGGCATGGAAAGAGGCATGCCTCACCAATATTTGGCCTATATAAATAATGCTACTGTGTTCTTGTGCACTCAAACATGGTTTAGAACAGTAATTCTCAACCTGCGGTACATGTGCCCCAAGGGGTACCTGCCGCAGGGAGAGGGGGTTCACGGGACTGCAGCTGCAGTCTCACAGTGACGGAGATGGCGGCACTGAGCATGTACAGTACATACAGTGAGGCTGATGCCCTTATTATGTACTGTAGCGCACAGGCCCAGGCAGAGCGTGGAGAGGTGACAAAACAGGCAGAGGGGGAGGGTGATGGCGTAGGGAGTTAGAAGTGCATGGGGAGGGAACGGGCTCTCTGAAGAGTCAGGCTTGGGCTATACAGGGCAGATGGCTTGGGATCATTAAAGGGGTTCTCCGGGAATTAAGAAAACTAAAATGCGTAAATATTAATTTATCATAAATATATTCCCAAATACCTTTCATTAGTTATAATAGCTCGTTTTGTCTAGGGAGCAATCATTAGGAGAAACAAAATGGCCGCTGTCCTATTAGTGCACGCAAAGCCTTTCCTAATCGCACAGGAGGACAAGTTACTTCACAACACTGAGGTAAAGATCTGCCTCATCCTCCTCTCCTACTTGGATCATGATCCTGAATACAGATGAGAAGATCTTCAGCTGAATCTCTGTAGGAATGGAGCTCATGAGGAGACATGAAGTACTGAGAGGACGGACAGGACAGGCTGTGGTAATGTGGGGCTGTGGTAATGGAGACTGCATACAAGTGCTGCTGCTCATTAGCCACATCTGCTCATGAACTCCATTCCTACAGAGATTCAGCTGATGACCTTATTAAACTGTATTCTGGATCATAATCCCTGACAAGCAGAGCACAGCCCCACATTACCACAGCCTGTCCTGTCCGTCCTCTCAGTACTTCATGTCTCCTCATGAGCTCCATTCCTACAGAGATTCAGCTGAAGATCTTCTCATCTGTATTCAGGATCATAATCCAAGCAGGAGAGGAGGATGAGGCAGTTCTTTACCTCAGTGTTGTGAAGTAACTTGTCCTCCTGTGTGATTAAGACAGGTTTTGTGTGAACTAATTGGACAGTGGCCATTTTGTTTTGCCTAATGATTGCTCCCCCAGAGAAAACAAGCCATTATAACTAATGTAAGGTATTTGGGAATATATTTATAATGAAGTAATATTTAAGTATTTTCATTTTCTTAATTCCCAGAGAACCCCTTTATTATAAAAACAAAAAGACAGTGGCAGGGAAGCTGAAACTACCACAATTTGTTAAAATACATAAAATTTTGCAATGGTCCATTGGCTTCATCAAGCAAGATCATGCCTGATGAAGCTGACCCACTGTCGGCTAAACGCGTTGCTTATTGGCCAATTTATATCCTTATCTGTTATGTTTTACGTATTTTAATAAATCGTGGTAGATTTAGCTCCCCTGTCACTGCTTTTTTTGGGGTCATTTATCAAACTGGTGTAAAGAAAAACTGGCTTAGTTGCCCATAGCAACCAATCACAATCCACCTTTCATTTTCCAAAGGAGCTGTCAAAAATAAAAGCTGGAATCTGATTGGTTGCTATGGGAAACTAAGCCACTTCTATTTGATAAATGACCCCATTTGTTTTTATATTATTAATCATTGATCGGGAACCAAAATGGACATCCTGCTACAGAAGGGAGCTGCTTCATTATCGCGTTCACCTACCTATAAGCGATTTCCAGCATTGTGCCTGTTTAGCACAACCCTTTCCAGTGAGTTACAGTCCCCGGGCACTGAAGGTTTATCGGTCTAGCAGAGTTCACAAAGGGGACGTGGTCTTCTCTGTTCTTTGGAAGTTTAAAAATGCCTTGCTGGTCTTAATAAGCCCCTGCACTGACAATGGATTTGCCGAAATTATGAAGAGGCATTGGCCTCTCCATAACTTCGGCGCATCCAGCGCCAGTCTAAATGTAAGCCAGCTTCCTTGCTGTCTTACATTTAGACCATTTTATACGCCTAAAAAAGAATACCAAACGTTTGAGTGTACAACTGCACAGTTGCATTACTTATATAGGCCAAATATTGGTGATAGATTACCTTTAAGATGAACCAACATACGCGACAATTTTGGCACAAAGTGAGCCAACCAATATGTGGTATAAGGCCAAAGAAAAGTGTCTAAGGAGGCACCAGATTTAAATGTTTTTATTTATAATTTTACTAGGCTAATGGTTAGTAGATCTGCCCTAATGTCTCTTGCTTATGGCATCAGACGGATTATTTTAGAACAGATGCCTATTTTGTTATATCAACCAATTGGGGGTTTGGTGATGTTCTCTTATTAGGAATCAGTGCCTTCTCTCTTTTCAGCCTCTACAACCCAAGAATCTCCAGTCTGTTCTGATGCTACTTTTCAGCCTTAAGAGGAAATGAAATTCTGCAGCAGTCACTGACCATAAATGAAAAAGCAGAGCTCGTATTAACGGAGCTTATGTGGCTGCTGAAAGAAAATGAAATCCACGTAAAAGGTTTCCTTCTCTCTAAAGCAGACTCCTACTGCTAGCCTAGAGGATGAATAGATAGACTCAAAATACGAAGATTTAATCATCTGAAGGGATTTATTAAGTGGAGAGACCTATGGACAAATGAATTTTTGTAGCCAAAAATCAAGCTCTAGCCAAGTTTCCAAAACATCTTGCTGGATAAACAGCCTATTGCCAACATCTAAACTCATTTCTCATTCCATCCATATTATACTTAATTATGGAAAAAAATAGCCTTCTGCTGCCAGGCTTTTGAGGGCAATGAACACGTTCTTTGATAAGAGCTGTTATTGTAAGACTGGTGGGATTTTGTCTTTTGGACTCAACCATCATGATGAAATTCCAAGGGCTAACCCAGTATTCTTCAAATTGAAACTAATTTCTTTTTTTTTATATTTTAGCTTTGTGTTCCTTAAGGGATTGAAACTGGTGGAGCTTATGTTTCTTGGCTGATTTTCAAAGTGAAATCTATTTGTAAATGTTCTTCTCATTCTAACCATGTGTCTACTGTCCATCTAGAGCACTAGCTGGATAGTAAATCTGACTTCATCCAATTAACTGAAACTTTTTAGACATTGCTTCATCTTAGACTTACAATCATTCATTTTACTATATATAAAAATAAAATTGACTTGTGGATTTGATGGACCATATCCCAGTCGATTTGAATCTATTCAATGTGTGAGATTAGAGAAATGTTCTCAACTGCAGGTCTTGTTGCTAAAAATGTTGACATCCCTCAATGTCAAATGTATTATTACTCATGGAGGGGTGGCAAACTGGATAATTGCTTAGAGTAGCTCCAATGACTGGACACAGAGTAGGGCTGGACGTTCAGTTGTTAAAGATGGGACCATCCCAAATGTCCAGTATAATAATACTTGTAAAGCTGTTTTTAGGGGGTGTCAAACTAGGTTATTACCTAGGAAGTTCTAGTGACTGAACTTCCTGGGCTGGAGGTTTGGTTGCTGTAGATGTGGATATCCTTAAATGTCCAATGTAGTATTACTAGCAGGTCTTGTTTTAGGAGGTGGTAAACTGCAGTTGCTTAGGGAAACCCCAATGATGACTCCCAGGATGAATCTAAGAGTGGAGCTAGAATTTCAGTTGCTGAAGATGTGGGCATCCCCAAATTTTCAATGGGGTTACTAGCAGAAGTAGTTTTAAGGATGGCAAACTAGGCAATTGCTCCCAGGAGCAACTTGATGCTAGAGATGGAGGTTTGGTTGCTGATGATACAGTATGAACATTCCCAATTTCCAACACTTGCAGTACTATTTTAAACTGGGTATTTGCCGTGGAGAGCTAAAATGATAGGTCTCCTAGAAGCAACTTAAGGGTAGAGATGGAGGATTGGTTGCTGAAGAATACAAGCATCCCCAAATGTCCAATGTAATATTTCTAACAGAGCTGATTTTAAGGGTTGGCAAACTGGACATTTGGTTAGAAGAGTCCAAAAAACTTTAATCCTAGAAGAAACCTGTGAGCAGATAATGAAATATAATGACCACCATCATGAGATTAAGTGGATGTCTCATCTTAAGATCTCCTTGCCTGCTTACAGCTGTGAGGGCATGCTAGGAGTTGTATTTCCCCTAGAAGCTGGAGAGTCACAGACTCTACTATGTAGATATTTTCTATCTATATATATTTATCCTTAATAGGTCAACTATTAAACTTGACTTGTAACAATTACACTAGTTTTAACTTGTTAGTTTTGGCTTGGGAAGAGTTAAATTATTGACATAAATCTGTCAACTTTTATATTACCCGTCACAATGTTCTACTATGAGACTATGTAGACAGAACTGGAGGCATTTGCGCCAGTTGTTGCAATATCTCACATCAATCTGTCACAACTGGGACTAAATGTTGCCATTGTTAAACCCCCTGTCTTAAGTGTTAGAAAATATGCCAAAATGAGGATAACGAAGGAGTAAAAAGTTGGCAGCAGTAGAAATACCAAGAATGTGACATTAAACTGCTCTCTTCTCCCACTCACAATGAGCATTTGTGAATCGCTCAGGCAGTAAGTTTGTGAACACCATGGAGGGCCTGCCCTCTACGGGACACAGCTACACTGCACAGATGTGCTGACTTAGATAAGGAGCTCATTCTTACCACTTTGTAGAAAAGGGCAAAATTCTTCTGTTTCTCTTCATAGAAAAAGAACTAAACTCATTCCAGTTTTTATTGTGTGTGAGATTAGATCTGTGACTACAATTTAATTGTGCATTGTGAAAAGTGTTATGTAGGTGGTCAAGGACACATCATCTGTAGGAAGAACTTGATATTAAAATGTTCTTAGCCTATACAAGTAGTATACAGCACTTGTGTGAAAAATGTTCCATATAAATGTTATTTTTAATCAAGTATTCCAATCAATATTTGCTGTGATTGCCCTTTGCCTTCAAAACAGCATCAGTTCTTCTAGGTAGACTTGCACACAATTTTTGAAGGAACATGGCACGGAGGTCATTCAAACATCTTGGAGAGCTAACCACAGATCTTCTGTGGATAAAGGCTTGCTCTAATCCTTCTGTCTCTTCATGTAATCCCAGACACACTGGATGATGTTGAGATCAGGGCTTTGTGGGGGCCATATCATCACTTGGAGGACCCCTTGTTCTTCTTTACTAGATAGTACATAATTGACTGTTTTCTTGGGGTCATTGTCCTGCTGCAGGATAAAGTTGGAGTCAATCAGATGCCTCCTTAAGGTGCAGGTGAATGGGCCACACAGTTAACTCTTTCTTTACTGAAGCAGTTTGGCGCGTTTTCCAGTTGTAAACACCAGTGGACCACCACTGATCACAAGAATGGGGACCCTATACCCCACGTTGCCCACTGAATTGACTGGAACGGCAGGTTGAGCATGCTACTGCCACTCCATCTCTATCGGACTGCCAGAAATACCTAAGCTCTTGTACTCTGCTATCTGTGGCAGTCCAATAGAGATGAATAAAGTGGCAGCAGGGGCGTAGCTATAGGGGAAGCAGGGGAAGCGGCTGCTTTGGGGCTTGAATTTAGAAGGAGCCCATCCAGGAGGAGGACTAAAAGATTTTATTGTCAGGGCCCCCTCAACAGTATTATACAACGACATTATATACAGTGACACTGTAGGAAACAGCACCTCATCTGACTAGCCACAGGAGTGGGGATTGCAAATCAGTTACTGAGGGCGTTAAAAAAATTTCTGTGGGCCCCAGTCATTTCTAGTTACACCACTGAGTGGCAGTATGTATGCTTGATCTGTCACTCCATGAATTTCCGGGGCTCTGCAGGGTACACGGTACCTGTTGTCATGATAGATGGAGGTCCCTCAAGTCAGTCCCCAAACAATCTATTATGCCCCATCCTGTAGATAGGGGATAACTTTTTACAACTGGATTATCCCTGTAACTATACATGCCAACCTTTCATTGCCGGCATCAAGGAGGCAGGAGACCTTTTTTTGACATGCCACATCTTTTTCCATGATTTATCATACCCTCTACGTAAACATTTGGGTGCCGGGACTAAGTCTGATGATGCAACATCTCAGCGCCACATACAGTTAGAGTTGATAGAGGGCTGATTTGTAGTAGAAAGCAGCCCTCCACACAGCACCCTTACAGGAGATTTACCAGCTCTCCCCTTTTTCCGGGAACCTCCTGGACGTTCCTGGAGAGTTGACGTTAACAGTGATGAGTGCAGTATGTTTTCCATACTCATGTATAACGGGAACAGTCTATATAATATTAATGATGGCAGTCTCTTGAATCTAAGAACAATTTCAGGCCACAGTCCCAAGTATATAACTCAGCCCATGTTACTATTATTTTACCTCAGTCTCTTTGAACACCAGGTGCCTTATTCTGTGTGTAAGGCCATACTCAGCGATGCTATCATTATTCCTTTCCGGAACTCACTAACACTTTGCTTGCCACCAAGTATCAGGTTGATTCTAATCATGGCTCTCTTGTTCTAGACAGATTCTTGCAGATCCTCTGTACCAGGACCAAAAGACCATAATCTCTCTTGATTCTCTGGTGCTGCAGTGAGTAAGCTCTAAGTTGTCAAGATAAATGGAAAATGTAGGTAGCCAATCATGGTCTGAAAGTGATATCAGGACAAGAACTTGACTATTGAGCACTAGAAACAGGCCACAACATACAAAGACATTTTACACAATTGTCACTTCCATCTTTGTGGGAACAGTTTGGAGAAAGTACTTTCATGTTCCTGCATGACTTCCACCCCAGTGCATAAAGGTAGAACGTGTTGTGATTAGTTTTGGTGTGGAGAAACCCAAGTGGCAACCCAACACCTTTGGGATGAATTAAAATGTATATTATGCGCCAACCTTTCTCAACCAAACCCAGTACCTAGCGTCAAAAATGTTCTTTTGGTTGAATGGGCAAAATTAAAGACTAATTAAAAAATCTTGTGGAAAGCCTTCCCAGAAGAGAGGAGTGTGTTAAATCTGAAAGAGGCAGGGGGCAACTTAGAAATCAGTTGCATCATTCTGTGGAAAAAGAAAATATACCATATGCAACTGAGCAGCTAAATGCACCAAGGATGGGTCCAAGCCACTTGCTTCTCCTTCTTCCTCTGCCAGCTCCTCCCCTTCCTTCTTGATAGGGTGGAGATGACTTTGCAGGAACCTCACCCTGCCAATCAAGAAGAATAGGCAGGGTCTGGCAGAATAAGTGGAAGGGGCTTATTTAAATGTTTATTCTGACAAAACACAATTATGGCATATGTGATCCTGGTCTCATCGGACTGGGATTCCCAACTGTTAAAAGTTGGGGAAACTGGAGTACTGTAAACTCTGCATAGTGTAGGGGATCAGCTCTCTTTCGGGGGTCATTCGCACAGATATCTTCAGGACACCAAGTTTAAGATCCAAACACTGTGCTTTATTGCGGCACATCCGCATAAACATAAACAATAATACAAAATAACAAACACTTGCCCGGCTAGGCTCTAACTAAACAAATAGATGCCTGACTCACCTAAGTCCCTGTTCACACCCTGTGAACACGTGCGGCTTTCTGAGCCAAAGTCCCACAGCCTCCTGGCTGTACAGAGCACAGTACGCCCACTGTCTCCAGTCCAGTGTCTCTTGGGGAATCGTGGTCACTCAGCCCTCCTGGCTTGGACCACACTGACAGAGCCTCCAGGCCTCTGTCCACAGGTACCACACTCCCCCCTTTCTGACACTCTGGGAGGTGCTTTGTGCCAGGCTGATTACCTCCAGCTTCTCTCACCTGTGGTGGAACAGGGGTGTGGACCGAACTATCCACCCCTTCCTTGCCTCTAACCTGAGTGAGACCTGTCACTGTCTCACATATCCCCCCCCCCTTTGTTCAAGCCCGTGAGGGTGAACACCTGCATAACCACGGGAGGCTGGTGAGAGGGTATCGACCTGGCCTGGACGTGGGGAACAGCCACCCACCCTGCTCTTTGGCTGCTCCCAATAAGAACCGGCCCAGATTGGCTTTACAGCCACACTAAGTAACCCAGTGTCAGCGAGCACTAGCTGCCGCTGACACAGAAAATTACCGGTTCTTATTTCACCGAGGCCAGGAACCTTGGTGACACGTACCTTCCCTTTGTTCTGCCAGACCCACGCCATCAGAGCTTGGTTTATCACCAAAACCAACATCTTGCCTAACCAAAACTGCCTAAAGGCCTCATGTGCCCATCTCATGGCCAGATACTCTTTTCTTACTCTTTCCCGAGTGATGATGCGCTGTCGTATATTTTGATCTCTCTCTCTTTTTATATCCTCTGGCTCCTGTACATGCGCCTCACGTCCTTTCTGGGACTGCTGCAGCTCTTGCCTGAACTGTTTCCAGTCATGGTCATATCCCGAGACTTTCTCCTTTGCTTTGCAGGGCTCCTTCAGCAGAGCATGCTTGCCCCTACTCGCTTCTTTTAAGTGCATCTGGGTCACTTCTTCCTTCTTTCCAACAGTAGTTACCCCAGCTACTATGGCAGTTTTAGAGACCTCTGCTTCTTTAGCGGCTTTTTCCACTTTGGCCGCGGCTCCCTTTGGCTTAACTTTGGTCTCTGTAGAACCTGGGGACTTCATGTCAACCAACATATCGGCCTTAACTTTTTCAGTCTTTGTCTTCTTGAAGTCTCCAGTCTCTTTGACCGCCTTCTCATCCTTCTCGGACATGGCACCATACACTTGCCCTGTTAACCCCTCCCCCTCTTTCTCATTGAGGCAGGAGGCACCAGGGTCTTCAACAGACTCCTCGTCTTCTTTTATTTTCTCCAGAGGCTCACCCAGGACCCTGTTCTCATTTTGTGGAGGAGTCAGGAGATACAGGTCATTGTAATAGCCCGGATCCAAAAACTGATCGTTCACCTCCTTGTACTTCTTCCCCAGCAGCCTGCTGGCTATTTGGAAGGCCTTGTATGCAGAGGGGACATCTTCCAGGCCTAGGCTACACGCTACCACGGGTCTGTGGTCTTCGGCATCCACATCAGCCCCATCAACTGGTTTAGCAGAAGCATCTTCCATCTTCTCTGCCACAGCCAGCACCACAGTGCCACCCTCTCCAGTCCCATTTTTAACAGGCTCTGGCTTCTTGACGTCTTCCAGAGAACTCTCTTCTTCAGGTTTCTCACCTTCTACCTGCTGCTCGAGAGCACACTTAGATTTCTCCAACTCATCTTTTAAGCTCATGAGATTTTCAGTCTCTGCTCTGAGTTGCTTGTTCAGCCTCTCCAATTCAGCATGCTCCTCAAGCGCTTCTTCCAGGGCTTTAGCCAAGGAGAGGGCCTTGGTCTCCTTTTCCCAAGCATCAGTCTCTGTTTGGTCACTTTTTTCACCATATCGAGCAGAGATGCATTTCTCTTCAGCTAGGAGCCAGTCACACTTCTCCTGTTTCTTCGTTGGATTAGACATAACTTGCTTCTGGTGGTCCAGGTCCACCATCAGATCATCCAATCCTCGCTGAAGTTTGTTCTTTGTTTTCTCCACCTTTTTGTAAGTCACACCCTGTTTCTCCAGGCGCTGAACCACCAACTCCATGTTTTTCAGCAGTTTCTTTTCAGCTTTTTGCACAAGCTTGTGGGAAGTGCCCCGCTTTTTGGCCTCCGGTTCCAGCTGCTCCTTGCTCGGCTCTGCTGCAGCAGATGTAGGAGTATCACCATTCTCTTTCTTTGCCCTTTCTGAAATTTTCTTCAGTTGCTCTGTGAAGACAGCTAGTCCCGTCTCTAACGTTTCTAGGGAGCGTGAGGAGAGAGAGAGATCATCCTCCTGTTTTCAGCTGTACTGTCGTGTCAGGTCACCTACAACTGTCTGGATATGGGCTTCAGAACCTAGGCTGATGTCACCCGACTTAATTCCCATCTCGTCAGATATAACTGTCTGGTCGCTACTAGTAACCACCTTTGTTTCACAGGACCTTGACATGGTAGCTTCACTCTCTGAGTCGGTCACAGCACATACGTCACCTATACCACTCGTGTCATTATTAATTCTGACCTCTAGGGGCACCGATGAGCTAATCCCCACCTGGGACACTTCCTTAGTAACCGACCAACATTGTGGAGACTGCATTTCCACCTCTGGTACGTGCGGTACACCCTCTAACCCGATCATATTTTCCTGCACCTTCAAACACTGAGCTGGAGCTGGGCTTTGCTCCACACTACTTATATGCATGTCTTCAAACCTTTTGATTACGTCATATCGCGCTTCATGAAACATAGCAGATGCAGAAAATAAAGTTTCATCATCATTTACATTTTTACCACCAGGGGGCGCTTCTCCCCTGACCACAACCTGCAACGGAAAAGTTATATCACTGTCACCACATATTTCATATGACATATTTTCCTTATGCATTTCCGCACTTTTGTCACCATCACCTTGCACTTGACCAGCACCATTGTTTCCAATGGTCAATATTCTTTCCCCATGCAGGTCAAAGTGCAGCTCCCTTAGATCCTCACTTAAAGGGACAGGTACAGGTTCTGCAGGAGTTTCGTCACTATCTGCAGAAGTGTCTACCTTACCCCACAGCAACAAACCGATATCACGGCCCAACACTCCCTCATGCATGAGTGTATCTGTAACATCAAGTTCATCAGTCTCTGTTCTCATTGGAGTCTCACGCTCAGTGAAAATCAGCGGATAGTCCTTCTCCGCACGACTGTCCAGCACCTTTATTATTTTACCAGTCTCAGGTTTCAATATTGTGCTACCCCTTACCCGGGCTAGCATGGGATCCCGGATCTTAGTCATCCCAAAACTAGCTTTGGTCATGGGCAACTGAGGTAACACAGAAACCTTCTCCCCTGCAGGTTTCTGCGAGGGAGCCATCACAGCCGGCTTATCCGCCTGTCCAGACACAGTTTTTTCTCTGTGTGACTTATCACCTACCGGCCCAGCAGGTATCCCCTGCCGCCGGCTCACTGTCACTGGCTCTGCCACATAGTTAATAACAGGAACAGTCTTACCCTTTGTAATCAACCATTCTGGTAAAGCAGTGACATCCTCTCCCGCGGACTCATCAAGGCTGTGGTTGCTCCTAGCAACAGCTTTACCGCACCTCCGCACTTCCTCTCTAGGACTCCGGGCACAGTCGCAGGGAAGATATGCACTCCTGAGAACCGCACCGCTCTCCACCTCTTTGTCTTCCCGACGGTTGCCCTTGGCAACGGCATATCTTTGCCTTTTATCAGGAACTCCGCTCCACAACTGCCCAAACAATGGAAAGTCCTTGCCCAGTACAAACTCCACTTCCAGTGTCTCACATTTTAACAGCTCCCATTGCACAGAGCCATAGTCCGTCACAAAGGTCAGTGACACCGTAGTTTTTGTCTCTGGCCCCCTTGTTACAAAGTCCAGAATTTCAGGCAGGACCCGAGACACTTGCTGGCGGGAGTCTAGAATGACCCCTAGCGGGATTCCGCCGATCACTAACTCGCAGGATTTCTCCCACGGGCTATACCATTTTTCAGCCATTTCCACTGATCAGTCTCTTGTACTGGGCTTCTGGCCCTTTAAATCTTGCACTGTTTGCACCACAGGAAAAAAAAAAATGTCCAGTTTAACACCAGCAGTCTCTGCTCTGCAAACTAGCAGGCTTCCAGCACTTTTACTTCTCAGCAGGGACACCTGCCCGCATCCTCCACCAATTGTAGGGGATCAGCTCTCTTTCGGGGGTCATTCGCACAGATATCTTCAGGACACCAAGTTTAAGATCCAAACACTGTGCTTTATTGCGGCACATCCGCATAAACATAAACAATAATACAAAATAACAAACACTTGCCCGGCTAGGCTCTAACTAAACAAATAGATGCCTGACTCACCTAAGTCCCTGTTCACACCCTGTGAACACATGCGGCTTTCTGAGCCAAAGTCCCACAGCCTCCTGGCTGTACAGAGCACAGTACGCCCACTGTCTCCAGTCCAGTGTCTCTTGGGGAATCGTGGTCACTCAGCCCTCCTGGCTTGGACCACACTGACAGAGCCTCCAGGCCTCTGTCCACAGGTACCACACTCCCCCCTTTCTGACACTCTGGGAGGTGCTTTGTGCCAGGCTGATTACCTCCAGCTTCTCTCACCTGTGGTGGAACAGGGGTGTGGACTGAACTATCCACCCCTTCCTTGCCTCTAACCTGAGTGAGACCTGTCACTGTCTCACAATAGTTATAGAAGCCTGTTGGTGGAGGCCGCCTACAAGAGTTGCTTATGAGTACAACTCTCCTCACTATAATCTATGTGATTTACAGAAACAGGTAGCAGAAGATATTCCATAAAAATATTTTGTTGGAAAACCCCTGTAAGCACTCTGTACTGCAGTCAATCATATTCACTTCAATAGAGTACTTATAAGGTTACAAATATAGTCATAGAATTCTACACAGAGCTGAAACATTTTGGGTTATGCACATGGTACATATTTAGAATCCTTCCTTTCCCTGTTCTTTTGGTGAATCTTGAAATCCAGATGTTGTAAAATGTTAATTTAGAGAAATTATGAATACATAGCTGAACCATGCTGTTCACATTAATTTTATTGCAACATATAAAATAATCCAGACTCTAGTGCCTGGTGGGATTCGGAAATGAGATGTAGAACTTTCTTACAATTGTGAGTTTAAATGTTTTCCACTCATTTTAAAGCATTTATCCATCAATGGTAGATGGATCCTAAAAAACAGTCATGCTGGATATTAATGCATCACATTTGCCAACTTTGAAAGGGAATGCATCTTTAGAAAATGACATGTATTATTTCTTCATTTTTGGAGTCTTTTTAATTTTCTATGTCACTATCCTTGAAAAAAAAATACTTAAAGGGGTTGTCCAGGTTCAGAGCTGAACCTGGACATACCACATTTTCACCCAGGCAGCCCCCCAAAATATAAGCATCTAAAGCCTGCCCATTAGTGCCTGTTGTCTCACCAGGCTCACTGCTAGGCCGAAGCCTCCACCTAGCAGTCCCTATGGAGAGCCCGGTATGTTACCGAAACTCATAAAAATGCATAAATCACACAGGACAAAGGAGAGCATCGGAGAATTAAATCCTCCAATGCTCATTTTAGGGGGTTTGCCTGGGTGAAAATGTGGGTATGTCTGGGTTCAGAACTGAAAGTGAATTAGTTATTACAATGGCTTTGTTTTATCGACTGGAACAGAATGGGCAGAGTCATCTCAAAATCATTAAAGTTTGGGTAGATTCGTGACAGCTTTGTTGTACTGCTGAAAACCTAGATGATTCAGGATAATAACACTGTATACTCACAGGGGTAAGGCTCTGTAGGCCGCTGCCCTGCTATTACCTCGTTTTTGGGGATGAGGCTGTTCTCTGTCACTTCCTGGAGATTGTAAGAGTCTATGGCATTTTTCTGTAGACCCCTTTCCTTTCAGATGCCATAAAACACATACAGTAAATCCTGCTGTTATATCTATACAGTATAAAGCAATTGTTTCTCCGCCCCCAGGAAAGTATTTAAAAATAGAAATTAAACAGCAACCAATTATCAACCAAGAACAAACACATTATTTCTCTTCTAGACATACAGTCATGTGAAAAAATTAGGACACCCTTTGAAAGCATGTGGTTTTTTGTAACATTTTTTATAAAAGGTTATTTCATCTCCGTTTCAACAATACAGAGAGATTAAAGTAATCCGACTAAACAAAGAAAACTGAAGAAAAGTCTTTTCAAGATCTTCTGTAGATGTCATTCTACAAAATGCCTATTCTAACTGAGGAAAAAGATAGGACACCCTTGCCCCTAATAGCGAGTGTTACCTCCTTTGGCTGAAATAACTGCAGTGAGACGGTTCTTGTAGCCATCTACCAGTCTTCGACATCGGTCTGAGGAAATTTTACCCCACTCCTCAATGCAGAACTTTTTCAGCTGTGAGATGTTTGAGGGGTTTCTTGCACGTACAGCCCTTTTCAAGTCACCCCACAGCATCTCAATGGGATTCAAATCTGGACTTTGACTTGGCCATTCCAGGACTCTCCATTTCTTCTTTTTCAGCCAATCTTTGGTTGATTTACTAGTATGTTTTGGGTCATTGTCATGTTGCATGGTCCAGTTCCGCTTCAGCTTTAATTTTCTAACTGATGGTCTCACATGTTCTTCAAGCACCTTCTGATACACAGTAGAATTCATCGTGGATTCTATGATGGTGAGCTGACCAGGTCCTGCTGCAGCAAAGCAGCCCCAAACCATGACACTTCCACCTCCATGCTTCACAGTTGGTATGAGGTTCTTTTCTTGGAATGCTGTGTTTGGTTTACGCCAAACATGTCCTCTGCTGTTGTGTCCAAATAATTCAATTTTGGACTCATCTGTCCAAAGAACATTATTCCAGAAGTCCTGGTCTTTGTCAACTTTATCTCTGGCAAATGTCAGTCTGGCCTCGATGTTTCTCTTGGAAAGCAAAGGTTTCCTCCTTGCACACCTCCCATGCAAGTTAAACTTGTACAGTCTCTTTCTGATTGTAGAGGCATGTACTTCTACATCAACAGTAGCCAGAGCCTGCTGTAGTTCTCGAGATGACACTTTAGGGTTTTTGGAGACCTCTTTTAGCATCTTGCGGTCTGCTCTTGGGGTGAACTTGCTGGGGCGACCAGTCCTGGGCATGTTGGCAGTTGTTTTGAAAGCCCTCCACTTGTAGACTATCTTCCGGACAGTGGAATGGCTGATTTCAAAATCTTTTGAGATCTTTTTAAATCCCTTCCCAGACTCATAGGCTGCTACAATCTTTTTTCTGAAGTCCTTTGACAGCTCTTTTGCTCTCACCATGGTGCTCACTCTCACTTCAACAGTCAGGAGCACACCAAACTAAATGTCTGAGGTTTAAATAGGGCAAGCCTCATTCAACATGCAGAGTAACGATCTACTAATTATGTGCACCTGGTGTGATATACCTGTGTGAGATCTGAGCCAATTTAAGAGGGAATACATGTGAGGGTGTCCTATCTTTTTCCTCAGTTAGAATAGGCATTTTTGTAGAATGACATTTACAGAAGATCTTGAAAATACTTTTCTTCAGTTTTCTTTGTTTAGTTGGATTACTTTAATCTCTCTGTATTGTTGAAACGGAGATGAAATAACCTTTTATTAAAAATGTTACAAAAAACCACATGCTTTCAAAGGGTGTCCTAATTTTTTCACATGACTGTACATCTAATTAGTAAAGCTAGAATAACATTCATTATATATTGCTTATGAAATTCCATTACTGGGAGATTTGAGATATGGCATGCTTTGAGAGTAGTGTTGAGCGAACACGAACTGTAAAGTTCGGGTCCATACCGAACTTTGCGAGTTTGGGTACCCGGAGCAGAACCCGAACTTTGCTGGATAATTTTGGGTTTGAGTTCGGTGTTCGGGCATTTAATAAAGCTTTGGAAAGGCTCAATCAACAAGCTCTTAAGCTGTGGGCACTTAGAAGTCATCACAGCCATGCCTAGTAATGGCATGGCTGTGATTGGCCGGTGCATCATGTGACCCAGCCTCTATACAAGCTGGATCACGTGTAGCACCGCCCATCAGCTCTATGTAGTGCAGGGACAGGAAGCAGGCAGCTGAAGTGAGGGAGAGTGTTAGGAATCTGGCTATTTGTTTTGTGGGTGACCCATAATGATTTTTTGTGGGTGCAATACACCAGCTTTGTACCCCTGACACAGAAATATAATAATTAATCTGGCTGTTAATTCTGTGGGTGACCTATAGTGATTTTTTGTGGGTGCAATGCACCATTTTGGTACCCCTGACAAAAAAATATAATAGTTAATCCGTCTATTAGTTCGATAGGTGACATATACCCATTTTTGGTGTGAGGTACACCTGCACTGCATATTTGACAGGAAAATTAATATAGTTAATCTGTCTGTTAGTTCAGTGGGTGACAAATTCCTATTTTTGGTGTGAGGTACACCTGCACTGCATTCGTGACAGGGAAATTAATATAGGTAATCTGTCTGTTGGCTCTGTGGGTGACATATACCCATTTTTGATGTGAGATACACGTGCACTTTATACGTGACAGGGAAATGAATATAGTTAATTTGACTGTTAGTTCGGCCGGTGACATATTCCCATTTTTGGTGTGAGATACACGTGCACTGCGTATGTGACAGGGAAATTAATATAGTTAATCCGTCTGTTAGTTCGGTGGGTGACATATTCCCATTTTTGGTGTGAGGTATGCCTGCACTGCATACATGACAGGGAAATTAATATAGTTAATCCATCTGTTAGTTTGGTGGGTGACATATACCCATTTTTGGTGTGAGATACACGTGCACTTTATACGTGACAGGGAAATTAATATAGTTAGTCTGACTGTTAGTTCGGCCGGTGACATATACCCATTTTTGGTGTGAGACACACATGCACTACACATATGACAGGGAAATTAATATAGTAAATCCGTCTGTTAGTTCGGTTGGTGACATATTCCCATTTTTGGTGTGAGGTACACCTGCACTTCATACGTGACAGGGAAATTGATATAGTTAATCTGTCTGTTAGTTCGGTGGGTGACCTCAAAGAATGAGGAGAGCCTCAAATAAGGGACGTGGCCCTGGTCGTGGTTGCAGGGAGAAGATGTGGTCGATCTGTGCCAGCTACACACCCAAACAAAACACCTTCTTCAGGTGCACGAAGGCAACAGGACGTTCAGCGTCATTTTGTAGGCCTGAATACCGGTATACGAATAGTGAGGCCAGAACAAGTAGAGGCGGTAGTAGATTGGATGGCTGACAGTGCCTCCAGTTCCTTCACATTGTCTCCCAACCGGTCCCATGCTGAAACCGAAGAGTTGGCACCTGCAGCTCATGGGCATCTGTCTTTCACCTCACCCCCTTGCAAATCAGCCAAGCAGTTTGAGCCCCAAGTCATGCTACAGTCTCTTATGCTTTTTGATGACTCTACTGGCCCGGTTTCCGTGGGCCGTCCACCTAGTCCTGCCCCAGAAGTGGAAGAGATTGAGTGCACTGATGCCCAACCACTTATGTTTCAGGATGTGGACATTGGAGGACCACCGCAGCACGTCTCTGATGATGATGACGAAACACAGGTGCCAACTGCTGGTGGTTACATAGCGCCAGCCGCAGAGCAAAAGAGGAAGCAGGGTGCAAAAGCAGAGTTGCTGTCCCCTAGCCAGTATGCCTGCTACTGCCCACCGCACCCAGGGACTGAGCACACCAAAGCCAGCTCCAAGGAGTTCTCTGGCGTGGCAGTTCTTCAGACAATGTGCTGATGACAAGACGCGAGTGGTTTGCACACTGTGCAATCAGAGCCTGAAGCGAAACATAAATGTTCTAAACCTGAGCACCACTTGCATGACCAGGCATCTAAATGCAAAGCACGAGCTGCAGTGGAGTACACACCTGAAAAAACACAAAAGACCTCAGGCTCCTCTTGCTCCCTCCTCTGCTGCGGTCTACGCCTCTTCCTCCCCCTCTAGAGTGACTAGAGTGACAGTGGCACCTTCCACCCCGCAAATAGAGGATGTGGCAGCAACACCACCACCGTCACCCAGCATGTCCACACTGTCCCATGGAAGCGTTCAGCTGTCCATCCTCCAAACACTGGTGAGAAAGAGGAAGTACCCCCCTACCCACCCACAATCCCTGGCCCTGAATGCCAGCATTTCAAAATTCCTGGCCTTTGAAATGCTGTTATTCCATCTGGTGAACACAGAGATTTTTAAAAATCTTATGGCGGTGGCTGTCCCACAGTAAGTGGTTCCCAGCCGCCACTACTTTTCCTGGCGAGCCATCCCTGCCCTGCACAACCAAGTGGAGGACAAAATCAGGCGTGCACTGCACAACGCCATCTGTGGCAAGGTCCACATAACTACCAATACGTGGACCAGTAAGCACGGGCAGGGACGTTATATCTCCCTAACTGCACACTGGGTAAAGGCAGTGGCGGCTGGGCCTGAGGCAGATAGCAGTTTGGTGCATGTCCTACCATCACCGAAGATTGCAGGACATTACTCTTTTCCTCCTGTTGCTTCCTCCTCCTACTCTGCTTCCTACTCTACCACCTTCTCATCCGGTCAGCATAACACCTTCACCACCAACTTCAGCACAGCCAGAGGGAAACGACAGCAGGCTGTTTTGAAACTCATCTGTTTGGGGGGAAAAAACCCACATTGCGCAGGAACCGTGGACGGTCATGGAACAACAGGTCGATGAGTGGTTGGTGCCACTGAGCCTAAAGCCTGGCCAGGTGGTGTACGATAACGAAATCTCGTAGCAGCTCTAGGGCTAGCCGGTTTGACGCACATCCCTTGCTGGGTGCATGTGCTGAATTTGGTGGTGCAGAGGTTCCTGAAAAATGTCCCCGATATGTAAGAGCTGTTACAGAAAGTGTGGGCCGTCTGTGCGTGCTTTCGGCGTTCTCACCCTGCTGCTGCTCACCTGCCTGCGCTGCAGCGTAACTTCAGCCTTCCTGCTCACCTCCTCATATGCGACGTACCCACAAGGTGGAACTCCACCTTGCACATGCTGGAGAGACTGTGCGAGCAGCAGCAGGCGATAGTGGAGTTTCAGCTGCAGCACACGGGTGAGTTGCTCTGAGGAACAGCACCGCTTCACCACCGAGTGGGCCTCCATGCGGGACGTGTGTGCTGTGTTGCGCTGTTTGAGTACTCCACCAACATGGCCAGTGCCAATGACGCATTACTCAGTGTTACTATCCCACTTCTATCTCTCCTTGAAAAAACACTTCGGGCGATGATGGAAGAAGATGTGGGACAAGAGGAGGAGGAAGAGGGATCATTTCCACGGTTATCAGGCCAGTCATTCACAAGTGACTCAGAGGGTGGGTTCCTGCACCAACAGAGGCCAGGTACACAACTGCCCATCCAGTGCACAGTTCTGCAGGATGAGGAGGAGGAACCGTGTTCACAGCAGGGTGGCACCTAAAGCAGCTTATGGGCATCAATGGAGCATGGCTGGGGGGATACAGAGGATACAGACAATACACCTCCCACAGAGGACAGCCTGTAGTTACCTCTGGGCAGCCTGGCACAAATTAGCGATTACATGCTGCAGTGCCTGCGCAACGACCGCCAAGTTGCCCACATTCTAACCAGTGCTGATTACTGGGTGGCCACCCTGCTGGATCCCCGCTACAAGGACAACGTGCTGTCCTTAATTCCTTCACTGGAGCGTGATCGGAAGATGCGCGAGTGCAAACGCGCTGGTAGGAGCGCTACTGATGGCATTTACACCTGACAGTGGGGGCTCAGTGAAAGCACAAGGCAAAGGCCGAGGAGAAGGAGGAAGAAGTCGTCAATGCAGCTGGGGCACCGCCAGCACCTCAGAAGGGAGGGTTAGCATGGCTGAAATGTGGAAAAGCTTTGTCAGCACGCCGCAACAACCAGCTGATAAGGAACGTCCTAGCAGGAGGCAGCATTTCACCAACATGGTGGAGCAGTATGTGTGCACGTGCCTACACGTACTGACTTATGGTTCTGCCCCCTTCAACTTCTGTGTCTCCAAATTGGGCACATGGCCTGAGCTTGCCCTTTACGCCTTGGAGGTGCTGGCCTGCCTTGCAGCCAGTGTATTGTCTGAACGTGTGTTCAGCACGGCAGGAGGCGTCATTACAGACAGACGCAGCAGCCTGTCCACAGCCAACGTGGACAAGCTCACATTCATTAAAATTAACCAGGCATGGATCCCACAGGACTTGGCCGTATCTTGTGCTGAGTAGACAAGTATATCGGCCGCACCCAGCCATTGTTATACTCCAGCACAATTTCTCTTTACATTCTCTTTTCTATTTCCCAATATTTTGGGGTCTTCCCAAATTAATAAAAAAAAAAAGGAAATTAATAAAGAAAAAAAAAAAAAATAACAAAAAAACAACAAAAACAGTGTTGGCTACCTCCTCCTCCTCCTCCAACGCCGCTTCCACCTACACTGCCACGTCAACCGCCTCCTCCTCCACTTTGACCTCCATCTCCTAGTTCAAAATTATTATTTTTTATTTAATTATATTCTGTTATTTTAAGTCATTTCCCTATCCACATTTGTTTGCGGGGCAACTGTCCATTTTGCTTCCTTTTGCAGCCCTCTAGCCCTTACTACGACTATTTTACAGCTATTTTAGTGCACCAAAGTTCAGGTCACTATTGACTTCAGTGGGGTTCGGGTTCGATTTCGGGTCAAGTTTGGGTCTTGAACCCGAACTTTGACCCGAATTTCGGCCGAACCTAGCGAACCCGAACATCCATGGGTCTGCTCATTCCTATTTGAGACCATTTAAAATATTATTTTATGTAAATTTATATCTATGATTCTGAGAATGCTGGGTAGACCAGACGTCTGATTAAATTATCATTTTTATTTTTTAATTTTTTTGGGGGGAGGGGGTAAGTAGACGTACCCAGCGTTAATCATTAGCCAAAAGAGATTTCCAACATTAAAAGAAGAGTGAAGAGAGAGGCTAGAAAGAAGATCTTTCTCTGGAGGACCTGATATGTACATTCATTATGAGGACAGCCCATTGATTTTAATTGGAAAGGTGTAATTCTGCATTTCCCCTTTGGAGGTGCTGCAGGGTAGCTAACACTCATGAAAGGCTCCCCAGCAGATTCAAGCTGATTCTTGGGTGTCCCAGCAGCAGAACACCCTGTCATCAGCTTCTTTTTGGGGAACCCTTCTAAACAAATGGACCTTTCAAAGTTGACAACCCATTGAAGCACTGATTTATTATATGTAGTTAAATGGTTATATGTACTTAGGCAGTTGGCCGTATGAGCATAAATAGCTGCAACTTGAAGCAGGAAACCATCATAATCCACGAATGTAGTCAAGATTTTTTATTTTTTTTACAATGGATGGGGACTTGTGGGAAAGGGCATGTTTTATGTCTTTGCCGTGATTTCACTCTGATGGGACTCATTACAACCACTATTCAGATTGTCAGCGAGCCATAGAAGGCACTGTTAATAATCCCCATTATTCTTTTTATAAATTGTCTTGTGTTTGGCAAAACTTTTCAACTCCCACTATAAAAATATATTTGCATTAATTAAAGTAGAAATGACTTTCTCTATCTGCCATTGATTTTATTAATAAAGAACGTCTGTTTTCCCCTAAACTCAGAGCAACAATTTGGAGCAACAATTTGGAGCAAAGGTCCAAAATGTCATAAAACCTCATGGGGGGAGGGTGAACGTAGGATGAATGTTCGTGACATGAACATACTGGAATATTAATCGACTAGAAAGTGATGGTTTTATTTTGTTACAATTGCTTTTCACTTTATTACTTTTTAACTTTTATTTCTTCCACATCATATTCGGGCATACGGACACCATAGCACCAAAATGGTGTAAGAGCTACCACTTTATCAATCCACGTATTCATCTGAATGGCCACCATGTACTGCTGCATACTAAATACTAACCAGACAAGGCTTCACTTGGCCAAATCAGTTATTTGCTGGATCCACGTCTACCTTCCAAAAGGGTATGAGGTTGATGAAGCGGTAAAGGGGTGTTCTTACTAAGAAATCCCTTTTCATGTGACCTATTAGGCAATTGGCTATCCTTTGGTCTTTATCTCTGAGCAAGATGTTAAGTATCAATCCTCTGGCATATCCAACCCATACATTACATTGAATGAATGGCCGGCTTATGGTACTACTTACCCCCGTTAGCACCATGCTGATATGACCCCTTTTACATACCTTCTAAAAATGTAACCATTATTGCACTGACTAATGGCGTTAGCCTTTGTGAGCCCACTATCTACCAACCCAAGTGAAGTTCTAATAGGCGGATGCTTAAACTACAGGATCCACTTTTTTGGGGCAGTTCTTCTGATGGATCAGAATAACAGAAAAATAAACACTGATGTGAACACAGCTTTACTGCTGACACCCTCCCCACTGTCATGGGGCCACTACTTGAATCTTGGGCTTCAGTCCATGCCGATAAATTAGACCTCACTTTAACATTGACCTGTAAGGCTGAGTTCACACTTCAGTGTTTTGGTCGGTAATTTCCATCAGTTTTGTGAGCAAAATTCAGGAGCCAAGCCTACTCTCGGATTAGGTATCATGAATAGATCTCCACCTGTTCTGTGGCTTTTGGCTGACAATAAATGATGGAAATAACTGACCAAATAACTGAAGTGTGAACTGAGCCTAATAGTGACGCACAGTCATTCTACAGCAGGGATTCTAACGCATGTGTTTGCACTGCCACAACATGGATTTAAAGAATCCTTTTTTTCCCCACTGCTTTATTGGCACTGCCTTCATATCCTTACATGCAAGGGTGCGCATTTTATTATTATTTTTTGCTTCACTGAAGGCTGCTGTATGCTTTTCTTTTGCTTTAGCTAGCGGTTAGCTAAGACTGTTTGTGGCCTGCGCGATGATGCGCACGTCCATGTATGTGACCCGCCTGTTCTTACCCACAGTAACTGTTTGGCTACCAGAAAGGACTAGCTATGCATGTTGCTGCAATGTACAGTGATGTACACCAACATACATTCTCCCTAAAGTTTACCTGCAGCCTGGGATAGACCTGATTTAATTCGCTTCATGACAAATGAATTTGTTTCTTGGAGAAATTCAGTGAAGCGACCGAAACAAATTTTTGAAAACTTCTCTCTAGTGATGTTAGCAGCAGCTGCAGTAACAGGCTAGATATGTCACTGTGATCTGGAGGTCGTGTTTTGACCAATAATCCAGTTATACTGGAATTGTTGGCTTGCTCTTCACAATTATCTCAAGTAACAACAGATACACACAGCCAGCAATCGGTGGGTTCCTTTGACACCACGTTTAGTTGGCATGGTCCAGGAACTGCCTCTATGCATTAAACCTAAACCTGCCTTTTGCTGCTACACCTGATAGCCAAGTAATGTTTGCCGCCAGTTTTTCAGCGACAATAACCTTTGTGGGGACAGTCAGCAGTTACAGGCCAGAACAGACTTGGAGGAGAGGTCCACTGTGGACTCCTTTAGGTGTGCAACTTCCAATGATGGGAGTATATGTGGTAGCACATGTTGCGAGAAGTTTAGGAACGTGTGTAAGAGACTGGTGAGGGTGACACAAGTGACTCGCAAACACATGTAGATGATGTAGTCAATCGCATGTGGGAGCTGGGTGAAGAGGAGGCATCATCATCATCATCAGGCAGTGAGGTTGGCAGCATGCCCGTGGGACAACAGGGAGGAAGTGTGCCTGTGACACAGCAGGATGGAAGCAAGTGTGAGATGAGGAAACAGCACACAATTTGTGAACATTGTTCTTGTGTAAATGAAGTTAAATGATTTGGACTAACATTCTGCTGTTTGGCCACAAGACGCCGCTGTTTTCTAAGCATAGCTAAAAAGGACTGCATTTGTAGATTCATGTGATGTTGAAAACCTTCAGGTCCGCAGCCATGTTAGGGTGAGCTTGTGAGAAGAATCCAGGAGCTGTGTGTGAGGAGAATCACTCGACATCCAATCGTGAGAGCATCCTCCAGGGACCAGAGCTGCAGCCAAGGGGAGCTGATTGGGTCCATTACCCTGATCTTGTCCATAGGAAGGGGAACTGCTTCCAGGAACTGAGATGGGAGCTGAGGAGTAAAGCCGCAGACACTGCTGTACCACACATTTGCTGGAGAAACCCTTGTTCTATCCTTAGTCGCCAGCTCACACAAAGCAGACCCCAGTTGGTAAGACTTATCGTGCACGCATCTCATACAGTTTTGGCACCTAGGATCCTAGAGACTGAGACCAGGCCTTTAGTTAGTTAGGTTTGCTGTTTGTGTCAGGCCACAAGTATTGTTAACTGCTCTTAACAAGGACTCCACGTTCAAAGTGTCAGTTCACACCTGAGAGCTGTGAAGCTTCATAACTCATTCAAGCCAAGCTGGTGTATTCAGGAGAAACACTATAGGCACATGCTGTTTGGGGGAGGGAATTATTGTAGCATGGAATAAGATTGTAAGCTGTTGGGCTGTACCGCAGGCTAGCCCGCATTACGCACCCAGATAATTGTTCCTGACTCTAGGAAAATAACAGGTAAGGCGTGGCTGATCTATTTGAGCCTGCCAGTAGATACATTTACCGCTAATACCTCTAGCATCCACCTCTGCCTGGGTGTCTGTAAATTTAATTGTGTGTTACCAGTAGAGATGAGCAAATCGAATCCCACGAACTGGAGTTCAGTCCGGATTTCAGGAATTATTGAAAGCCGAATTTCCTTGTGCTTTGTGTCAGCGAATCGATTAATCCTGAAATTCAAACTTACTGACTCCATTTGCGCGCGAAGGGCCGCCAGCCTCCATCTTGCTTGAAGATCTCGGCTGAAATCCGGTGTGGCGCGAGATTACATCATCACGCCGGCTCGTGTGATGACGTCATAAGTCACCACGCCGTGCGGCGTGATGATGTAATCTTGCGCAGCAAGTGATTTTGGCCAAGATCTTCAAGCAAGATGGCTGCAGCCGGCCCGTCGCGCGCAAATGGACGTGGTAAGTTTGATTTAATGGTTTTTTTAAATGTTAATTTCAAACTGTTTGTACACTCAGGTGCCGCGATCATATATAAATGTGAAATGAGCAGGACACTGGTATAATGGCCAATAATGTAGTGGGTCAGGATATGTGTATATAAGTTTATAGTATGTTCGTGACGCCAATTGCAGCTTGCGCAGGTACTGTAGCAGGGCCCTTTAAGATGTAATAGCTCACGTACCAGGTGAGGAATGCCAGAGGGGGATAATGTCTCTGTGTAGTGTCAACGGTGTCTCCTACCTTGGTACGGCTGGACGCCTGGATCCTGGCTCACTTGCAATAAATTGAGTGTTGTTAATAGGAGTAACTGAGGAACTTTGGTAGCAGTAAATGAGATCTAGACGGGCAATATAATACAACTCGTCTTTACTGAATGGCAGCTTTAAATCCGTTACAGCAATAGTCTTGGGTCCCAGCAGGTATAGGCAATGTATGGCAGGGATCAGTATCTCTTCTGCTTCTATACTATGTGCCTGGAGAATCTGGCAGGTATTTATCTTCTGCTCTGTCTGTCTTCTGCTTGTAATGGGCCTGACTAGCTGAGGAGGAATTTGGCTTCTCCTGGACTCTGGATACGTACTCACAGCTTGGCTCACAGGGAATGCTTCTTCCTGGAGGCTGGAGGTGCTGCTTGCTTGTCCACAGTCGAGGCTGAAGGGCTCGGACTGGGAAGGGTGATCTTTGGCCTCAGCCAAGGCTTGATCCTGTCTTGGGATCCCTGTTTCTGGGAGCTCCTACTAACACAGCCTGTAGCTGGTACACCTCACTAAACTTCCTTCTCCTCCCCATGATACAGGACATGGGACCAGCCCACTTCTGCTCACAGAGGAGGGGGCTAAAACTGGAATGAACTATTCCAGTCTAGCAATACTAAACTGGCTATGGACCTGATCACACATAGCTGCCACCTGCTGGTGTACAGAGAACTTACAGCATAATATAAAACAGGCCAAGAAATACATTAAATGACATTAATGACAATATACTTTACATAGACGGACAATAAAATTACACCTAACATGTTGTAGCAGGGAAAGAGAGGTTAGTAACATACTTCGGGATGTTACAAATGCGGCATTTGAGGGGTACGTGACTTCGCTGTATCCTGGGGAGCCCACCCTAGTACACGACTTACACAATCCCGAGAAACAGCAGGGTGGAAGCGTGCCGTGAGACAGCAGGAGGGAAGAAGTGGGAGATCTGCAGCCAAACACATTTTCCGAAAAGATTCGATTTGATCCAAATTTATTTGTGGCAAATTGCATAAAAAACATCTATTTCCTGGCTGCAGAGAACCTTTATAGTGATGTAGAACACTGTGCCTTGCAGTACCACGCATAGGGAGTCTGCTGTGGTAGTGAAATAATACTGTCAGTCAGTATAACATGCAGATGAAAGGCGTCACTCTTAGAATCACTGCACACTTCACTTATTTGGGCAGTTTCGGTACCAAAACTGACCAAATAACTCAAGTGTGAACTCAGCCTTACAGGTCGATGTTACAGTCAAGAAGAAGCGCACTCCTTTTACACCGTCGTCAGCTGATTACACATAGATGTCTACAGAACCTGCTCTATTAAACGCTTATACAAGGAGAGCCCCCCGACAGAGTGGAGAGGGTGTCAGCAGTAAGTTTGTGTGGAAGTCACTGATTATTTTGCCTTCCCTCTGATACGTCAGAACAATAACCCACAAAAAACTGATCCTGTCTGTGGAGAATCTACCTTCACTCGGTCAGCATTTGGTCAGTAATCCATCAGTATTGCTAATGCCAAAAAAAACAGGAGTGGATCCAAAACAGAGATGACACATGAATAGAATATTTGCATGTCTTCTGTGTTTTGTACCCACTCCTGCTTTTAGCTACCAAATCATAAGTCAATTCTGATGGGACCATACAGGCCTCACAGCTGCTACACAGACAGGATCCATTGTGCGTCTATTTTTCCTTCCATCTGACAAATCAGAAGAAGGGTCACATAAATGATGATGTCAACTAGGCCAAAATGGCAAAATAGTGTCCCAGTCATGAAGTGGGGAGGGTGGGAACAGCATAATAAGTCCACAGAGTGGCCTTATGACATAGTAGTGAGGTGGAAGCAGCATGAGGAGACTACAGAATGGCCCAGTGACATAGTGTTGAGGTGGAAGCAGCATGAGGAGACCACAGAGTGGTGAAGTGGCAGCAGCATGAGGACATACGTATCTATCCTATTAATGCATAAATAGTAATTAATAGTAAATGGCTGTAGTAAAATGTAACTTCACCGCTGAACAGCAATTATGACATATATTTTTCCCATTTTTTCCCTAATAATAAACTCCCCCCCCCCCAAAAAAAGTAAAAACAATGTAAAATCAACGCAGAATAGCTAATAGGACATATGTATGTATCCTAATAATACACCCCGTAAATGGCTGTATCACAGAACTTGTACCTCAATCACAAGCAAGGTTTGCTAGAATTAGTGATGTATCATATAGTGCAAACAACCTAAAAGCAATTTGGATCCCCAATAAGAGCAGCAAGGTGAAATAGAATCACTCCTATTGGACCCTGTTCTCATTTTATAGCTTAGATATAGCCTCCCTATCATTTCCCTACACCTTGACTTATCTTTCCCTGAACTTGTAAATCGTATTTTCTACCACTGTCCCTAACGTCTGCTGACGTCTCTCCCTGCACTAAGTACACTGAAAAATTGTAGAATGCGAGATGGCTGAGGCTATTTAGTGGGCTGGGACATCACAAGGGCTGGCTGCTGATTGGCTGCATGCATGGCATTGTGGGTAATCCCTTGTTCCCAGAGTTCTTTGCTGCATGTCCTATTGTGCAGCAGCCATTTTCATTACCACGAAGCATGAGGAAATTCGGATTTGTGCGAATCAAATTTTTTCTGAAATTTGGATCGAATTCCACTTTGTCAACTTCGATTTGCAAAATGACAACAGTATGAGTGCAGTCATACAGAAGCTGAACATGCACCTGGCCAAGTTGCTTGTACTACTCTCCCTCCGTTTCCATGTCCTTGACTATGGAAATAGTATGTAGTAGAATATGGAAATCATTCTTTTTTTATGCACCCCTTAGGGGGGCTAGGTCTTAATGATGGCCATCCTCATCTTTTGCTGGCTTTACTTCTTCCAAATCATCCTTTACGGTCTCCATGTCCAAGAAAAGTCAACAAGATGCATAGAAAGGAGGAGCTGGATATTCCTGATGATATATCAGTGATGGCTAACCTTGGCACTCCAGCTGTGGTAAAACTACAACTCCCAAGATGCCCCCCTTGCTTGGCTGCTCTCAGAACTCTGTAGAAATAAATGGAGCATGCTGGGAGTCGTAGTTTCACCACAGCTGGAGTGCCAAGGTTAGCCATCACTGTGATATAGCATCGGTATTAGATGATGTGGAAAAGGAGGAAAAGCAGATGGCAAAAGAAGGGTATTTCCACCTGTAGGGCAGGAGAGTGATTAGGGTTGTAGAAGTGGGTTCGCAACTGGTTAGGGTTCTTCTTTTGTCACTCCAGGAATGCGCCATGACTGTTTTTCTCTCCTCTGTTCTATCAGTAGTTTTCTATTTGACAGAACAGAGCCATTTACAATTTTGATGTGGACATTTTTATATTTATTCTCAGTCCGTTTTTGAAATTTCTTCATTGTTTGTATTGTTTTCAGAGCATATAGTACGGGGCCCATTTACGTTCCAATATCCATAACTTTTTAATTTTCCATTCATATAGCCATATGAGGGCTTAATTTTGGGGGGATAACTTGTACTGTTTAAGGGCACCATTTAATTTACCAAGTCTGTTATTGGAAAACGGAAAAAAATTCTTTGAGTGGTTAAATAGATTTTTTTTTTTATATTCTGCCAAGGTTTTTGGGGTTTTGCATCATACGAATACTGCGATACCAAACTTGTATTTTTTATTTTATTTTACTCATTTTAAAAAATAAAAACCTTTGGAAAAAAAATCAAAATTTTCTTTGCATCACCCTTTTCTGACAGCCATAACTTTTTTATATTTTTGTCTATATGACAGCTTGACGAAATTTAGATTTTATTGGTACAATTTTTGCAGTATGTACGTCTTTTTGATCACTGTTATTCAATTTTTTGGGGGGGAAAGGGGACAAAAAAATTGTGAATCATGTGTTGAAATTTTTTTTTTCATTACAGAAATCAGTGCACAGAAATTTTTTATTTATATTTTAATAGTTCAGACATTTTCAGACACAGTGAAACATTTTTTTTTGTTTATGTATTTTATATGTAAAATTGGGAAAGGTGGGTGATTTAAACGTTTAATACAATTTTTTTAACTTTTACAGTGACACCTTTTAACCCCCTTAGGGGGCTAGAACCTGGGATATTTTGATCCCTTGTGCTATTCACCCTAATAGAGATCAATTAGCGTGAATAGAATTTTGACATGCTCCTTGCTGAGCTGTGCCTCGTGCACAGAGCAGCAGGAAAGTTATGGTAACCGTGGTAACCGATCGGAGCCCCGTGATTTCACTGCAGGAGCTCCGACTGGAAGGCAGAGGGGCCGCATCCCTCTGCCTTACCTCACAGATTCCACGATGGGTATTGATCGTGGCATCTGAGTGGTTAAATGATGGGGTTCATCAGGATCGCCTTTCCCCGTCATTGCGGCCGCTGTCTGCTGTATGATACGGGCTCACTGCAACATCCCCTTTCATATATTCCCTCTGCCACCTTGACGTACAGGTATACCTGATTTATAGCGATTTGTGACAAATTAATTCAGAACAAATTTCTTATCTAACTTTGGTGAATTGGCCGAATCAAAATTTTCAAAACTTTTCTCATCTCTACCTCCAGACAACTCCTTTAAAGTGGTTTTGACTAGGGATGAGCCAACCCAAACTTTACAGGTTCGGGTTCGGTGTTCGGGTGGTGTAAGAATTCTGGTATGGATTCCTTTGTAATGGAATATAGCGGAATTGGGAGACGGAATTCACAACAGAAGCCTTTAAGAGGTTTTGCATTCCGTCATAATACAGGGATTGCAGAATTATTAGGCAAGTTGTATTTTTGAGGATTAATTTTATTATTGAACAACAACCATGTTCTCAATGAACCCAAAAAACTCATTAATATCAAAGCTGAATATTTTTGGAAGTAGTTTTTAGTTTGTTTTTAGTTTTAGCTATTTTAGGGGGATATCTGTGTGTGCAGGTGACTATTACTGTGCATAATTATTAGGCAACTTAACAAAAAACAAATATATACCCATTTCAATTATTTATTTTTACCAGTGAAACCAATATAACATCTCAACATTCACAAATTTACATTTCTGACATTCAAAAACAAAACAAAAACAAATCAGTGACCAATATAGCCACCTTTCTTTGCAAGGACACTCAAAAGCCTGCCATCCATGGATTCTGTCAGTGTTTTGATCTGTTCACCATCAACATTGCGTGCAGCAGCAACCACAGCCTCCCAGACACTGTTCAGAGAGGTGTACTGTTTTCCCTCCTTGTAAATCTCACATTTGATGATGGACCACAGGTTCTCAATGGGGTTCAGATCAGGTGAACAAGGAGGCCATGTCATTAGATTTTCTTCTTTTATACCCTTTCTTGCCAGCCACGCTGTGGAGTACTTGGACGCGTGTGATGGAGCATTGTCCTGCATGAAAATCATGTTTTTCTTGAAGGATGCAGACTTCTTCCTGTACCACTGCTTGAAGAAGGTGTCTTCCAGAAACTGCCAGTAGGACTGGGAGTTGAGCTTGACTCCATCCTCAACCCGAAAACGCCCCACAAGCTCATCTTTGATGATACCAGCCCAAACCAGTACTCCACCTCCACCTTGCTGGCGTCTGAGTCGGACTGGAGGTCTCTGCCCTTTACCAATCCAGCCACGGGCCCATCCATCTGGCCCATCAAGACTCACTCTCATTTCATCAGTCCATAAAACCTTAGAAAAACCAGTCTTGAGATATTTCTTGGCCCAGTCTTGATGTTTCAGCTTGTGTGTCTTGTTCAGTGGTGGTCGTCTTTCAGCCTTTCTTACCTTGGCCATGTCTCTGAGTATTGCACACCTTGTGCTTTTGGGCACTCCAGTAATGTTGCAGCTCTGAAATATGGCCAAACTGGTGGCAAGTGGCATCTTGGCAGCTGCACGCTTGACTTTTCTCAGTTCATGGGCAGTTATTTTGCGCCTTGGTTTTTCCACACGCTTCTTGCGACCCTGTTGACTATTTTGAATGAAACGCTTGATTGTTCGATGATCACGCTTCAGAAGCTTTGCAATTTTAAGAGTGCTGCATCCCTCTGCAAGATATTTCACTATTTTTGACTTTTCTGAGCCTGTCAAGTCCTTCTTTTGACCCATTTTGCCAAAGGAAAGGAAGTTGCCTAATAATTATGCACACCTGATATAGGGTGTTGATGTCATTAGACCACACCCCTTCTCATTACAGAGATGCACATCACCTAATATGCTTAATTGGTAGTAGGCTTTCGAGCCTATACAGCTTGGAGTAAGACAACATGCATAAAGAGGATGATGTGGTCAAAATACTCATTTGCCTAATAATTCTGCACTCCCTGTAGAAGTCTATTTGCAGCATAACGGACCCATCCTTGTTTCCGTTATGCAGGATGGAAAACAAAGTACTGCATAACGGAAACCAGACAGATCCGTTAAGCTTGGCCATAGACTTCTATTATGATGGATCAGAATGGAATGCCTCTCAAAGGCTTCCATTTTGCATTCCATCTACCAATTCCTCCACCACACAAACACTGAACCCCAACCTGTAAAGTTCGGGTTCGCTCATCCCTAGTTTTGACATATCACTAGAATTTTTAATGACTTTTATTCTATAAAATGATATATTATCAAATCAATCCATTCAGAATTGGCAAAGGGGTCAATGATGAGTAGAGAGATAAGCACCTCCTAATGTAAGGAGAACTGAAATCCGGAGCTCCATCCTGAGACACAGTGCTGGTGGTTGGATTCAGTAGGGTAAGGATTGTCCCTTAAAAAGCTCTTCATTTGGGAGATATTCTGTAAAATTTCAAATGCTCAGTGAATTTATGTCCATGAACTGCACAGATCTACACTAAGCAGTGTAAACATTCTCAAGATGGCTTGAAACGTGTAAGTATGCAACTTGGCACAGACTCTGGAAATATGCTTAAAGTCATGTCTGCAGATAATGGTACAAAATGCAAACAATTCCAGGATAATGTAGGAAATCTTAAGAGACTTGTCAGTTTTCTCTCCTACAGTTTACTGTAGACAGCGGATAAAACCTGATGTGAGTTATCAGAACTCTTGCTTATTAAAGGTTTTCTTTCAGGATATAACATTGATTGTTTGTCCTTAGTAGAATCTATCAATGTATTATTAGTGAAGGTCCCACCACTAGGGGCGCCACCACTCAGCTGATCATAGAGACATCACTGCAATACTCGGAATGGCGATATGAATATGAGCATGGCTGCAGCTGTTACTACAACTGAACAATGACCAGGCACACCCACAGTTGTACGGACGTCACTGCACATTATGTGGATCACACAGAAACGACCACAACATTACGGTGTTTATTGCCTATAAAATTAATTCATTGCTAAATAGTTTCATGTAAAAAAAAATATTCCTTAAAAGAAACTTATTTCAATAAAAAATCTTTTATTTTTCAAAATTGTTTAGCACAAAAAGCATGTTTGCTGCTTTCATAACCTGTAGAATGAGGTGAACATATTATTTATACCGTACAGTGCGTGGCATTCAAAAAATACTGTGTCATATTGAATATTTTTCCATTCCCTCTACAAATGATGTCAATAATTTTATAGATACCTTAAAAAGATAACCAAATCAAAAATATTAGATCTGGTCATTTATTTATTGAGGAGAATGATTCAACATCACATGTCTGTGAGTGGCAAAAGTATGTGAACCTTTAGAATTAGCAGATAACTTGAAGGCAAAATTAGAGTCAGATCTTTTCAGTCAATGGGATCATAATCAGGTGTGAATGTTGACCTTTTTTTTATTTAAAGAACAGGCATCTATTAAAGTCTGATCCTCACATCAAGTGTATCATGGCACGAAGAAAGGAGATTTCTGAGGACCTCAGAAGAAGAGTTATTGATGCTCACCAGGCTGGAAAAGGTTACAATCCCATCTCTAAAGAGTTTGGACTTCACCAATCCACAGTCTGACAGATTGTGTGCAAATGTCGGAAATTCCATTATTACCCCTGGAGTGGTCGACCAACAAAGATCATGCCAAGAGCATGTCGTGTTATAGTCCATGAGGCCACAAAGGCACCCAAGGTAACCTTTATTCTCACATAGCTAATGTTAATGTTCATGCATCCACCATCAGGAGAACACTGAATAACAATAGTGTGCATGGTAGTATTACAAGGAGAAGGCCTCTGCTCTCCAAAAAGAACACTGCTGCCCATCTGCAGTTTGTTAAAGATCACCTGGATAAGCCAGAAGGAGATCAGAACAGTGCACTATGTTTAGGGAAAGGAAAATACTGCATTCCAGCATAAACACCTCATCCTATTTTGCTGCATCTGGGCCTGGACGGCTTGCCATCATTGATGGAACAATACATTCTGAATCACACCAGCAAATTCTAAAGGAAAAGGTCAGAACATCTGTCCTTGAGCTGAATCTTAAAAAAATGTGGGTCATGCAGGAAGACAACAACCCTAAGTGCACAAGTCAGGGTTGCCAAAAAACAACAACAGATTTTTCATTTTTCTGGACAACTTATCCCAAAATCAACCAACATTTTTTACGGACAAATTGGAAAACTATAATGAATGATAAAGAGTACATGTAATACAATATCATAATACAAGCTCAATATCCTAATAACACCTCAATATAATGCATTTACTGTGAGCTGTAAAATAATGATAAATACCACCAAAATAATCCAGTCAAGTACCATCAGCCACAAAAAAATCATAGACACATCTAGGTTTTTTTTCCCAGACACAGGAAAAAAGTTGCCTATTTTTAGAGACTGTCCAGAAATGTCTGGATGGTTGGCAACCCTGGCACAAGTCATTCTACAAAATAATGGCTTAAAATGGTTAAGAATAAAGAATAAAAGGGCACATTTATTAAGACCAGCGTTTTAGATGTCAGTCTTACTAAGCCCTATAGCGGGCGGTGGATCGCCGAAGAAGCTCCACCATGGCGTGCGACAGAATGTGCGCCAGATGTACACCACAAAAGTGGTGTATAACTGGTCATAAATGGCTCCAAAAGTTTTTTAACCAAGTCAAAGTCCTGCCTTTAGAAATTATATGGAAGGACTTGAAGCGAGTAGTTCTTGGGAAGAAGGCCACCAACATAGCATAGTTGAAGCTCTTTTATATGGAGAAATGGGGCAAAATTCCTCAAGCTAATGTGCAGAATTAATCAACAATTACTGGAGATGTTTAGTTGCAGTTATTATCTAAAAAAATAAATGTGAGGAATTGATCTCTGTGTACTGTCCTGTCCAGCCTTCATTGTCATGTCAGAGAGGGTTTTCAGAGTGGCAGATGACATAATCCACTAGTGTATAGAACATCACTTTTGTCAAAATTAATGAGGCATGGGTCTGTGAGGATTTTCATACACCTCTGGCTGAGGCCAATGAATATATCGGCCCTTGCTGCCAGTGCCCTATCATGCCATTGCTGCTGTTTGCCTGCCATCATGTTACATACCTTATGGTTGCTGGTGCTGCCATCATGCCACTGCTTATAGGCGTGCGCAGCCTATTACATTAGGGTGTGCACCCTAAAGCACAAACACACACGACACGCGCGCGTGTGTGTGTATGTATGTATGTATGTATGTATGTATGCATGCATATATATATATTATATCCACAGATCCTCCATAACAGTGTGTCAATTTTTATTGTACTAACCTACTACTTAAAAGACAAGCTTTCAAGAGTTTTCCTTTCTTCCTCGGTACGCTTGAGTATTGAGAAACAATCTATTCCTAAGGGTGGGTTGACATCTGCGTTATGCCATTCCGTGATAGGTTCCGTTTCAAACGGAATATATAATGGAATAGCCAGATGGAATGCAAAACGGAAACCTTTAAGAGGCATTCCGTTTTGCTCTGTCCTAATAGAAGTCTATGAGAAAGCATAACCAATCCGTCTCGGTCCCGTTATGCTGTTATCCTGTCGACAGGACTTTGTTTTCCGTCTTGCATAACGGGAACCAGATGGTTCCGTTTTGATTCCCATAGACTTCTATTAGGACGGAGAGCAAATGGAATGCCTTCTGCAGAGTCTGCACTGTACGAGAGAGAGACTGCTATAGTGGCTGTGAAGGGAAAAGTTCCAGAGCACAATGGCAGCCCCAGAGCCTTTCTGCTGCCTGACCAACCGTATGCTGCCACAGCGCCAGCCCAGCCTGCAGGACATCAGAGAGGCCTGGGGTCCACATTACAGCACCAATACATTTATTTATCAAAAAGCATCATACATAGCTAAAAACAAAACAAAAAAAAACATTTTTTACTGTCCCTTTAAGCAAAAGCCAGAATATAATAAAATACAAAAAAATAAAACAATTTACTTACAAAAGAAGCTGTTCAGTCGTCTGCTGCGCCATCCTCTGCTTGCTTCCGCAGATTCTTTCCCCTCCTTTCTGTCTCTCCTCAGTGCGCAGGCGCACTGTTATGGGGGATCTGTGGATGACGCACTGTTATGGGGGGTCTGTGGATGACACACTGTTATGGGGGATCTGTGGATGACGCACTGTTATGGGGGATCTGTGGATGACGCACTGTTATGGGGGATCTGTGGATGACGCACTGTTATGGGGGATCTGTGGATGACACACTGTTATGGGGGATCTGTGGATGACACACTGTTATGGGGGATCTGTGGATGACACATTGTTATGGGGGATCTGTGGATGACATACTGTTATGGGGGGGATCTGTGGATGACACACTGTTATGGGGATCTGGGGATGACACACTGTTATGGGGGATCTGTGGATGACATACTGTTATGGGGGGGATCTGTGGATGACACACTGTTATGGGGATCTGGGGATGACACACTGTTATGGGGATCTGGGGATGACACACTGTTATGGGGCATCTGCGGATGACACACTGTTATGGGGCATCTGTGGATGACACACTGTTATGGGGGCATCTGACTGTTGGTGATGCATTGTTATTAACAGTGTGTCATCCACAGATCCCCCCATAACGGTGATCCACAGATATCCCCTTAATAGACTGTTAAGGGGATATCTGTGGATGGCACTGTTATGGGGGCATGATCATCTGTGTGGAATCTGACACAGATGCGGGGGAAGATCTGTGGATGACACACATATATAGCAGCGCCAGCATCTTGTGCTATATGTGTCATGATCATCCACAGATATCTACCCCCCCCCCCCCATAACAGTGTCCCTGACAGTGACTGACCCCCAACAGGGGAATGGAGGCCGACAACTATTGTAAGACAGAGCCCGCGTTCCTTATGTAAGTGAGCTTAAAGGGAACCTGTCACCAAAAAATTGCTTATTAAGCTGTTAATAGTACCTTATAGTGCTGCATAGTAGTGTCCTAATGCACTTTTTCATCGTTTAGCCGCATCTAGCCTCCTTGAGAAATCAATGTTTTATTCAGTCGCTGCCCCGTGCTTCGAGTCAGGTTTGAAGTCAAGGGGGCAGCGGCCTAGGCGTCTCCAATCCTGCTCTCCCCGCCTTTATTGACACCACGGATCTCAGTGCCGGGACCGCTCTCCCAGCCCGCATGCGCAGTAAAGGGCTGCTGTAGCGCGATCCCGGCTCCGGCTCGTACACTCAGCCGGCTTCAGTTTTGCTACTGCGCATTCGCCCGCCAGCCTTACATACTAGCGCAGTTACAGAAGATGCCGGGCGAATGCGCAGTAGCGAAACTGAAGCTGGCTGAGTGTACCAGCCGGAGCCGGGATCGACCTACAGCAGCCCTTTACTGCGCATGCGGGCTGGAAGCGTGGTTCCAGCACTGAGATCCGGCGTGTTAATAAAGGGGGCGGGAGGCGGGGAGAGCAGGATTGGAGACGCCTAGGCCGCTGCCCCCTTGACTTCAAACCTGACTTGAAGCACAGGGCAGCGGCTGAATAAAACATTGATTTCTCAAGGAGGCTAGATGCGGCTAAACGATGAAAAGAGTGCATTAGGAAACTACTAATCAGCACTATAAGGTACTACATACTAGTACATACTTTGCACAAGTTTACTATTTACAACTTAAAGGGAACCTGTCACCAAAAAAATCGCTTATTAAGCTGTTAATAGTATTAACAGCTTAATAAGCGGTTTTTGGTGACAGGTTCCCTTTAAGTTGTAAATAATAAACTTGTGCAAAGTATGTACTAGTATGTATACTACTATCTAATAATCTATAATCCTTATCTATCACTTGACACTTCACTAACTTACTACTGGGGACAGTCAGGACTCCACTCCAGACTTTTTCTTTTTACTGCGGCAGACTGCTGGGCTGGCAGTGCACAAAAGAAGATCAGAAATTGAATCCATGGACCATTCACTACACTGGCCTACTGGGCATGGGCAGTTAGGCACACTGGCTCGGTGGCTCCCGCTCTTCACATTCAAAGTAGGCAGCCGGCGGCAGCGTAACGTGACGTCACTCACTCCGTCACGCCGCACGCACATGCTCCTCCCACTTTAGAAGCAGGCGGAGCACGTCGGAGTGAGTGACCTTACGTTATGCCGCCGGCCGCCGGGAGACTGAGACAAGGAGGAGGGCCGGAGGCGGAGCAGTAAGCACAGCAGCACAGCGGAGCGGAGCAGTGGGGGTGGAGTCTACTCTGGACTGGATGCATTAGTGGATAGTCCGATTCACTGATGAGACCAGCAGCAGCATCCAGACCAGCGCAGTATGTAGTTTACTATTAGTATATGTAATGTCACACAGACACTCTCTGTCTCGACTCTGATGATGAAGCAGCTGTGCGGCGCACTGTGGTTGGACACTATTGCGGGGCGGCTGGCAGGCAGTGCAGGAGGCGGAGCACAGGGGCGTGATTAGGGTGTGCCCAGGCACACCCGGCACACCCCGTGCGCACGCCTATGCCACTGCTGCTGTCTGCCTGCCTACCATCATGTTCTGTACAGTATGGCTGCTGCTTCCACTGGAGCTGCTACTCCTTGCTGCTAATCCCCCTACTGCCACCTCCATGACCCCTACTGACACTGCTGTTACCGAGTTACAGCCGCTACTAATACTACTATTCAGGACTGGAATTAAGAGGGGGGCCAAACTAGGCAATTGCCCAGGGCCCTCAAGCCTAAAGGGGCCCCCAGGGCCAGAACAACAGGGCACATTTTTAGTTTAACTAATGAGCGCTTCCACTGTGGAGGTGTTCATTAGTACAGGACACCCAGGGAGCAGCGAGTATGTCATTACGAGCCCTATGCAGGCATTACTCGCCAATCCCTCGTCCTCTTTACTGCGCTCTGGTGACATAGATGCTACTATGACCTGACGCTGTGTGATGTCAGGTAACAGTGCACCACGGGCCCAGAGCACAGGATGACCGATGAGCGTTTTATTTGTCTGGTCTGCGGTCTGCATTTAGGGGACCGTAAAGTGGGGGGGGATAGAGGGCACAGGGGTCTGAAGGACTTTGTTGTCTGATCTGGGGTCTGATTGAATTTGCAGTTGGATCTGAGAGTTTGTATGAATAAGGAGGCCTGAGCGGGGGTCTGAACGAATTAAGTGGATGATCTGAAGTCTGTATGAATTTGTGGGGCTGACCTGGGGTCTGCATAAAGTTTGGGGATGATTTGTGCCTTATTAATTTGGGGGCCGTTATGTGGATTGTATGAGTTTTGGAAGGGGCTGCTTTATGAGTTGATCTGGGGTCTGTGTAAGTTTGGGGGCTGATCTGTGGTCTTATGAATTTGGGGTCTGACATTTTGGAGCTTGTTATTTGAGTCTTTAATTTTGGGGTATATGGGTCTGTATTAAAGGGGTTGTCCGGGATTGCTGACATTGTTGTATGTGTACAACAGCCCCCTAAATATTACATTCATGCCTGTCCTACCTTTAACAGACATTTCTGATGCCCCTTTTGCAATTCACAAAATCTCAGCCGGAAGTGACGTTTTTCTAAGAGTCCGTGACGTACCAGTTGCCTTTCTGCAGAGCGAAGCCTCTTTTTCCGCTTCGCAAGGAGCCCAGGGACGTCATCGTCAGCCAAAGTTATTATTCAGAGCTCATGGATGGGCGGTAGCTAGTCGGCAACAAACCGCACTAAGCCACGCCCCTCTGATCCGGTGACGTCACCAGGCAGGGAGCTTTATTATCAGTGAAGGAGGCAGAGTTTAGTGCCGTAACTAAGGAGGAGGAATATGTGCGGCAGGAGGCGGTATATGAATCAGGGGGGTGGATGCGCGAAGGAGCAGACAGACACCAGAAACCACGCAATGCTGCTCTGCGCTTGGACCCAGAAGGCAGTGCGGCAGGAAGTTACCACACACAATCAGTGGGGGACTGTCGGAGCACTGCTGATGTTGAAAAATACATAAAAACATCTGGGGAAACCTTGAAACAGCTATTAATAGTGAGTAAACTGTTTTGTAAATAAAATTTTAAACCCGGACAACCCCTTTAAGTTTGGAGTCTAGTCTGAGTGTATGTACTAATTTGGGGATTTTTCTGCAGGTTCATATTCATTTTGGGGTCTGTATCAATTTTGGATCTGGTCTGTGTGTCTATGTTAAGTAGGGGTTGTTCTGCCATTCTGTAAAATTTATTTTTTAGGGCTGATTAGAATGTGATAAAATAATAAAAGTAGTGATAAAATCCCACGCCACTCTCCTTACACTGCTTCCTGTGTCCTCGCTGGTCTCTACTTTCAAGTCCCACCGGACTCAGACATGTGACCACTACAGCCAGTCATTGCGAAGTAAGCGGCGGATGATCAATAAGATCAAAGTGAGCACATGGAGCAGCAGGGGGCACAGTATTGGTGGAAGCTACAGTATGGCAGTGTTAGGCTACTTTCACACTAGCGTTCGATCGGATCCGTTCTGAACGGATCCGATCATAATAATGCAGACGGAGGCTCCGTTCAGAACGGATCCGTCTGCATTATTTTGGCATATAAACAGCTAAGTGTGAAAATAGCCTCGGACGGATCCGTCCAGACTTTCAATGTAAAGTCAATGGGGGACGGATCCGCTTGAAGATTGAGCCATATTGTGGCATCTTCAAACGGATCCGTCCCCATTGACTTACATTGTAAGTCTGGACGGATCCGCACGCCTCCGCACGGCCAGGCGGACACCCGAACGCTGATGCAGTCTGAGCGGATCCGCATCCATTCAGACTGCATCAGGGCTGGACGGCTGCGTTCGGGTCCGCTCGTGAGCCCCTTCAAACGGAGCTCATGAGCGGACAGCCGAACGCTAGTGTGAAAGTAGCCTAAAATGGGACAGCTGGAAAGGAGGTTTCTTTGTTATCGATGGTGGGGACAAACTACAGAAGCAATAAGTCAGAGGTGTAACCTAATCTCCAGGGCCATAATGAAAAATCTTGTTATCTTCTTGTATTGCAGAGGGGGCTGCACAGCTCTGGGCAGAGAAGTCAGCACAGTAAACTCTGCAGTCTAGGAGAAATCATCATGATGGTCTGGGCCAAATGTAGACAAAAAGGAAAGTGTACAACTCAAATCAGTGAAGATGTCACCTGTGAGTATATTGTATAGGATTGGCTTACGCAGTATAGAGGCAACAACAAGTTATTTGGATCAAACAGTTCAGTGTTTTATTCACACTTTAGGCAAGTGACAAAACAAGCAGTCATATTCAAACAAAAAGTCACCTTGTGGAGTTGGTGGTAATTCACACTATGCAGCAATTCTGCCTCAAAGAGTCCTTGCTCATAGCAGCACCAACCTGTTTTCAAGCCAAACAGGTAGCAAGCCTTCATCCAGACACAAGGCTCCCAGATCCCAACACAGAGACATGGCTTCTGAGCCCAGCTGCCTATTTAAGGACAGCCAGGTGCTGCCAAAACCTGGTAAATCAGCCCAGCTGCACATGCTGGGAGGAAAATACCTGTTTTCCCAGACCAAACCTCTCACTGTGTCACATACCCCCCCCCCCCCTTTGTTCAACCCTGAGGGGGTAAACACACCTCAGACAGTGTACCCGGGACAGGGCATTCGTGTTTCCATGTAACTGGCCTGCCCTGTGTTCCACATAAAAACTTAAAGTTTTGTAGGGAGAGAAACCATCGGGTGATGGGCATTTCTGTCTTTGGCCTGGCTCATCCATTTGAGAGGGTTGTGATCAGTCACCAGGCGGAATTTTCTCCCCAATAAATAATAGCGGAGAGATTCTAGTGCCCACTTGATAGCCAGGCACTCTCTCTCCACTATACTATACCGGGTCTCGGCTGGGGTGAGCTTGCGGCTGAGGAAGAAAAATGATCCTCCCCGTTGACTTCCTGAGACAGTACAGCACCGAGGCTTACTTCGGAGGCATCTGTCTGTACTATAAACTCCCTTTTGAAGTCGGGTGTCACCAAAACCGGGGACCCCCACAGGGCTGACTTCAAAGTGGAGAAAGCCTCTTCCACCCGATCATCCCAGCGAACCATCATTGACTTGTGTCCTATCAAGAGTCCAAACAGTCATATTCAAACAAAATGTCACCTTGTGGTGTTGGTGGTAATTCACACCATGCGGCAATTCTGCCTCAAAGAATCCTTGCTCATAGCAGCACCAATCACGCCAAACAGGTAGCAAGCCTTCATCCAGACACAAGGCTCCTAGATCCCAATACAGAGACCTGGCTTCTGAGCCCAGCTGACTATTTAAGGACAGCCAGGTGCTGTAAATCAGCCCAGCAGCACATGCTGGGAGGGAAATACCTGTTTTCCCAGGCTAAACCTCTCACTGTGTCACAATATCTATATATAATAATACTCGTGCATTATATATTGGTGTATACTGTACCTGTGTGCACTATATGTAGGTACAGTATATACTGATTCATCGATTATGGGCCTCTTGCCTCTATTCTCTTTATAATACCCCTTTCTGCCCAGAAACACTAATTACATACCAACTAATGTTCCCACACAATAAAAATGTTATAATGTATAGGAGGCACAAAGGGGGTATTGTTACTTTGTAGACACAGAAAGGTGGGCATTTTTGCTGTGTGATGGACACAAAAAGTTATTATTATGTGAGGCACAAGGAGGAGCACTGTTGCTGTAAGTGGAACTGTTTCTGTGTATACACTATTACTGTGTGGACCACTATATGGGGCGTTATGTGTCCCATGGTGTGACAGTATTATTTGTATAGAGGTATAAATGGTAATATTTGCCTTTGTAGATTGCTTTGTATTCAGCAACAGCATAGTAATATTATTCAGTCACTATGTATTGGTAATATGTTATCATGATGTGGAGGTGTTATTTGGGCCTTGTGTAGTGGTATTATTGGTAATATTTGTCTTTATGTAGTGGATTTTATTCTGCAGCGGTATGGTAATATTATTCAGTCACTATGTGGCGGTAGTCATAGTGTGGCTGTGTTATTTGCACCATGTATTATTGGTAATTGTGTTTTTCGTGTAGTGCCTTTTGTTCGGTAACATTAAAGGGTTTCTGTCACCACAATTATACATGTGCAAATGTCACCTGAATTTAACTCTGCTATTTTTCAAGTATGTTTAATAGCGGAAATTGTGGTGACAGAAACTCTTTAAGGAGGTCATATTTAATCATTGTATGGTGGTAATATGTGATCCTGTTATAGTGGTTTTATTTGATAAGTATTAAGGCTGGTTACAGCCTGCATTTGTGGGAGGGGCTGCTGACTATATGTTCCCCACGCGTCCTCACCTTGAGGTCGGTTGCTTCATGCAGCTTCCTCGATCCGTCCCGTCACTTCCGGTTTGCAGCGCGTCACTTCCGGGGCTCCTCCGAGCGGCGGTCACGTGCTCCTTGCACTCTGGACCCGAGCGCTCTGCCTCCCCCACGCGTCGGCGGGACGGGTAGGGTCCGGCCTGCGGGCTACCCCCTCCTCTGGGTCTCACCCATCCTCTGGCTTGGGCGCTGTCCCAGGCCGGCGTGCGTTCCGGCGGGGGACGCGCGCCGGAGCTTCTCGGCCGGGCCTGGGCTTCCGGTCACGTGATCGGCGTGCGTTCCAGCTTGGAGCGCACGCCGGAATCCGGCCGGGCCCGGGCCCTCGGTCACCTGCTCGGAGTGCGTTCCGGCGTGGAGCGCGCGCCGGATCCCTCACTCAGGCCAGACGATTCCAGGGCAGCGGCCCCAGGGCAGGTAAGCTCTGTCCCCACCGGGTCCCTCCTCACCGCAACTCCCTGTCCGGGCCCCCTTCCGGGCTTCTTGTGGTCGGATAGGCGTGCGTTCCAGCGCGGAACGCACGCCGATACCTGCTCAAGCATGGTTTTATTATGCATACATACCATGTTCACAGGAAAGGCAATTATGGACGCGCTTGTAACCTCAGTTGGTCCCTGTGATGTGTGCCTAGTGAACTAATGTTTAGGAGACTGCAATATTTCATTAGAAAATAGTCACATGCCTACAATAGAAAGCACATTTTGAATGATCTATCTGTACGTAGGGTTTTCCTCCCAGTGCCTGTGTTTACCAGAATGGTTAACTACAATATTGGCATGATGTTCCTGAAGAGAATTGCAATGATCCCTTATTAATATTTTACATCTGTACTTTCTTGCTGCCCAGAACTATCGAGTTGACATTGCTTCAAATAATCAATTATAGTGCAGCATAATCATGCTTCAACACTCCTCCAGTCCATATATCATATGCGTGATATACCCAGGATAACACGCGATACACATGATAGATACGTTCTATCCACTGCTTTTTCGAATTCCACCCTTGTTCCGTGCTCGTGCTTCTCACCATATGTCTTCCGCCCCCAACATCAGACAATGCTCCGCACTGTTTTTCATAGGTTGTCATTTTTTACAATGTTTGTTTCCACAATGTCCTCTGAGAGATGTGGATATTTTCTTAAGCAGGTGGCCCCGGTGCATTTGTTTATGGCGCAGCGGCGTTGGGGCCGCCGTCCTGTGCACACGGGTCTGGCGGCCGTGTCTGCCGCCCTCCTGGGCGCATGCGTCTGGCACCATTGTAGTGCCGTCCTCGCATGCTCAGGTTTGGCACAGCTGTCCCGTGCGGCCCTCCTGGGCACATGCGTGTGGCACCGCCGTGTTACACCTAGGTGCTGATTATTGCTTGTTGTCTATACTTGGGTCTGTTTTCCATGCTTCTTATCTCGCTCGCACACATCATCCGTAGTCTTCCTGGATCACCCAGGCTCGTTCCGCCTCTGTCATCCTGGATCGCCCAGGCCCGTTCCTGTCTCTGTCATCCTGGTTCGCCCAGGCCCTCTCTGCCTCTGTCATCCTGGATCACCCGGGCCCACACTGCCTCCGTTATCCTTCCTTGCTCCCCGCCCGGTCCTCCGGTCCCGCATCCTCTTTCTCTTCCCTGCTCTCCTAAAGCGATGTTTAAGAACAATGATAATATTAAAGCCAATTGGTATAAGTTCTTCTTTGGTACACCGGACCTGGGGGTATCTACAACTGTAATCAGGTATAATTGCATGTATTGTTTCATAATTGCATGTATTGTTTCTATGTTTCATTTATTTTGCAGTACATTCCAGCCGAGAAGCCGTGGTTAGCAGGCACGGGGCTGGCCGGTCTGTTTCTCCATTTCGATTTAAAAAAAAAAAAAAAAAAGAGAGAAAAGAAGCTTCAGGAACGCAGCAGAGACCAGACGCCGGTGTGATCATTAAGGCGCTGCCTTGCGGTCGCTGCCGCAGGGGTCTGGAACTGCGATTCTGGTTCCCATCGTCTAGGCTACCGCTGGCCCAGGTTAAGTAAGTTCGAACCTCCAGTGGACCCCTATGCCCACAAAGGCCTTTTAATCCCTCCAGTGGACCCCTATTCCACAAAGGCCTTTTAATTGCTGCACAATCGCTCTCTGCCTCCTCGACCGGAACCAGAAACTGCACCTTCCACTGCTGCTACCAGATGTGACACAGGTTATCCCCTCCGGGGTAGCTAACTCCATGGATGTCATTTTAGTCGTGGGGTTTTTGTTACTGTGCCATTTTTCCGGTTTCCTAATGTACCATTTTGGGCAATCTTTTCTATAACAAACAGGGCTGCGGTGCTGTCGTTTATTCAGCCCTCCCGATCAGAAGTAGCGGCTCATCAGCTTCCCGAATTCTTCAGGTATCAGGTATACGCCTTTTGTCTGTCTTCCCTGTCGTCCTGGATCACCCAGGCTCTCTCTGCTCCTGTCATCCTGGTTCGCCCAGGCTCTCTCTGCTCCTGTCGTCCTGGATCGCCCAGGCTCGCTCTGCTCCTATCGTCCTGGATCGCCCAGGCTCGCTCTGCTCCTGTCGCCCTGGATCGCCCAGGCTCGCTCTGCTCCTGTCGCCCTGGATCGCCCAGGCTCGCTCTGCTCCTGTCGCCCTGGATCGCCCAGGCTCGCTCTGCTCCTGTCGCCCTGGATCGCCCAGGCTCGCTCTGCTCCTGTCGCCCTGGATCGCCCAGGCTCGCTCTGCTCCTGTCGCCCTGGATCGCCCAGGCTCGCTCTGCTCCTGTCGCCCTGGATCGCCCAGGCTCGCTCTGCTCCTGTCGCCCTGGATCGCCCAGGCTCGCTCTGCTCCTGTCGCCCTGGATCGCCCAGGCTCGCTCTGCTCCTGTCGCCCTGGATCGCCCAGGCTCGCTCTGCTCCTGTCGTCCTGGATCGCCCAGGCTCGCTCTGCTCCTGTCGTCCTGGATCGCCCAGGCTCGCTCTGCTCCTGTCGTCCTGGATCGCCCAGGCTCGCTCTGCTCCTGTCGTCCTGGATCGCCCAGGCTCGCTCTGCTCCTGTCGTCCTGGATCGCCCAGGCTCGCTCTGCTCCTGTCGTCCTGGATCGCCCAGGCTCGCTCTGCTCCTGTCCTCCTGGATCGCCCATGCTCGCTCTGCTCCTGTCGTCCTGGATCGCCCAGGCTCGCTCTGCTCCTGTCGTCCTGGATCGCCCAGGCTCGCTCTGCTCCTGTCATCCTGGATTTCCAGTCTCCCTGGATCGCCCAGGCTCGCTCTGCTCCTGTCATCCTGGATCTCCAGTCTCCCTGGATCGCCCAGACTCGCTCTGCTCCAGTCTCCCTGGATCTCCAGTCTCCCTGGATCGCCCAGACTCGCTCTGCTCCAGTCTCCCTGGATCGCCCAGGCTCGCTCTGCTCCAGTCTCCCTGGATCGCCCAGGCTCGCTCTGCTCCAGTCTCCCTGGATCGCCCAGGCTCGCTCTGCTCCAGTCTCCCTGGATCGCCCAGGCTCGCTCTGCTCCAGTCTCCCTGGGTCGCCCAGGCTCGCTCTGCTCCAGTCTCCCTGGGTCGCCCAGGCTCGCTCTGCTCCTGTCTCCCTGGATCGCCCAGGCTCGCTCTGCTCCTGTCTCGCTGGATCGCCCGGGCTCGCTCTGCTCCCCCTAGGCTCGCCCTACCCCGGTCATGCTGGATCGCCCAGGCTCGCTCTGTCTCTGTCATTCTGGATCACCTCTCTCATCCTGGGTCGCCCAGGCCCATGTTGCTTCTCACATCCTGAATCGCCCAGCTTGCTCTTCCGCCGTCACCGGAACGTCACGTCACTAACTACCCACTGCCTTCCCGGTTCGCTCAGGTCATTTAACAGCCCAGCTCCGGCCTGAATCACTCGTGCCCTTGTTACCTCCCGTGTCGGTCGGTTCAATCAACATTTCCCTCCTACAGCGTGGGTAGTCTTCTTGCCCACTTATCCAGGCCTACCCCGCACTGGCTCCAGGCACAGTTCAGCCAGACTGATCTTGGAGGGTGATAGGCATCCCTCCCGGCTCCACGCCAATGTACACCTCAGCCCCTACCACAATTGTATTAAAATGGGTCCATGTGAAGAGACATGCCGTATACCTTGGGATTTTTCCGATCTTAGAAATGCCCCTCTGGACGCACTAGAGATGTAAGCCGCGGGTCTCTGAATGCCGCCTTCTCTGAATGGACTGAATGTGACTATATTGTTGGTCCACTATTTAAAAATTTGGGGTCCCACTTATAATTTTGCCCCAGGTCATGCTTGGTCTAAAACCGGTCCCGCTACTAATACTACCCCAACACAGCCACACCCACATCTACTTGCCGCCATGTCTGTTCCATGCTGTGCTGCTTCTGCTGGCTCTACTATCTCAAGGACAGGTTTATCTATCATATATTTGTCTTTTATTTAGTATTTTTATTTATTTACATATTTTTCATTCCATTGTAACAATTTGGATTATATTCTCAGGTCCATTACATAAAATCTAAATTAAACTCCATTTAAATTTCAGGTTGTATTGCAACAAAATAGAAAAAAATACCAAAGGTGCAACACTCTGTATTTCTTCTGACAGTTTCCATTTCATGAAACACGTAACATGAAAAAAAACATAAGAAGAAGATAAAAGTCGCTATAAATACAAACAGCCAGCGATTTCTTCACTCTGGTGATTACAGACCTTAGATGTCCTTGTGTAATGTATGTTTAGAATTTCTATAGATTTCGTATTCTATTTCCTCCCCCCGTTAAGGAAGTTCGTGCAAACTTTGCAAATGCAATAATGAAAAATCTTACAATTCCCAGTAAGATATTGATGCTCAACTGAAAAACAAAAATGGAAAAAAAACATCTCTCTTCAAAGAGTTGTGTTCAGCGAGACTGGCCGCCATCCAGAAGAGTCAATAGAGAGGCCTTTATGTCATTGTTAGATGAGCGTTATTAGTATCAGCATTAAACATGGCCATTAAAGCTCGGCACAGAGTCCTTTTGTTGCAGCATAATCTACAAGTCATTTTAGTTTCTTGCTTTGCTAAAACCAGTTTCAGCTGGGAAGGGTGAACTGCTGAACACATGGAACACAGATTTTACATAAAAATAGTAACCCTAATTTGTAAATTGCCAACATACTCTACAGTGCTGTACAATCAGATGCAGCTGGAATCAGTAATACAAGAAGAGACAAGGGAGCCCTGCACATAAGAGCTTAATGTTAAAGGAGATGATGGGAGTGATACTTTATGCAATGGATCACCTACTGGGATATTTTATGGCGGCACGTGCTGCCAGCATCGGGTCAGTAATGGACCCGGCAAAGGTGTAAAACGCATAGTAATGCAGATTTGGGTCAAATAGAGCAGAATCTTAGATTTAGGCCTCATGCACACGACTGTATGCATTTTGCAGTCCGCAAAATACAGATCCCGTCCGTGTTGCAACTGCATTTTTCCGAAGCCATTGAATTCAATGGGTCCGGGGTCCGTACATTAATGTATGTATTTTGCAGTCCGCAAATTGTGAATCCGTAAAATACAGATACCGTCCGTGTTGTATCTGTATTTTTTCCGGAGCCATTGACTTCAGTGGGTCTGTGGTCCGTATGTCTAGGTCATGTTCTATCTTTTTGTCTAATTAGTGTTGAGTGAAGCGCCCTTTGGATCATAGACCCATCTCCATACAACATTCAAATGTATGGGCTTCGCAGAGGTGAAATTAGTTACATTGAATAACTTCAGACTTCGATTATTCAACTTGAAAACCATTTTAAGACCGGGATCCGAAGTCGGCTTTTGTACCGGCTGGTCTGAAGCACGCTTCGATCAACACTACTAACGGATATATGGATGCAGAAAACACACAGATCATCTGTCAATGGGTCCACACAAAAAAATGAAGACAGCACACCAACCGTGTTTGTATTTTGCAGATCAGCGGTTTGTGGACCACAAAATGGACATGGTTGTGAGCATGAGGCCTTAGCCTGGCAAAGAACTAGAGCTTTGGCCTGGAGCTGGACTGGAACTTGTTGCTGGAGACTGTGGCTTGGAGTGTGAAGAAATATTGAAAGGATATGCCAGTAGAAAAAAAATAAGATCTTGGATGGCCATGAAATGGCTATGACCCACCTCAGCCAGTGATTGGCTGAACGTCATTCTCAGCCAAGTGGGGAGTGCAGTGGGGATCCGAACCTTGAAGGGGCGGCAGGGGTGGATGATAGGGGACGTGAGTATAATCTAGTTAATTTTTTTAATCATTTCATGGTCATCCAATTTTTTTTTTTAGTCTACTGTTTTGCCCTTTTAAACCCAGAGCAGGTGGCCTGGAGCTATAGTTTAGGGTTGGACGAGAACTGGGACCACCACTAATCACAAGAACCTTGTTGCCATATATAAATGGAGCAGATACTTCATTCATCTCATTGGGAATGCCGAAGAAAATGCAAGTACAGCACTTGGCCATTTCTATCAGTCCTATAGAGTTGAATGGACCTGCACCGTGTGGGCTTGACCACTACTCCAGTCATAAGGGGGGAGAACACTCTCGGTAGTTGGGAGTATTAGTCCTATGGACAGCTTAAATCTTGGAACAATGCCTTGAAGCCATTAGCAACACCACAGATGTAGTCTGCAGTAAAAATTGAGATGTTGCCTGGAGCATGACTGAATACTTGATCTCGAACTGTGCTGAAGAACCAGATGAGAAGCCTAGAGAAGAACCAGAGATGTGGCCTAGTGTTAGACCACATATAATGCCTGGAGCAGCACTGAAGCTGCAGCTTGGTCGCTGGACTAAGGCTATGGCCCAGAACAAGACCAGATGAAGCCAGGAACAGGACTGGAAATATAGTTTGGAGTGGGACTGAATCTACAACTTAGAACAGTGATCACAGCAAGAGTGGGAAGGAATGGGAGACTCCCAACGTAGGTGCTCCAGTACTGCTTCTCATTGTGCCCCTTTCCTCAAACTGTCCTTTAGGGCATAAAGTTGTCATAGATAGGCATCACTGGAACTCTACTCTTTGTGGCAGAATGCAGAGCTCCTTTTTAAAGGGGTTATTCCATGATTAATGTAAAAAAAATAGAACCAGCCCTGTACAAGATATCTCTACATTCATTGTTCTAATTGCTCTCTCCCTATGAAAACTCAGGAGGGCGTCCTTTCTGCTTCAACTCTCTCTATCAAAACTCAAGGGGTGTATCCTTTCTGCTGCAGCTCTCGCCCTATCACAGCTCAGGGTTTGTGTCCTTTCTGCTGCAGCTCTCCCCCTGTAGTTGTCACAGCTTCTAACAGTAGATATGGTTGGTGGCAGTTGAAGGATGGAACTCAGGATGTGTGACTTCCTCAGAGATGTTATTTCGGTGGACAGAGAAATAAGTAAATAATAAATGGCAGGTGGCACTATACAGATACATTTTATTGGATAACTCACTCGCTGTTTGAAAAATTTTCAATATTTTTTCTGGAGAAACTCTCAAAGGGTTCAGTCACAAAAGCAACCCACAGGATAGGGAACAGCAGCATACCTGCTCAACACGTTGCTCCATTCATGTAGGGGGCTTGTGATCACTGGGGTTATGAGTAGTGTTGGTCAAGCACCAAAGTGATCGGGTGCTCGAGAAGAACACCTCGGGATGCTCAGGTGCTCTACCGAGCACAATGGAGGTCAATGGGAGAACCCGAGCATTAAACTAGGCACCCCCTGCTCTGAAGAGGGGAGGGTGTCCAGGTTATAGAAAAAGGTCAGAAATTGATAGAAACAGTTCAGGAACAGCATGGGCAGGATGTCTGGATGCATCTTGGACTCCCAGGTCGCTGCTGGGAACAATGTTGTCCGAGTAGTACGCCACTTTTACAGACAATAATACGCACAAAACTGAAGATAATATAGATTTTAGAGGAAAAATTGTTAGGAAACATTCTTTCCTGTATATTTACTTGTATATAAAGTGCAAGTGCTGTCAAAAATTACAAGGAATAGGCACATTGTGGTACAATTGTTCAGGTAGTGGTACTCCTACACTTATAAAGCCTATCCACTAAGTGAAAGGGCTGCCAAAAATTACAAGGAACCGGCACTCCAATACACCCTTTATTACACATAAAGGAGGGCATCATACACACCCTTGAAAAATTATAATTTATGGCCTGCTGGTGACCATCAAAAACATTAGGAGCAAGAGCCTGCTGGTGACCCTCTAAAACATTAGGGACGAGGGCCTGCTGCTGATCTGACCATCTAAAACATTAGGGATGAGGGTCTGCTGCTGAGCTGACCATCTAAAACATTAGGGGTGAGGGTCTACTGCCGAGCTGACCATTTAAAAAATGTTGGGGGCGAGGGCCCGCTTCTGAGATGATCCTCTAAAACATTAGGAGCGAGGGCAGCCTAATAAGCATGTTGATATGATGGAGGAGGAGGAGGACGAGAAAAGGGAGATTGAACCATATACCCTTTTTGTGGTGGAAGGGGTGCATGGGAATACAGTGTATTCAATACACCATAAAAGTCACATTTTAAGTGACTTTATGTTCAGCCGCTTTCCTCTGGTGGAGTAGAGAAGTCAGGGGCAATCCAGGCCTTGTTCATTTTTGTAAGAGTCAACCGGTCAGCATTTTCAGTTGACAGGCAGATGTGTTGATCAGTTACAGTATTATGCCCCCAGCAGCACTAAATACACGCTCTGACAAAACGCTGGCGGCAGGGCAGGCCAGCACCTCCAAGGCGTAGAGCGCCAGTTCATGCCACGTGTACAGCTTGGACACCCAATAGTTGTAAGGCACAGAGGGATCACTGAGGACGCTGACACGGTCTACTACGTACTCCTACACCATCTTTCAAAATTTTTCCCTCCTTGTGACACTAGGCCGCATATCAGGTTGAGGGTACTGGCAGGGTGTCATAAAACTGTCCCAGGCCTTGGAGAGTGTTGCCCTGCCTCTGTTGAAACTGTTGTGTGTTCTCCTCGTCTCCCCTCCTCGGTTGGCCAAGGAACTACGTACTCTGCAGCCAGTGTTGTCAGCTGGAAATTTTTGGAGCAATTTTTCACAAGGACCTTCTGGTATTGCACCATTTTGCTCGTCCTCTCCGCCACAGGAAGGAGAGATGAGAAGTTCTCTTTGTAGCAGGGGTCGAGAAGGGTGAACAACCAGTAATCGGTGTTGGCCAAAATGCGTACAACGCAAGGGTCACGGGAAAGGCAGCCTAACATAAAGTCAGTCATGTGTGCCAGAGACCCAACAGACAAGACTTCGCCTCATCCTCTTCCTCCTCTTCTACCCATCCACGCTGAACAGATGGAATAAAACTTCCATGGGTACTATCCTCTGTAGCAGAGGCAACTGTCTCCTGCTCCTCCTCATAATCCAATTTGCGCTGAGAAGACGAACTGAGGGTGGTCTGGCTATCACCCTTTGTACTTTCTTGCCCCATTTCCACCTCTTCCACATGCAAAGCGTCCGCCTTAATTGTGAGCAGCGAGCGTTTTAGTAGACACAGAAGTGGGATGGTGATGCTGATAATAGCGCTATCACCGCTCACCATCTGTGTTGATTCTTCAGAGTTGCGTAAAACCTCACAGAGGTCAGACATCAATGCCCACTCGTCGCTTGTGATGAGCGGAAGCTGACTGGAAAGGAGACGACCATGTTGCAGCTGGTATTCCACTACTGCCCTCTGCTGCTCACAAAGCCTGGCCAACATGTGAAATGTTGAGTTCCAGTGCGTGCTCACGTTGCACAAAGGTTGGTGAGCTGACAATTGCAAGCGTTGCTGCAGCATTGCCAGACCGGCGGAAGCTGTAGATGACTTTCGGAAATGGGCACACACATGGCGCACCTTCACCAGTAGCTCAGGCAAATTGGGGTCGTTTTTGAGAAACCACTGAACCACTAGTTTGAACACGTGGGCTAGGCCTGGTGTGTGTGTGAGCTTGCCGAGCTCCAAAGCCTCCACCAAGTTACAGCCATTATCAGACACAACCATGCCTGGTTGTAGGTTGAGTGGCAAGAGCCACAGCTCAGTCTGGTCCCTTATACCCTGCCACAGCTCTGCGGAGGTGTGCTGTTTGTCATATAAGCAGATCAGTTTAAGCACGTCCTGTTGCCGCTTCCCCACTGCAGTGCCAGACTGCTTCCAGCTACCGACTGATGGCTGGCTGGTGCTGCAAGATGATAATTCAGAGGTGGAAGTGGAGGAGGAGACGGAGGAGGAGAAGGGGGGGTTGCAGCCACTAATGTAGGTGGTGGCGGAAACCCTGATGGAAGTAAGGCCCGCAAGCCTTGGCATCGGTAGTACCTGTGCCATCCCAGGGAACGACTCGCTCCCGGCCTCCACAAAGTTCACCCAGTGTGCTGTCAGGGAAATATAGCATCCCTGGCCAAAAGCACTTGTCCATGTGTCAGTTGTTAAGTGGACCTTCTTAATAACTGCGTTAGTCAGGGCACGGGTGATGTTACGGGACACATGCTGATGTAAGGCTGGGACTGCACACCGTGAAAAATATTGGTGGCTGGGGAAAGCCTCAGTGTCCACAAGCCTAAATGGCAACATTTGCAGGGCCAGCAATTTGGAAAGGTGCACATTTAGTGCTATGGTCTGTGGGTTGGTGGCTGGGTATTTGCGCTTTCGTTCAAAGGTCTGGGGTATAGACATCTGTACGCTGCGCTGGGACACAGAAGTGGATGTATTAGCTGATGGTGCTTGCGAAGGTCCAGGTGCATGGGGGGAGGCATCCGGGCCTACGTCTTGGACAGGGGATTGGCCAGAACGTAACACAGGGGCAGTGGTGTGACCCGCAGACACTGGTTGTGGACCAGGCGTTCGGCCCACCTATTAGGGTGCTTTAATGCCATGTGGCGGATCATGCTGGTGGTGGTGAGGTTGCTAGTGTTCACGCCCCTGCTCATTTTTGTACGGCACAGGTTGCAAATGACAGTTCTTTTATCGTCCGCACTTTCCTCAAAAAATGCCAGACTGCGGAACACCTAGGGAAGGCAAGGGAGATTGCCGCAAGGGGGTGCTCCGGAGAACAGTTGCGCAACTGTTTGGTGTGGCCCGCCTTCTCCCTTTTGCCACCCTACTGCCTCTTCCAGCCTGTTGATCCCTCCCCTTCTGTACTGCTGTCCTCGCTCGGCTTGCCACCTTCCCAGGTTGGGTCAGTGATTTCATCGTCCAGCACCTCCTCTTCCACTTCCTCACTCTGCTCATCCTCCTGACTTGTTGAACTAACAACAACCTCAGTTATTGACAACTGTTTCTCATCCTCATCATAAACCTCTTGAGACACTAATTGCGGTTCACTTATTGGCAACTGTGTCTCATCATCATCACCATCCACCTCGTGAAACACACGCAGTATTCAGCCGAACACGGCGATGTGCCGAGCAAAAATGTGTAAAAGTAAAATTAGTGTTCGACCGAGCATGCTCGCCCAACACTAGTTATGAGCCTTCAGACACCCACCAGTCACATGCTTATCACCTCTCATGAACAGGAACGGACTGGCCATAGACCCTACAGGGAAATATTCTGGTGGGCCGATGCGCAAGTTGCTCCTCATGGCCACCAGTCAGGTACATAGCATTCTGATGCTAAGAGCATCTTGCACTTGTAAACCTGGATGGCAGAAGAAAGTGTTCTCCTGCATTCAACTGTATCTGGTTCTGCTGGGTCAGTATTTTGTACTGCACTACAGTATTTCTGACTAAACTTTATAGTAGCCCTGCCTTGTGTCAGTTTGGACCCACCTACAACATGGGGCCACTTTTAGGTTTTAGCAGGGCCACTTCAAATTTCCATTCCGCCGCTGCTCATGAGAGCTGGTTTCGTATTAAGAGACTGCCCTATGCTTTGCCTTTGGACCTTTATTTGTGAGAACATTAGCGTTATGTAACATGCTATCATGTGTCTATTCACTAGCAGAAATAGCAGTGAACTAGTGATACAATGTTACATCATGACTTGCCAAGTTTTTCTCAGTTTTCCATCCACTGACACTTTCTGCTCTCACATCCCAACAGCTGCAGCAGATGTGATATTTAGCAGCATCTGTGCCGGCCTCATGCTGTCCACAGATAGCCAAGACCACATTGTGGAATTTTATGACTATGATATTCTAGGAGCATTTAAGTCGATGGATGTGATGCCAATTATAATAGATTCATGAAAAGCAGATCTTTAACATAAAACCTGAACTTATTTTACAGGAGGAATATGCCATAGAGTTGACCATATGGATGCTGTTGGGTTCATGTGCGGCGTGCCACCCCCCAGGGACGATCGGGTCCCAGTGTTAGGAGGCCAAGTGATATGTTTTGGCCCTAATAATTTGTGTCACAGTGCTCCTACCTGGATAATGTCGCTCCCCGGGGTTAGGCTCCGTAGCAACAAAGAAGTTGTAGTTGGTGGAGTAAGTAGAGTCCAGACTTGGTGAAGTTTAAACTTGCAATAAACTTGTGTTATCCAATCAATACTTGACCTTTCTCTTGGCTCCAGCAGGCTAAGGGTAAACTGGCAGGTAAATTTTAATACTTTGCTTTCCCTCTCTGCTGTGCCAATCTCTGGCTTCAGTCTGGTTCCTATCAGCCTAAGTTACTGTTTCTTATGAGAGTGAAATATTCTGTGACTCGTTTTGCTGAATAGGGGTCTTTGGCACCGTTTTCCCTCTCAGAGGTACTGTGACCACCAGACATCTGAGAAGCTCTGACAGACGTCCTTCAGAACCTCCTCCTTGAGGTTCCTTTTGTTTTGCTTTCATTTTCTCATCTTGTTAGCCTCTCTCAGCTGTCATGTAGTTGCACTGATTGCATCCCTTTAAATCCCTCCCCATACTGCATCACTTTGCGGTTTATATTACTTCCTGGAGTGTGTGCATGCTGATCCTACTACTGAGTCTTCTACAGATAAGTTTTGTTCGTTCATTTGTGTTTTCCTGTTTGCTGGATCCCAGGTGACCCTGACTCCCTCCGTATCAAGTGTAGGGAGCCGGTGGTCGTGTCCCCTTACTATTATAGGGTGTTCAGGTGTTATACAGTCGAGGTACGAGGATATGCGATCATCTACCATTGGGATTTTCGCATAGGCTGAGCAGTTAGGGAGAGAGCCAGGTCTGATGCAGGGCTCTCCCTTTTGTTCCTTAGTTTTGGATCCAGTCAGTCGGATCTTCATTTTGTGTCTTCTAGTTTTCTGTACACCTTCCGTGACAGGTACTAAGTCCTTTTATATATCAGGAAGGGGCTGCTCTCTGAGCTACTTTCCCAAAGCTCCTGCAGCAGTGAGGGGAAAGCGCTGCCTCACCACACTATGCTACTTCAATATCTCCTTCCAACTCTCAACTCCACTTCTCAATTTCTCCACTCTTGATTCCACTTCTCCACTCTCAACTCCACTGTAGTTTTTTCCAACTCCTCCCTTGGTAGGAAACAGGACTAGATTATATGGTACAGTGGCTCAAACCTCCTATACCACCTGGATACGGTGCACAACCCTTGCGGCCTACCCTTGGTCGCAGTAGAGAAAATGAATAAAATGAATAGTCAGGGGGCACTCGACTATCTGGAACCAATGGATGTTCAATATAGTATTAGAGTTGTAATATAATGGATTTATTCAATCAATCATTAGATAACAAATTCCTATCACAACTTATAAAAGGCGCCAATACAATACTCAATAAAACACTAATAAATAAAATGTAAATATATAAAAATAAATAAAAATAAACAATATACACATATACAGTACAGACCAAAAGTTTGGACACACTTTCTCATTCAAAGAGTTTTCTTTATTTTCATGACTATGAAAATTGTAGATTTACACTGAAGGCATTAAAACTATGAATTAACACATCTGGAATTATATACATAACAAAAAAGTGTAAAAAAACTGAAAATATGTCATATTCTAGGTTCTTCAAAGTAGCCACCTTTTGCTTTGATTACTGCTTTGCACACTCTTGGCATTCTCTTGATGAGCTTCAAGAGGTAGTCACCTGAAATGGTCTTCCAACAGTCTTGAAGGAGTTCCCAGAGATGCTTAGCACTTGTTGGCCCTTTTGCCTTCACTCTGCGGTCCAGCTCACCCCAAACCATCTCGATTGGGTTCAGGTCCGGTGACTGTGGAGGCCAGGTCATCTGGCGCAGCACCCCATCACTCTCCTTCATGGTCAAATACCCCTTACACAGCCTGGAGGTGTGTTTGCGGTCATTGTCCTGTTGAAAAATAAATGATGGTCCAACTAAACGCAAACCGGATGGAATTCCATGCCGCTGCAAGATGCTGTGGTAGCCATGCTGGTTCAGAATGCCTTCAATTTTGAATAAATCCCCAACAGTGTCACCAGCAAAGCACCCCCACACCATCACACCTCCTCCTCCATGCTTCATGGTGGGAACCAGGCATGTAGAGTTCATCCGTTCACCTTTTCTGCGTCGCACAAAGACACGGTGGTTGGAACCAAAGATCTCAATTTTGGACTCATCAGACCAAAGCACAGATTTCCACTGGTCTAATGTCCATTCCTTGTGTTCTTTAGCCCAAACAAGTCTCTTCTGCTTGTTGCCTGTCCTTAGCAGTGGTTTCCTAGCAGATATTCTGCCATGAAGGCCTGATTCACACAGTCTCCTCTTAACAGTTGTTCTAGAGATGTGTCTGCTGCTAGAACTCTGTGTGGCATTGCCCTGGTCACTAATCTGAGCTGCTGTTAACCTGCGATTTCTGAGGCTGGTGACTCGGATAAACTTATCCTCTACAGCAGAGGTGACTCTTGGTCTTCCTTTCCTGGGGCGGTCCGCATGTGAGCCAGTTTCTTTGTAGCGCTTGATGGTTTTTGTGACTGCACTTGGGGACACTCAAAGTTTTTCCAATATTTCGGAGTCGGACTGACTGACCTTCATTTCTTAATGTAATGATGGCCACTCGTTTTTCTTTACTTAGCTGCTTTTTTCTTGTCATAATACAAATTCTAACAGTCTATTCAGTAGGACTATCAGCTGTGTATCCACCTGACTTCTCCACAACGCAACTGATGGTCCCAACCCCATTTATAAGGCAAGAAATCCCACTTATTAAACCTGACAGGGCACACCTGTGAAGTGAAAACCATTTCAGGTGACTACCTCTTGAAGCTCAACAAGAGAATGCCAAGAGTGTGCAAAGCAGTAATCAAAGCAAAAGGTGGCTACTTTGAAGAACCTAGAATATGACATATTTTCAGTTGTTTCACACTTTTTTGTTATGTATATAATTCCACATGTGTTAATTCATAGTTTTGATTCCTTCAGTGTGAATCTACAATTTTCATAGTCATGGAAATAAAGAAAACTGAATGAGAAGGTGTGTCCAAACTTTTGTTCTGTATTGTATATGCACAGTCTTGTGTTAGGACAACTGTTCAAAGAACTCCTAAAAAGGCACTGATTTGCAAGTAGAGGATTACTATAGCTGTCCTCACACTTTGGTCAAGGCAGACCAGTGTGTTCCAGTCCTCAATGTCACAAGATAAATGCTAGTCCACGAGGGGTTAATGATGCAGTCTATGCAGCGAGGGTTAGCAACACTATATAGTTTGTAAATGTCAATGAATAACTCCTACAGTAATAAATAAGCACCCGGATTTCATTATGCTATTCCGTCACTTATAGTTCGGACCGACGTATCCGATCAAGGCATCAAAGAGGTGAATGTATAAATAGATTCGATGCGTATATTCGATACGTTATAAATAAATTCGATGCGTATATTCGATAAATTATAGATATATTCAGTACGTTACCCTTCTAAGCGCTAGTGTTGAGCGCGAATATTCGAATTGCGAATTTTTTTCTCGAATATCGCAATTTCGAGATTTCGCGAATATTTAGAATATCGTTCTATATATTCGCGAATTCGAATATTCTTTTTTTTTATTTTTATTATTATATTTTTTTCTTTCCCACTTCTCTAAAGTTGTTCTTACCTGTCCTTTGGATTCCTGGCTTCCTGGCTGCTCCAGTCAGTGGCGTTTTCAACTTACTGCTATATTCCATATTAGCTAAATTAGAATCTAATCTATATGTGTATTTTACGAAATTTCGCAAATTGCGATGCGAATAATATAACACGAAATAATCGCATGAAGATTTCAATTTAGCACTGCTATATTCCATATTCTAGCCTAATATGGAATAGAGCTGTGCTAAGTTAGCACTGCTATATTCCATACTAGGCTAGAATATGGAATATAGCAGTGCTAAGTTGAAATCTTCATGCGATTATTTCGTGTTATATTACTCACATCGCAATTTCGGCTTTTGCAAATGTTCTTAATATGCTCTAACTTCGTCTTTTAGAATATTACGAATATTCTAAAAGACGAAGTTAGAGCAATATTACGAAATTTCGTAAAATACACATAGATTGTATTTAAGCTAATATACTGCTATAGTAATATTTTTTAATAGTGTACATATTTTACAAAACTTAAGTTCAGAAGAGGCAAAAAAAAATTAGAGGCAAAAAAAGGGATTATAGCACTATATTAGCTAAATTACAATCTATATGTGTATTTTACGAAATTTCGTAATATTGCTCTAACTTCGTCTTTTAGAATATTCGTAATATTCTACGAGACGAAGTTAGAGCAAATCACGAAATTTCGTAAAATACACATATTAGCCTAGCCATAGTCAATTAGCATAGGAACGTTGCCTTATACTATCAAGATAAATAATCGCAATACGCGAAAAAAAAAAAATTCGTATATTATTTGCGATAATTGGAATAATTACGAATATTCGATTTCGACGAATATAACACGAATATTCATTCGAATATTCGCGAAATATCGCGAAATCGAATATGGCACCTCCCGCTCATCACTACTAAGCGCCACATACGATAATTAGATCCTCCTAGATCGGATTCTGTCTTCATGCGGTCAAGACGCCGGCTTGGTATGGAGGACCTTCCTGTTGAGTCACGTGTTGTCTGATCAGATGATCTACTTTATCCACGTGATCCAGTGTGGGGCGGAGTTTAGAGGTGGTGTCGAAGGCTATAGCAGCTTATGGCAGCTTATAGCAACTCACAGTTCTTAAAGTAATAAGGCGCGCAGCTATTTGTTGGTCACTCCGCTCGAATAGGTCAATCCTTAGAAGTAATTTTGAAGACTTTTTTTTCTCAATAGGGCCATACAATATGATGGCTTCTCTGGGTCCTGTAGCTGCTTATGACCAATGGTGAGAAAAAAAGTCTTCAAAATTACTTCTAAGGATTGACCTATACGAGCGGAGTGACCAACAAATAGGCGCACGCCTTACTACTTTAAGAACTGTGAGTTGCTGTAAGCTGCCACAAGCTGCTATAGCCTTCGACACCACCTCTAAACTCCGCCCCACACTGGATCACGTGGATAAAGTAGATCATCTGATCAGACAACACGTGACTCAACAGGAAGGTCCTCCATACCAAGCCGGCGTCTTGACTGCATGAAGACAGAATCCGATCTAGGAGGATCTAAGTATCGTATGTGGCGCTTGGAAGGGTAACGTACCGAATATACGTACCGAATATATCTATAATTTATCGAATATACGCATCGAATGTATTTATAACGTATCGAATATACGCATCGAATCTATTTATACATTCACCTGTTTGATGCCTTGATCGGATACGTCGGTCCGAACTATAAGTGACGGAATAGCACACTGAAACCTGGGTGCTTATTTATAACTGTAGGGGTTATTCATTGACATTTACAAATAAATAGTGTTGCTAACCCTCGCTGCATAGACTGCATCATTAACCCCTCGTGGACTAGCATTTATCTTGTGACATTGAGGACTGGAACACACTGGTCTGCCTTGACCAAAGTGTGTGGACAGCTATAGTAATCCTCTACTTGCAAATCAGTGCCTTTTTAGGAGTTCTTTGAACAGTTGTCCTAACACAAGACTGTGCATATATATGTGTATATTGTTTATTTTTATTTATTTTTATATATTTACATTTTATTCATTAGTGTTTTATTGAGTATTGTATTGGCGCCTTTTATAAGTTGTGATAGAAATTTGTTATCTAATGTGAATTTAAATGTTATAAATACATAATTGATTGAATAAATCCAATATATTACAACTCTAATACTATATTAAACATCCATAGGAAACAGGACTAGCCCACTTCTACCAAAAAGGGGGAGAATGGAATGGTAAGTTCCATTCTATCTAAAGGTATTCTCTGCCAGATACATTGCCACCTGCTGGTCAACCAGTGACATTATATGTTATAATAATTGCATAACAATATTATTAAGGCACAGTATCAGAGGACCTGGAAATAAATACACAGATGACATTCTCTGCTAGCCATTGGAGAAAGTAGCTGTCTCTATGTACTACATATGGAGACAGTAGGCTTGGCCTCACCCCCTTGTAGGCCAAACTCGTGGTATATGACTCCCCTTTCCAAAGAAACTGCATGTTACCAAATACAGATTTGTAGGAGATTGGTCCAAAGGGTCAGGGAAAGGGGGTGGAGAGGGAAACAAATATGTGGTCCATTTGTCCTGGGTGGCAACAACTTTTACCACAATGGGACTCCTCTCTTCTATGTACATTACTGGTCATTTAACTTGGTAGAGCAGCAGCTCTAGAGCTGAGACAAGGAGTTGCAATCGTTGGCCACCATTTTTAGGCTATGAAGAACTGTCTCTGGTCACCCAATTACGTGGTCTACATGCAGTTATACACTATTCAACTCTACCCTACTATCTGCCAATTGTTACTTCCAAATTTACCCTATTGTACCTACTGTGTCTACACCAGTCCTCCTATTTTACTGCCCTGGACCATCATCAAACTTTTGACTGGCCAAGATCACACAGAACTTGTGATCCATTAAAGGAGATGACTGTAACGGAACCCCCGGACATAAAAGGGGGTAAACGCTGTTTATGAGATATTCCCCTTCCAGAGCTACAGGCACAGCTACTTACAGGACACCAAACTCCCAAACGGCATAAAATGGAATACTCCAAACTCCCGAACGGAACCTCACGAATAGCTGCTAGCAGACGAATAGGAAACGCACCCAAGTGGCTTACACTCCTAGCAATCAGTCTCTAAGAGCATACAGTGAATCCCCCCAAGAACGAGACAAGGCTCCGTGTTGAGGGTGAAGCAGTGGACAGCCAGAGCTGTGTGTTTATTGTTCTTATATGCACATTCTTACACATTAGTACTACCCACAGGGTTTTGTAAAACAACCAGTAACCCCGTACAATACACTCAGACACTCCCACACAAAATCCTCCCCTCTGCCTGTGATACAATTACCTTACACAATGGGTTAATGTAATTATCACAGGCAGGAGAATACACAGTTTTACACAATGTCTTCTGTCCTGGAGACAATTGGGAAGTAATCCAATTTATCTCCCAGGGCAGAGGCAAAACTTTATTAGCCACATGGTAGCAAAAGACAATAAAAGACATAAGAATATTTAGCAGTGCAGCTATTGCATAAAACATAGATATTTAACATATCCCCAGATAGCTTGGATCTGAGCGCATTCAATTATTAGGTTAATGGCACTCAGACTACACGAATACAGTTCAATTGCCATGGAGCCAAATTCTTTAACATAGTCTTTGCAGGGGAAAATCAAGCGTTTCAACATGGGGCCATAGTCTAAAGGAAGCAGGCGGGCAACCAGGCTTCTCTAATGCAATGTGGCAAGATTGGTCTCGTTACAATGACCCTGCACTAGGTAGAGCACTTTGTATTCAGTTTTTCCAAGAGTGTTTTTTTCATTGAAGAGACCTACTGAGCGCATGAAGGCACATTTTCAGGCAATGCTCCATGGGAAGCAAATTAGACCATCAACCAAAACCTGAGACTCCTCCCAAAGGAAGTGCAACCAATCTGTCGATAGCTGTTTTGAGGTTCTTGCCTCTCGTCAGGGCACTGATTGATTGGAGTGATCTTCTGAAAAGGCTGCACAGTAAACAGATATAGGAGTTCTAAACTTGAGTGTGACATCCATAAAAGCCATTGAAAAAGTCAGTTTCTTGCCACTGTTTACCTAAAGGGGTTGTGTCATCTCATATATTGGGAGGATATCGCTAGTGACCCACACCTATCTCTAAAACTGAGCCCCTAAAGAGAAGAAGGGCAGACCGCACATGTGCTGCCATCCTCCATTCATTCCTATGGGACTGCTGAAAATAGCCGAGAGCTGGCACAGCTATTTTCTTCAGCTCCATAGAGGAGTATAGAGTTTTTAATGCGCCTGCACAGTGCACTCCCCATTCATTTCAATGAGACTTCTAAAAAATAGCCATGCACGCTGCTCGGCTTTTTTTGGCACTCCCATACAAATAAATGGAGGGTGGCTGCGGGTGTGAGGTGCATCTTCACTTTGAGGGCTCCATTTTAAAGATAGGTACGGGTCCCAGAGGTGGGACCCGCAGCTATCAGACATTGGGGGCATATCCTAGCATATCCTAACCTGAGTTGTGCATTTTTTTTTTCTGTTAGGCCTCTTTCACACGGCCATTGCGGAAACATGTGCGGGTGCGTTGCGGGAACACCCGCGATTTTTCCGCGCGAGTGCAAAACATTGTCATGTGTTTTGCACTCGCGTGAGAAAAATAGCGCATGTTTGGTACCCAAACCTGAACTTCTTCACAGAAGTTCGGGCTTGGGATCGTTATTCTGTAGATTGTATTATTTTCCCTTATAACATGGTTATAAGGGAAAATAATAGCATTCTAAATACAGAATGCATAGTAAAATAGCGCTGGAGGGGTTAAAAAATAAAAAATAAAAATTTAACTCACCTTAGTCCACTTGCTCGCGTAGCCGGCATCTCCTTCTGTCTTCATCTTAGCTGTGTGCAGTAACAGGACCTTTGGTGACGTCACTCCGGTCATCACATGATCCATCACCATGGTAAAAGATCATGTGATGGATCATGTGATGACTGTGACGTCACCAAAGGTCCTTGTTGCTACACAAACCTAAGATGAAGACAGAAGGAGATGCCGGCTCCGCGAACAAGTGGACTAAGGTGAGTTAAATATTATTATTATTATTTTTAACCCCTCCAGCGGTATTTTACTATGCATTCTGTATTCACAATGCTATTATTTTCCCTTATAACCATGTTACAAGGGAAAATAATAATGATCGGGTCTCCATCCCGATCGTCTCCTAGCAACCGTGCGTGAAAATCGCACCGCATCAGCACTTGCTTGCGGATGCTTGCGATTTTCACACAACCCCATTCACTTCTATGGGGCCTGCGTTGCGTGGATTATCGCACCGCAACGCACAAAGAGGAGCATGCTGCGATTTTCACGCAACGCATAAGTGATGCGTGAAAATCACCGCTCATGTGAACAGCCCCATAGAAAGGAATGGGTCGGTATTCAGTGCGAGTGCAATGCGTTCAACTCACGCATCGCATCCGCGCGGAATACTCGCCCGTGTGAAAGGGGCCTTAATGTGTTCAATCTGCTGGAAAATCAGTTTTGTTTTTTAATATTTGTAACAATTTTTGGATACCTATTTATTTTATTTTTTATTGTTTATTTTTATGCGTAAAATTGTGAAAGGGGGTTGTTTTTATTTTTTATGTTTTTATTTTTGTTTATTTTTAAATATTTGCTACTTTCTATATGCGATCTTCTGATACTTTCATACTAGTATATTAGAATACCATTGTAGTCCAGGGATTTTTTTGGCTGCCTGTCATGCCTTGCCTCAGGCAAGGCTTAATGGACAGTCTGCTGTGGCAGGCCTGGGCGTCTTCCATCAGAGGGCAGAGGGAGCCTCCTTTCTGTGTCTAACTGATCAGATGCCACAATCTCTATTGACCAGTTTCAGGGTATCATCTCCAATCCTAGTAATTTTATGGAGTCAGATCAGCTAATTGCCCCTCTCCATATACCTCAAGCTCCCCGCTAATGTACGTCAGGGGTCTCAAAGAGGTTAAAGGTGAATTACGAAAAACTTCTCATCTAAGTTTGCTAATGTATCTGCAGTCAAATCCAAATGTATTACCTGAAGGTCTTGCCATGGAGTTTTTTTTCCGAATTTGACCAGATAGATTTTACAAAGCGTAAAATCTAAGGCCAGATTTGCAAATGCTTATAGACTTAATATAGCTGCCATCGGTTATCTTGTCAATAGTTGACCAATCATTAGAGAATATATAACATTTACAGTACATTAGTAAGGATTAATTACAGATAATTATTTTCATTGGGGACAGACCAAACATCGGGATGTGACAGTGACAGGAGAGGACATGGTGACCCAAAGAAAAAGACAAACAACATCATGGAAGATAGTAAAAAAATGAGGAAAATTATATAATCATTGAAAAAGGTCACAGGTTTATGAGGGCAAGAGGAGGAGCAGGGGCAGCATGAGATGGTAGGAAAGGAGATTCCAATGATGGTGGAAGTCATTGACACTGAGAGAAGAGTGCCATTAGTAAGAAGCAGGATCGCCAAAGTAAGATATAGATAGACATTACAGAGAGGAAGATCATGATCATGTGGTGGGTCCAAAGCAGGGTTTCTCAACTCCGGTCCTCGGGACCCACCTACCAGTCATGTTTTCAGGATTTCCTTAGTATTGAGCAGGTGATATAATTAGTGTCCATGCATCAGGACTTACCACAGGTATTCATTCTGTGGGATATTCTCAAATCCAGACTGGTAGGTGGGTCCCGAGGACCGGAGTTGAGAAACCCTGGTCTAAAGCAAGATGAAGAGTAACAGCAAAAAGGAAAGAAGAAATGGAGTACATCAGTGAGGAAACATCAGAAAGAGAAGATGAGAAGAAGAAATGAATAACAAAGACAGTGAGTGTTAGGCTACTTTCACACTTGCGGCAGAGTGATCCGGCAAAACGTAGGCCAGCTGATGGCATTAGTAAGAATGATCAGGATCCTAAAAAATGCCAGTTCAGTCAAAAAAATGCATTCAAATGCCGGATCCGTCTTTCCGGTGTCATCCGGCAAAACAGATCCGGCATTTATTTTTTTCACTTTTTTTTCGGTCTGTGGTATTTTGAATGCCAGATCCGGCACTAATACATTCCTATGGAAAAAAATGCTGGATCCAGCATTCAGGCAAGTCATTATTTTTTTTCGCCGGAGATAAAACCGTAGCATGCTACGGTTTTCTCTTTTGCCTGATCAGTCAAAATGACTGAACGGAAGACATCCTGATGCATCCTGAACGGATTACTCTCCATTCAGAAGGCATGGGGATAAAACTGATCAGTTCTTTTCCGGCATTGAGCCCTTTTCACGGAAAAGAAAAACGCTAGTGTGAAAGTACCCTTAGGCCTCTTTCAGACGGACGTTGCGGGAAAAGGTGCAGGTGCGTTGCGGGAACATGCGTGATTTTTTCCGCGCAAGTGAAAAACATTGTAATGCGTTTTGTACGCGTATGAGAAAAATCGGCATGTTTGGTACCCAAACCCGAACTTCTTCACAGAACTTCGGGCTTGGGATCGGTGTTCTGTAGATTGTATTATTTTCCCTTATAACATGGTTATAAGGGAAAATAATAGCATTCTGAATGCAGAATGCATAGTACAATAGCGCTGGAGGGGTTAAAAAATAAAATAAAAATTTAACTCACCTTAATCCACTTTATCGCGCAGCCCGGCTTCTCTTCTGTCTTTTTTTTTGCTGTGTGCAGGAAAAGGACCTGTGGTGACGTCACTCCGGTCATCACATGGTCCGTCACATGATCCACCACCATGGTAAAAGATCATGTGACGGACCATGTGATGACCGGAGTGACGTCACCACAGGTCCTTTTCCTGCACACAGCAAAAAAAGAAGACAGAAGCGAAGCCGGGCTGCGCGAGCAAGTGGATTAAGGTGAGTTTAATTATTTGTATTATTTTTTTAACCCCTCCAGCGCTATTGTACTATGCATTCTGTATTCAGAATGCTATTATTTTCTCTTATAACCATGTTATAAGGGAAAATAATAATGATCGGGTCTCCATCCCGATCGTCTCCTAGCAACCGTGCGCGAAAATCGCACCGCATCCGCACTTGCTTGCAATTTTCACGCAACCCCATTAATTTCTATGGGGCCTGTGTTACGTGAAAAACGCACAAAGAGGAGCATGCTGCGATTTTCACGCACAAGTGATGCGTGAAAATCACCGCTCATGTGCACAGCCTCATAGAAATGAATGGGTCAGGATTCAGTGCGGGTGCAATGCGTTCAACTCACGCATCGCATCCACGCGGAATACTCGCTCGTGTGAAAGGGGTCTTACTAAATGTCCTCCAGTATGTGGTGGAGGAGGGCTTCATGTTAGTTTGGTGCATTCATTGTCTCTGTTGCATCAGAATAATTAGTCACAAGCCTGAATTCTCATCCCGACACAGCCTCTCCAGTTCTAATGGCAACAGCTGGATGAATGCTCCTGGCCAGATCAAATGTCATCTTATCATTAAAAAAAATCCCATTAGTTTTATGCATCTACATTCCATGAGACATCAAGTGGTAATAGTAGAATAAAAGTCAATAAAACAGAAGTTTACTGGGTACACGGATCGTAACAAGCGAGATATTCTGAGGTCATTCATGGTCACCTCTGGACACCATCTTACAGTTAATTCTCCTATACAATGACCACACATGGAAAGCTGAGCCACATTACAAATACACTGGGGTAGATATACAAATATCGGTGTTTCCTAGGCTAGCCTTGGTCAAAAGTGCACTGGTGTAAGTTGCCCCAAATTTATCAGGCACAGGCCTCTTAAACAATTTGGCACAGCTTTTGCTGTCCGTGCCCCAGAAACTGAAATCTACGCCAGCCAGGAGCTGATGTAGACTGCAGCTATAGTTTCTAGTAAATCCAGCGGGCCAAGTGAGGACCCGTCCCTATTCTTGACTATTAAAAAGTGACGAGGAGCTCATAAATTAGCAATTTATAGGGCAAATATGGCATGCCCGTTATTGTTTTAGTTTCTTTTTGCCACAATGAGTTAATAGATCTGCCATTGGTTTTGGCTTCCAAAACTGCATCAGGAAACCTGACTGTGTGGTCATACCCTTAAGATTCCAGGAGCACGAAGTTTTACATTCATTGGGGGACCCAAACTAACATGAAATAGTAAAAACAAAGTCCTCTTATACGTTGCCTGGATAATTAGCCGCAGCAGGTCCAAAAGTGATGTGGGTTCAATTCACACTCAGTTCTATGCGTTTTGGTGGACCGCGCAAATTTAAACGATTTTCAAGGTACCCACTCCAAGTTAGAGTTATCCACTCCTGCACGTATGGGTAAAATATTAGTCTCCACAGGGGTCTTTCCTCCTCCAATAGTTCCCATGGAATGTCAGAAAATCACACTGATAGTGAAGTACTGCTGCTATTAGCTGTATGCACTCCTGATAATATACTCACAAGCGCACGTTGGTATGTAGACACTTCAAACAAGCGCTATAGTTACTAGCACATCATGGTCCTCCTTCCCATTGGTGATCCTACAAGGAGTTTGCTCTATTAGTGAAGCACCGTCTCCAATGTATATATGAACAGGTATTTATTATACTCACAAACTTCCATAAAAGTATAGACAAGTCAAGGGTAAAACACAGCAGCCTTGTGCATGCCCAACCCGGGTTTCGCCTCAAGCTTCGTCAGGGGCATAGGTCTCTGGAACTGAATACACTATCGTATTGTCATTGGTCTAATAGCCACCGCTCAGTACGTTCTACAACCATAGACGCATTCATAAAAGCGCTCCACCACGTCATCCAACTAGTAGTCAGTCACATGGTTTTACACCCACCAATCACAGTTCAGATACACCGGTCAGGTACGCTGAACATAGGGTAATTTTTTTAAACTACACAGGGACATATTTCCTAACCAGTCAGACAGGGTTTCAAGTCAAATTCCACATTCAATTCCCGGGGTTGGATCGTGTCCAGATCGTAGATCCACTTCACCTCCTTACGGTCTCTTAGCCACAGCATCTCCCCCCCGCCAATTCCCCTTCACTAGTTCAATACCTGTAAGGCCTCATGCACACAACAGTATTTTTCACGGTCCGCAAAACGGGGTTCCGTTGTTCCGTGATCCGTGTCTGTTTTTTCTTCCGTGTGTCTTCCTTGATTTTTGGAGGATCACCAGACATGAAGGAAAGTTAAAGAAAAGTCGTTTTGGTGTCCGCCTGGCCGTGCGGAGCCAAACTGATCCGTCCTGACTTACAATGCAAGTCAATGGGACGGATCCGTTTGACGTTGACACAATATGGTGCAATTGCAAACGGATCCGTCCCCCATTGACTTTCAATGTAAAGTCAGGAGTCCCTATCGGAGTTTTCTCCAATCCGATGGTATATTTTAACTTGAAGCGTCCCCATCACCATGGAACGCCTCTATGTTAGAATATACCATTGGATTTGAGTTAGATAGTGAAAACTCAGATCCGACAGTATATTCTAACACAGGCGTTCCCATAGTGATGGTGACGCTTCAAGTTAGAATATACTAAGAACTGTGTACATGAATGCCCCCTGCTGCCTGGCAGCACCCGATCTCGTACAGGGGGCTGTGATCCGCACAATTAACCCCTCAGGTGCCGCACCTGAGGGTTTAATTGTGCGTATCATAGCCCCCTGTAAGAGATCAGGTGCTGCCAGGCAGCAGGGGGCAGACCCCCCTCCCTCCCCAGTATTAAATTCATTGGTGGCCAGTGCGGCCCCCCTCCCTCCCTCCCCTGTATTAAATTCATTGGTGGCCAGTGCGGCCTCCCCTCTCCCCCCCCCTAATTAAAATCACCCCCCCATCATTGGTGGCAGCGGAGAGTTCCGATCGGAGTCCCAGTTTAATCACTGGGGCTCCGATCGGTTACCATGGCAACCAGGACGCTACTGCAGTCCTGGCTGCCATGGATACTTAGCAATTTTAGAAACATTATACTTACCTGCGCTGTCTGTGACCGGCCGGGCGCTCCTCCTACTGGTAAGTGAAAGGTCTGTGCGGCGCATTGCTTATAGCACAGAGGGAGGGGGGTCTGCCTCCTGCTGCCTGGCAGCACCCGATCTCTTACAGGGGGCTATGATACGCACAATTAACCCCTCAGGTGCGGCACATGAGGGGTTAATTGTGAGGATCACAGCCCCATTGTGCGGATCACAGTCCCCATCACCATGGGAACGCCTCTGTGTTAGAACATACTGTCGGATCTGAGTTTTCACGATGTGGAAAATCAGATCTGAAAAGCTGTTATGCAGACGGATCTGCGGATCCGTCTGTGCAAAAGCAGCCTACGGACACGGATCACGGACGCGGATGAGAATCTTGTGTGCCTCCGTGTTTTTTCACGGACCCATTGACTTGAATGGGTGCGCGAACTGTTGTCCGTCAAAAAATAGGACAGGTCATATTTTTGGGACGGACAGGAAACACGGATCACGGACGCGGATGACAAACGGTGCATTTTCTGAGGTTTCAACGGACCCACTGAAAGTCAATGGGTCCGCAGAAAATCACGGAAAACGGAACAACGGACACGGATGCACACAACGGTCGTGTGCATGAGGCCTTAAAGTGTAGCGATACTCCATGTGTCTCTAATCCTTTTTTGATGTTCCTAATATGTTCTTGTATACGTGTTTTAAGTTTCCGCATAGTGCGGCCCACATACAGAGGGCGGCCTTCGTGATATTGTGTAAGGAATGTGAAACGTCCTTCTTTATCCTTTTCTCCCCTTGATTTCCTTTTGAAATTCCTACAACTTTAATATTCCTACTGCAACCTATTAGCTCCTCCCTTTAACATCAATTTTTTCCACAAATCTATCTTGTATGATCTGACTCTGTTCCCTATATGTGTTAACATCTGTGCAGTTGTGATGGATCCTTTTCATCTGTCCCTTCGGGATGTTCCTTAGCCAGGGGCTATAGTGACAGCTATGAATGTCAATGTAACCGTTCACATCTGTCTCCTTAAAGAAGGTTTTTGTTTTCAATAAGGTCCAAGGTGCAAGAAGTTCACCGCTTCATTACTGATATTGCTGGTGAACCTTAAGTTCCAGTTGTTCATGTTCAGTACTCTAATGAGAACTGAGTGGAGACTAATATTTTACCCATACGTGCAGGAGTGGATAACTCTAACTTAGAGTGGCCACTTGAAAATAGTTTAAATTTGCGCGGTCCACCAAAACACATAGAACTGAGTGTGAATTGAACCCACATCACTTTTGGACCTGCTGCGGCAAATTATCCAGGCAACGTATAAGAGGACTTTGTTTTTACTATTTCATGTTAGTTTGGGTCCCCCAATGAATGTAGAACTTCGTGCTCCTGGAATCTTAAGGGTATGACCACACAGTCAGGTTTCCTGATGCAGTTTTGGAAGCCAAAACCAATGGCAGATCTATTAACTCATTGTGGCAAAAAGAAACTAAAACAATAACGGGCATGCCATATTTGCCCTATAATTTGCTAATTTTTGAGCTCCTCGTCACTTTTCAATAGTCAAGAATAGGGACGGGTCCTCACTTGGCCCGCTGGATTTACTAGAAACTATAGCTACAGTCTACATCAGCTCCTGGCTGGCGTAGATTTCAGTTTCTGGGGCACGGACAGCAAAAGCTGTGCCAAATTGTTTAAGAGGCCTGTGCCTGATAAATTTGGAGCATCTTACACCAGTGCACTTTTGACCGAGGCTAGCCTAGGAAACACCAATATTTGTATATCTACCCCAGTGTTTTTGTAATGTGGCTCAGCTTTCCATGTGGGGTCATTGTATAGGTGAATTAACTGTAAGATGGTGTCCAGAGGTGACCATGAATGACCTCAGAATATCTCGCTTGTTACTTCTGTTTTATTGACTTTTATTCTACTATTACCACTTGATGTCTCATGGAATGTAGAAGCATAAAACTAATGGGATTTTTTAATGATAAGATGACATTTGATCTGGCCAGGAGCATTCATCCAGCTGTTGCCATTAAAACTGGAGAGGCTGTGTCGGGATGAGAATTCGGGCTTGTGACTCACATAATTATTCTGATGCAACAGAGACAATGAGCTCTTTTATTGGCTCTATTTATACAGCCGTGACAGCCCGAAATAATAGTGATGCTTTATGGGTGACGTTATGATTAGTGTGCTGGGGAAAGCTGCCTGCCAAATTCCTTTGACTTAATAGAGATATCAGTAGATACGAAAAACAAGACTATTATAAACAGCGAGGACATCAAATAGTAGAAGAAGTAGGACTTGGATGCACTTTGACCCACTGTAGAAGCCGTGAAGGATGGACTACACTCAAGTATGAAGAAAGCATCCAATAGAAGATGTCAAGTAGTGGCTAGACAGGGTGCAGGAGGGCAGTTCGCCTCTGGCCATGCTTGTTTTTAATAGATGAGATCATTACTGGAACCGAGATAAGGCGTCTTTCTACATACTGTACTCGTATACTGTAGACCAGCTCTGGTGGCGTGGACGTGATCCTTAATATATTTGCTAATGGTGGAGTGGAGGGATGCTCTGAGTTCCAGAACCAGTTTTCTAAAGCAGAAATAACTTGCAAACATCATTCGATGCATATCTCCAGGTCGAGGTCGTATGACAACAGGGGCAATAGTGTCCCATAGTGTCCACCACCTAACCTCTGCCAAGCACAAGAACAAGTCCAACTATAACAAGACATATTCCTAACTAGGACATTGATGGCATACCCCACCTTTGTGGAGAAAGAGTTCCTTGACTGGTGAGGTAGCTAACTACCACCATACCCAGGTTGGGAAAGAATGAAGTGGGGCCCTTCTTCACATAGGTTCAGGTCCCAGAGGTGAGGCCTGAATCTTTAAGACTAGTATTACATATCCTGTGGATATAACAATTCATAGCAACATTATGGACCTTCAATCCAAATTATGCTAAACCATATCTTTTATTACATCATTTGTAAAACTAATAGCCCCGTATCTAATTAGGGTGTCTGTGCGGATAAGGATTACCTTAATATCTGCTCCAATAAATGGGGAAGTTCAAGATGGCGTGAAACAAAACAAGGCTGAACCAGCTTAGTAATACTATGAAACTTGAACTGTGCAAGCTCAAAAACAGAAATATCTTAATGCCATCAAAAGTCCCAATGCATTTTTCCTGCCTGGCCACCAAAACAGCATATACAACCAGAAGTTGTGTGGAGATAGGAATATAGACTTATCCTCCATTGATCTAACAAACATGGCTAGACAATTTTCTTCAGCTTCATCTTCCTCTGAGGGCACGTAAGGTGTCTGGCAGTGCTTGAATTAAGCACTGAGCCACTTTATAGGATGATTATTATGGGTGTGCTATCTTGACCACACCTAGCTGATATCTTGACTCTCATTGTACATACAATGCATTCGGAAAGTCTCCAAACCCTTTCACTTTTTTCACATTTTGTTATGTTGCGGCCTTCTGCTAAAATAAAAGAAAACTACAAAAAACTATATAATGACAAAGTAAAAACTGAATGTTAGAAACTTTAGCAAATTTGTTAAAAAGGAGAAACTGAAATTTTTTCATGTACACAGGTATTCAGACCCTTTGGGATGATACTTTACATTTAGCTATGGGGGCCTCCCATTTGATCATATTTATTTTATGCATTTTATATAGCGCTACTATATTCCACAGCGCTTTACAGACATTATCATCCAACTGTCCCCAATGGGGCTCATAATCTAAGGTCCCTATCAGCATGTCTTTGGAGTGTGGGAGGAAACCCCACGCAAACACAGGGAGAACATACAAAGTCCATGCAGATGTTGCCCTTGGTCGGATTCGAACCTAGGACCCCAGCGCTGCAAGGTAACAGTGCTAACCACTGAGCCACCGTGCTGCCCATATCTGAACTTGAATGGAGTACACCTTTGGTAAATTCAGTGGATTGAACATATTTTGGAACACAGCCCTGTCTATATAAGGTCTCACAGCTAGTAATACACATCAGAGGAAAAAACAATCCATGAGGAGGAAATAAGTGCCTGTAGAGCTCAGAGACAGGATTATGTGCAGGCACAGATATGGAGAAGGGGACAAAAACATTTCTTCCGCACTAAAAGTTCCTAGGAGAACAGTGGACTCCATAATTCTTAAATGGAAGAAGTTGACTCTTCCTAGAGCTGGTCGCCTCACCAAACTAAGTCATGAGGGGAGAAGAGCCTTGGTAAGAGAGGCGATGGTCACTCTGGCTGAGCTCCAAAGATCCTGTGTGCAGATAGGAGAAACTTCCAGAAGGTCAACCATCACTGCAGTACTCCACCAATCTGGGTTTTATGGTAGAGTGACCAGGAAGAAGCCTCTCCTCAGTTAGGCTGGGTTCACATCACCGTTTTCCATTCTTCTGATCCGTCCTGTATTTTAAGCATCCGTTATGCTCAGTTATACACATTTTGCATCCAATTTAGCCGTTTTCAGATCCGTTATTTTAGACATGGACCTTTTTCCCCATGTAAAATAACGGATCTCAGACGCAAATGGCTAAAATGAATGCAAAATGTACATAACTGAGCATATTTTTTGTTGTTGTTTTCTGTTCTTCTGACGGATCATATGAACGGAAAACGAAACGCCAATGTGAACCCAGCCTTAGGGTGCATTCACATGAATGTATATATATTACACAACCCGGATACGCAAATACGGATGGCGTTCATATGATGTCTATGTCTCATCCATTATTATTTTTATTTTTTTTACGGACCAACTGTAACAATGCCTATTCTTGTACGCATTACAGATAAGATTAGTACATGTTCTATTTTTTTCTTTGCGGGACTGCAGAACAGACATACGCATTTGGACAGCATGTGGTGTGCTGTTAGCATTTTTTTTTTTAGGCTCCATTGAAATGAATGAGTCCACATCCAATCCGCAAAATATACAGATAGGGTGCGGACCAAAAATACGATTGTGTGTCACATGAAAGAGCACCTGGTGTTTGCACCTAAGCACCTAAAGGACTCAAACTGTGAGAAACAAGATTCTCTGGTCTGACGAAACCAAGATTGAACTTTTTGGCCTCTATTCTAAGCGTAGTGTCTCCTCACCTGCTCAATACCATCCCTGCAGTGAAGCTGTGGAAGTGTTTTACAGTGGATAGGACAGAAAGACTGGTCAGAGTTGAGGGAAAGCTGAATGGAGCAAAGCACAGAGATATTCATGATGAAAACCTGATCCAGAGTGGCCTAGGCCTCAGACTGGGCTGAAGGTCCACCTTCCAACAAGACAATGACCCTAAGCACACAGCAGTGGATTAGGGACAACTCTGTGAATGTTCTGCCCAGCCACATCCCTGACTTAAACCCAATCAAACATCTCTGGAGAAACCTGAATATGGCTTTCCACCGACGGTATCATCCAACCTCCTAGAGCTTGAGAGGATCTGCAGAGAAGAATGGCAGAAGATCTTCAAATCCAGGTGTTGCATCACCCAATAAGACTAGAGTCTGTAATCACTGCCAAAGGGGCTTCAACCAAGTCCTGAGTAAAGGGTCAGAATACTTATGTCAATGCAAGATTTTAGTTTTTCCTTTTCAATAAATTAGTAAAGATTTCTAACATTCTCGCGTTCTCATTATGGGGTACTGAGTGCAAATTTGTAAGCCGTGTACTGGGGTGGGCTCCCCAGGATACAGCTAAGTCACGAATGAGAAAAGCAACTCTGACACCAGCTTTTGCAAAACAGGCTTTTTACTACAATATGACACTGAATGCAAACCCCAACCTCTGGGAACATAAAATGGATTTACATACACTCAGCCCGCAGGCCGAGACCCTTGTGCTGCACAGCACGGTGCCCTGCAATGGATGCCAGAAAGAATTGCACTAGTTTGCCTACTGGCGGGCACAACTAAAACGGCCACACCGTACCTGTTATTACCCTAGAAATGAAACGAACGATTATGTGGGTGCATGATACGGGCTGGCCTGCGGTGCAACACAAAGGTTAACAATCTTATAATAAACTACAATATTCCCCCTCCTGTAACTGGTCCTATGGCACGTGCCTGCGCATTACGCCAACGCAAAACACTGGGCTGGATTGAGCCGGTGAGACGTCTATCAGCTCTCAACTGTGCAATGTCTCTTTTTTTTTATTATGGAGTTCTTTTGTGAACAGCAGAAACACTTTTTGTCCTGACACACGAAACAGAGACCCTAACTAGCTAACTACAGGCCTGGTCTAGTCTATTCCAGTATATTGGGCAGACTAGATGGACCAAATGGTTCTTATCTGCTGACACATTCTATGTTTCTATGTTTCTAGGTGCCAATATTGCAATAAGGTGCGTGCACGATCTTACCGACCTGGGTCTGCTCTGTCTCCGCTGATGACTCCGAACCGAACAAGCAGTCTATTCAACAAACATACGGTACTGCAGAGCAGGTAGTTTGTTCCTCAGCTCTCACCAGCACTCCTGGCAGAAGTCCTCTGTCCCGTGGGCAGAAACTGGGTCCTGAACAGCAATCAGCTTAACTTGGCTGTAGTTGTGGTCGCAAAATGTTGATCCCACGCTTGGATGTGAATGGATTCACTTCTCTCTGTGTCTCTGTGTCCTTCCAATATGGCGACTTCATCTTTCTCCGTCAGCCTGGTAACTCCACTTCTCATGAATACGGAAATATGTATATGCAGTCAGTCAGCTGTGCCTAGGAAACGGCGGCATCTTGTGGCCAAATAGCAGAACGTCAGTCCAGAACATATAATTTAATTCACACAAACAGTGTTCAACAATGTTTCCCTCACAGATTGATGGGGAAAACTGGATTTTTTTATATTTTAGAACAAGGCCACCACAAAGCAAAATGTGAAAAAAGTGAAATGATCTGAACACTTTCTGAATACATTGGATTTTTGTGACATCCTGCTCTATTCTGGTTATTTTTGGTCCAAAGCCATGGACTCTCCCTCTATGATGTTCCTATGCTCCAATAGTGAAGGTGGACTGGGGTTGTATAAGGCCACTGTGGATTTTTGTTTGGCAAATCCTGCACACGCTGGATAAAAGCAACACAGCGTAAATTGACCTACTGCGCTTATTTGAAATCTGCAGATCTCTCCCTCAGATTTCACCTTTTGGAATGGAGAAGGTGAAGTCCACGGCTTTTCTGCATGTAATAAATGTGGTTTTGTTGCAGTTTTTGCTGCAGAAATGCAGCAAAACCACTGCACATTTTATTGCTGTATTTTCAGTCAGCTCTGAACCCAGCCTTAGGGCTCATGCACACGACTATGTATTTTGTGGTCCGTAAAACACGGATCCGCAAAAAATACGGATGACGTCCGTGTGCATTCTGTATTTAGCTGGCCCCTAATAGAACAGTCCTATCCCTGTCCATGATGCGGACAATAATAGGACATGTTATTATTTTTTTGCGGAACGGACATGCAGATTAAAGATTAGACAAATCTCACGTACACTTTGCTTTTTTTCATCCATGTGGAATTCGACCTGTCATGCGGATTTAGAAATCCGCAGAACGTCAGTTGTTTGAGTGATTTTTTTATTTTTTTTGTGTGCGGATTAGGTGAGGGAACGCACAGAAATCGGTTCAGTTTTTCTGTTTGTAAGCCTGGACCCTGTGCTGGTACTCTTAATTAGGCTAAATACTGAACACAGTGGCAAGACTTGGGTCAATTATGAAACCTGCAAGGGGTGGCAGGTGGCAACAGCTAGAAATCCGATTAGCTATGTTTTATTGGTCTCTGGATTAGATTTTTTAGGAAGAATCCTTAAATATTACAGAAAGGTTGTTACATTTTTCAAACCAGCACCTGGATCTAAAATATTTTCTTATGTAATTGAAAATTTAGTATAGCCGGTGAACTATCCCCCCCAAAAATCTATCTGTGTAGCGCCACCTGCTATATTTACTTATTTCTTGTCCACCTCACTGAGGTGGTCGCACACGCTCATTTTTAATCTTCTACTGTCACCAGCCATATCTTCTGATGTGGCAGTTACAGGGAAGGAGCTACAGCATAAAGGCACGCCCCCAGAGAAAGGACACGCCCACTGAGCTACCAGCTTGATATAAATCAAGCAGAGCAATGAATGTGGAGATCTCTGGATCCATGGGAGGTACAGGGCTGGTTCTAGCTTTGTTAGAAAGAGATTTTCATTTTTTACATTATTCGTGGGATAACCCCTTTAACTAGTAGGGACCAGTCGCCTGCTCTACATCAGTATTAGGTAACCAGTTACTCCAGAGCCACAAACTAGAGATGAGCAAAGTTTTGCAAAATTTTATTTGGCGGCTTCGCTGAACTTCAACAAGAAATTCGAGTCGTTACAAATTACATCACGAATCGCTTTCCATTGTATGGAGCAGGCACAATGATGGGGAATGGCGATTGTGCCCCTCCTGTCATTTAACCCCTCAGATGCCATGTTCAATGCTGATCTTTGACTCATATTCAGCCTTTCAGGGGTTAATCAGGGGGTTAAAAAAAAAAAAACATACTCGCCTTATCGACTTACTCTCAGAGAGGCCGACCGCTCCCATCTTGATTGAAGAAAACCCGCCAAAGGACCTGCGGCGAGCATGATGACATCACCACGTGATCACGCTGGGCACACACTAGAGAAAATATGAGATCTGCACACCCTAGATGGTGGGTGCTCGTAGAGGACAGGCGTCAATAGATTCACAGGAGAAATCCACGGCACACCAAATGCATTTCATCAATTAATCGTTTTTAATTCATAGTAGTTTATACATCACAGTGCCCTCCCAGCGTGATCACGTGGTGACGTCATCATGCTCGCCGCAGGTCCTTTGGCGGGTTTTCTTTAATCAAGACTCTCTTCAAGGAGGTGGATGAGGTAAGTATTATTTTTTGAGGCCCATGTAAAAAGGGGCTGTTACCATTGTTGATCGAGCACCAAAGTGCTCAGGTGCTCTGGTGCTCGAGTAGAACACTTTGTGATGGAAACACCACTGAAATGGTTCAGGAACAGCTTGGGGAGGATGTCTGGATGCATGTAGTACGCCATTTTTACAGACTGACAATAATGCACACGAAACCAAAGATAAAATCGATTTTAAAGGTAAAATTGTTAGGAAACATTCTTTCCTGTATATTTGCAAAAATGACAAGGAAGAGGCACTCCGATACAACCTGTATATCACATAAAGGAGGGCCTCATTCCCATTGTGGTACAATTGTTCAGGTAGTGCGACTCCTACACTCAAAACCATTAGGAGCGAGGGCCTGCTGAGCTGACCCTCTAAAACATTACAGGCGAGGGCAGCCTAATAAGCATGTTGATATGATTGAGGAGGAGGACGAGAAAAGGAAGACTCTTTTTTGTGGTGGAAGGGGTGCTTGGGAATACAGAGTATTCAATACACCATAAAAGCCACATTTAAAGTACCTTTATGTTCAGCCGCTTTCCTCTGGTGGAGTAGAGAAGTCAGGGGCAAACAAGGCCTTGTTCATTTTGATAAGAGTCAACCGGTCAGCATTTTCAGTTGACAGGCGGATGGGCTTATCCGTTATTTTGCCCCCAGCAGCACTAAATACCCGCTCTAACAAAACCCTGGCGGCAGGGCAGGCCAGCACCTCCAAGGCGTAGAGCGCCAGTTCGTACCACATGTCCAGCTTGGACACCCAATAGTTGTAAGTGCAGTGTCCCACTACATGACAGTGGGCACCACGAACGTGTCTTTATCATGTATTAATGTCATGTGATATGCCTGCATTTAGTATTTTATCTCCTGTCATATTCTCCCATGCCACAATGTGATTCTATATGCAAAGCTCCTTTACACAGGCCTAGTCAGGGTGCACTACACTTGTTTCTACACAAGATGGAGCAGTGTCAGTGTGTAGTGATGGACGAACATCTGCCAGGACGGATCGCGCGAACGCGATCAAATGTTCGCGAACCGCAAGTTCGCGGCGGGTCCCATTCATTTTATTGCCAGGTGAACCTGAAAAACCTTCAGCTCATATCTGCAGCCAAGAAATAATTACTAGAAGTGCACAAATAGTCCCACAACATGGACAGTGACATACCAGATGAATTATTCGAATTTGTGATCTCCATTCTTTTTTTTTTTCAATGCAAAATATTGGCAATATAATTTTCGCGTACGCGCATGCGCAAAAGCACTATACAGTACCCAAATGCACTATAAAGAAAGTATATTGGTATATAACACCCCGCTTCAATCAGTTTTTTTGGGGGGCAACTGGTATATCACACCAGTAGAAATGATTTGTTCCAATAGCGCTTGTCCCTCTATATACCTGCAGTATCGCAGCAGAACCGCGCACAACTGCCGCACAATACAAATGCACTATAATAAACTGTCTAACATAGAAAGTATATTATAACATTGTACAAGGAAGGCAATCCATTAGAATATACATGAAGATAAAACGTAACCTTTAATAATTTTACTATGAGGGTCCATTCACACGTCCCTAAGTGTTTTGCGGATCCGCAAAACATGGACACCGGCAATGTGCATTCCGCAATTTGTGGACCGCACATCGCCGGCACTGTAATAGAAAATGCCTAATCTTGTCTGCAATTGCGGACAAGAATAGGACATGTTCTATTTTTTTGTGGAAACGGAAGCACAGATGCAGAAGTGCGGATCCGCAAATGCGGATGAGGACAGCACATTCCGGCCCCGTTGAATATGGGGAACGGATACGGATACAAACCCATTTTGCGGACGTGTGAATGGAAAAGATATCCCTCAAAATGAAAATAAATTTAAATTATTGAAGTTAAGCAAAAAGCATAGATGTGGTCGGCAATAACAAGTGCTCGGCGGCACCAAATCAGAAACCATATGTCCTACCACAATCCGGGGGGCTCCAGTGCACATCCATGAATCCCGGAGGGAAAGCAAAAAGCATCTATCCCTGGGCTAGATGATGATGTGGTATTGAAGGACAGGGTGGGCAAAGAACTGTCCCTGATTTTGCCCTACAGGGGGTGCTATTCTGTCCCTGATAGCCTAACCACAGACCACCTGCCCTGATAAGAGCGACCCCGTCCGGAACCTTACCCTATATAAAAATGGCCCTAGTAAGCCCCTAGCCCCTAGGCCCCTGACTTCCAGGTGATCACTATATACTGTAGATCTATGTGTAAAAGTATATTATAAGTATATCGCACCCCTCTGTGTATCACACATATCGATAGCACACCTATACCAGTCCTTAAAATGACTTTTGTGGCCCTATTAGCTAGCGTTTGGTGTCCCTAACAGCCTGTCCCTGCTCCACACAGCAACCTCTCCCTACACTGGCAAAACACAGAATGTAAAATGGCAGCCAGATCGGGTTTATTTATAAGGTAGGGGGTATGTCCATGTGCTGAAATGTCTCAATTGGCTGTCCTGTACCACCTGATGGATGTGTCATGGGTCAAAGTTCTTCACAATGTAATAGAATATGGCGGGCGTGAATTTCTCCATATGTTTGCATGTTCGGCGAATTGCGAACACGCAAAGTTTGCCGCAAAATGACCGCCGGGCGAACCGCAAGGCCATCTCTATCAGTGTGTATAAATAGCTTAGCTCAGACCTAAGTTAGGCAGATCAGATCAGTTGCTGGTTGAGGTCAATCCAAACCAGATCAGTTGAGCTCAGGTCAATCCAAGTGGGAGTTCAGTTGAATGCAGTTCTCTTATGAGCCTACAAGAAAGCAGCAGCGATGTAGCTGAATACCTGGAGGGAGGCCTCTTCATAGCCTCTCTGCTCTGTCCCTGTCGGCTCCATAGTCCAGGGTTAAGGCCTGCAAGTATTCTTCCTAGAGGTGAGCAATCCACTCTTATAAATCGCTCTTCCAGGGTGACCAATGTCTAAACTGCATGCAGCCGAGTATTTAAGGAATTATCAAGTTTTTATGCAAAACAAAGGATTAGCAAGATAGTCATTACATGAGGACTTATTAGGCACCTTTGTAGTAGGTGTAGGAGACAGCATGAAGCATCTACATCTCCAGTTCAAACTCTGAGGACAGTCAGGCCAACTGTCAGAACAACATTGGAGGAGAAGTTTCAGGATTCAGAAAAGCACCTTTAATCAAGGATTAGGATCAGGCCGGAGTTGTGACCAGTGTAAGACTTTCATTATTACAAGCCTAGTCTGAGCAGTAGCTACCCTCTGTAGCAGTAATACACTTATGTATTACAAGAGCCTGTATTTCATTGAGGACTTGAATTTCCCTTTCCCCATATGTATGGGAGATGGTGCTTAATGCCGGACTGTATCAAGAGACTGTTTTAATGCTTTTCCCTCCTTGTGACACTAGGCCGCGCATCAGGGTGAGGGTGCTGGGTGTCATGAAACTGTCCCAGGCTTTGGAGAGTGCTGCCCTGCCTCTGTTGGAACTGCTGTGTTCCTCGGTTGGCCAAGGAACTACTTACTCTGCCGCCAGCGTTGTCAGCTGGAAATTTTTGGAGCAATTTTTCCACAAGGACCTTCTGGTATTGCACCATTTTGCTAGTCCTCTCCACCACAGGAATGAGAGATGAGAAGTTATCTTCGTAGCAGGGGGTCGAGAAGGGTGAACAACCAGTAATCGGTGTTGGCCAAAATTCGTATAACGCGAGGGTCACAGGAAAGGCAGCATAACAAAGTCAGCCATGTGCCAGAGTGCCAACAGACAAGACTTTGCTGTCCTCATCAGGAGGATGACTCAATATCCTCATCCTCTCCCTTCTCTTCGGCCCATCCACGCTGAACAGATGGAATAAACCTGCTATTGGTACTACCCTCTGTAGCGGAGGCAACCGTCTCCTGCTCTTCCTCCTCTTCATCGTCCAATTCGCGCTGAGAAGATGAAATGAGGGTGGTCTGGCTATAACCTTGTGTACTGTCTTCCCCCATTTCCACCTCTTCCACATGGAAAGCGTCCTCCTTCATTGTGAGCAGAGAGCGTTTGAGTAGACACAGAAGTGGGATGGTGACGCTGATAATAGCGGCATCACCGCTCACCATCTGTGTTGATTCCTCAAAGTTGTGTAAAACCTCACAGAGGTCAGACATCCATACCCACTCATCGCTTGTGAAGAGTGGAAGCTGACTGGAAAGGCGACGACCATGTTGCAGCTGGTATTCCACTACTGCCCTCTGCTGCTCACAAAGCCTGGCCAACATGTGGAATGTGGAGTTCCAGCGCGTGCTCACGTCGCACAACAGTCGGTGAGCTGGCAACTGCAAGAGCTGTAGATGACTTGCGGAAATGGGCGCACACGGCGCACCTTCACCAGTAGCTCAGGCGAATCGGGGGTAGGTTTTGAAAAACCGCTGAACCACTAAGTTGAACACGTGGGTTAGGCATGGCATGTGTGTGAGCTTCCGAGCTCCAAATCTGCCATAAAGTTACGGCCATTATCAGACACAACCATGCCTGGTTGTAGTTTGATTGGCGAGAGCCACAGCTCAGTCTGGTCCCTTATCCCCTGCCACAGCTCCGCGGTGGTGTGCTATTTGTCACCTAAGCAAATTAGTTTCAGCACGTCCTGTTGCTGCTTCCCCACTGCAGTGCTACACTGCTTCCAACTACCGACTGATAGCTGACTGGTGCTGCAGGATGAGAATTCAGAGGTGGAAGTGGAGAAGGAGGTGGAGGAGGAGAAGTGGGGGTTGCAGCCACTAACGTAGGTGGTGGCGGAAACCCTGATCGAAGTAGGGCCCGCAAGCCTTCGAGTCAGTAGCACCTGTGCCATCCCAGGGTATGACTCGCTCCCGGTCTCCACAGCATTCACCCAGAGTGCCGTCAGGGAAATGTAGCGTCCCTGGCCACAAAAACTTGTCCATGTGTTAGTCGTTAAGTGGACCTTCCCAATAACTGCATCGGTCAGGGTATGGGTAATGTTACGGGACACATGCTGGTGTAAGACGGGGATGGCACACCAGGAAAAAAGTGGCGGCTGAGGACTGAGTATCCACAAGCCTAAATGGCAGCATTTCCAAGGCCAGGAATTTGGAAAGGTGTGCCCGAGCATGCTCGCCCAACACTAGCTGTTATCTCTCCTGACATGTTGTGGTGTATAGTCGCATTCCCCATGTAATATCTATTCTGCAGAATCTATTCTTATGACTATGTTAGGGCATTCCTCTATTGTTCCTGTTAGAAGTTTACAAATTAATTACCAGTTGTTTGTAATGAAGGTCCACCTTGCTGTTGCCAAGTCACGGTGGGGAGTGGGGGAAACCACCCACCGTACAATGTAAAGGGATAAGGGATAGCTGCTAGGCCAAGAATCCAGGAAAAGGGAAGCAGGTCTCCTCCTATAGCGTCCCTAATCCTCTCCCTAACTCCTCACCGTATAAGCGGACCCCAAAGGTAGGACGGCTCATACCCTGGGACCCTGAGTCGCCCTGATAATCGCTCAGATAGGTGCAGGGGGGAGACGTCCTGTTCATCCAAGACACGGAAGAACAAGAGTCTCTAAAGACCTAATAGCAGGGAAAAGGAGAGACCATATATAGCAAGAGGATCGGCGGGTAAGAACACAAGACAACACACTTACCTGCCGAAGTCTCCACGACTGGAACCCGTGCATATGTACAGGAGCCCTAACACCAAACAGTTAATTATTCATATTTGAGACATACCCTGGGTAAGGTTTATCAAATAGTTTATTTACAGATGCCTATGCAGGCGTTGAACCTATCTTGTCCCAGGTGAAAATTTAATACTTCACTTTTATTATTATTTGGGTTAAAATACGTGCTTTATACCTTTATTTAATTTTACTTAATGAACCAAATAATAGAAAAAGATAAAAAATACAGTAAACACTCCACTACGTGGTCAAATGATGCTCAGTGAGTCAGGAGGGAGAGCACGTGCACTATCTCTCACCCCTGTCACTTATAGGCAGTTAGCTGCCTTCATGTCACTTGCAGTGACACCTTCATCTAGACTAAGTTGTGGGAGCTGAACTCACTCTTCCCACTTCTAATACAGCACTTGGATAATACCATATGTTGGCTGACCTCTGTCTATCCCTTTGGTGGTGCACACTGCGTACATAACATTTACGGTTTGAATACCGTATCACACTGCTAAACTACTCTAGCTTTGATAAGTAGGCCGGCCGGACTACTGCTAACTAACTGACAGTGGAGTGGATCGCTGATTTAAAAGCTAAATCTGCTCCCAACATGTTTCACCAGATAAGTGTATTGGAGATACTGCGCTGAAGGACGAGTTTATTATAAAGGGTCAGTGTTGTTGTGCAGGTATTTGCAGCTGGGTGCAGGCTGGCATGCGAAAGCGTGTCACTATACAGGTATTTTAGCTGGTTAGAAAACCGCTTACCTGTAGTGAAGACTTGGATTGGCGTGCTTTTGTCTGCGTCCCTGTAGTTTAGGTAAGGAGGCTTTTTTTCTCCTCTCTCCTTCCCCCCTATGTTCTTTGTAATTCTTTGTTGCTTTGTTGCGTCTGTTGTTGGTTTGTATTTTCTTTCTTTCTCTTTTTCTTTCTCTTTTTCTTTGTCTATCGATGCCTCAGGTCAGGATATGATGAGATAATCCAGCTGTAGGATGGCCTGGCGTGCTGTCTCGTGTCCCGGCCGGTGGCACGCTGCAGCCGCAGGTGGAGGTGTGTGTAGGGGAGTGGTTGGCGCTCACTTGGAGTTAGTTAGTGACGTCACTGAAGCGGTCAAGCGTTGACCGCTAGGTGCCAGGTATCCTTCTCCAACGCGTTTCGAACAGGCGCTGTTCTTCCTCAGGGAGTGTTGCCTGGCTATTCGTACACCCTTTTTATAGGTATTTCTCCAAAGCTTTAACCTCTTCCATGGCAAGGAAGAGGTTAAAGCTTTGGAGAAATACCTATAAAAAGGGTGTACGAATAGCCAGGCAACACTCCCTGAGGAAGAACAGCGCCTGTTCGAAACGCGTTGGAGAAGGATACCTGGCACCTAGCGGTCAACGCTTGACCGCTTCAGTGACGTCACTAACTAACTCCAAGTGAGCGCCAACCACTCCCCTACACACACCTCCACCTGCGGCTGCAGCGTGCCACCGGCCGGGACACGAGACAGCACGCCAGGCCATCCTACAGCTGGATTATCTCATCATATCCTGACCTGAGGCATCGATAGACAAAGAAAAAGAGAAAGAAAAAGAGAAAGAAAGAAAATACAAACCAACAACAGACGCAACAAAGCAACAAAGAATTACAAAGAACATAGGGGGGAAGGAGAGAGGAGAAAAAAAGCCTCCTTACCTAAACTACAGGGACGCAGACAAAAGCACGCCAATCCAAGTCTTCACTACAGGTAAGCGGTTTTCTAACCAGCTAAAATACCTGTATAGTGACACGCTTTCGCATGCCAGCCTGCACCCAGCTGCAAATACCTGCACAACAACACTGACCCTTTATAATAAACTCGTCCTTCAGCGCAGTATCTCCAATACACTTAACTACCTTTCCAGTGCGGCAGGTTTGTGTGGTCCCTGCCGCGATACTGCTGCTTCTGGTATATAGCTCCCACTGAGCGCCACCCCTGCAATTCTTTTATTCTATGTTTCACCAGATAACTGGCTTCTTCAGGGGATTTGGGCAGCAATGAATACCCTATACCAGTGATGGCTAACCTTGGCACTCCAGCTGTGGTAAAACTACAACTCCCAAGATGCCCCCCTTGCTTGGCTGCTCTCAGAACTCTGTAGAAATAAATGGAGCATGCTGGGAGTCGTAGTTTCACCACAACTGGAGTGCCAAGGTTAGCCATCACTGCCCTATACGACTGAAAGTTTATATAGGGGGTAATGTGATTGACAGACTTTGCACCCAGTACAATGAGTGACTGGGTACCTGTCATCTGCCTGCGACTGTGACCACACCACCATGATGTGGTCAACTACCAGACTAAGAAAGAAAGTAGTAATGTCCATCAAAAAGAAAATAATTGTGCGTAAGTAAAAATTTAAGGAGAGTAAGAATGAACTCATTATGTGCACTGAATTGAGTGCTCTTAGTGGAAAGAAAAGTGGAGACTGCCTTAATCCCTAAATCGTGCCTGATGTTAGTGTACAAAGCCTCAACATCGAGGCTAGCTAATTTGGTCTGTGATGTGACCTGTATATCATGGAGCCTGATGACCACATCCTTGGTATCCCTAATATATGAGGGTAAGCTGGGTACAAATGGTGCCAAAAACTCATCTACATACTGGCTGATATTTTCTGTCATGCTATTATTGCCGGATACTATCGGTCTGCCCGGCACTGGTCGCCTTTGCTTATGCACCTTTGGAATGGCATAAATGGTGGCAGTTGTTGGATGCATCTTAAGGAGGTATTTAAATTCCTCCTTAGAGATGAGTTTTTCTTCCTTTGCTACAGAGAGTATCAATTTAAGGTCACCCAGAAACTTGTCTGTCGGATTGTGATCCAGCTTTTGGTAGGTATCTGTTTGTTTAACCAGGTCTTCAACCATCTTTTTAAAATCCAGTTTGTCCATAAGGACAACGTTACCGCCCTTATCTGAGGGTTTTATTACAAGATCATCATTCTTGCTGAGTTCATCTAGCGCTTGTAGTTCTTCCACCTCAAGGTTTAACTGTGTGGTGGGTATTTTGGTATTGAGGGTTTTAAGATCCCTTGTCACTAGTTGGACAAAGGTATCTATATTACCGTATTGAGAGAATGAAGGCGTGTATCTGGATTGCGGTTTTAGTGATGAAAAAGGTGCCTCAACAAGATCTTGGGCATCAGCATTATAGGTGTCCAATGATTCTAAAATGGCCACAGCTTCTTTTTCCTTGGCCTGCATTCGGTGGAAATCTCTGGATTGATGGTTAAAAGATTTATGGAGAGCAAGCTTTCTCGCAAACAAATTTATGTCCTTAATAGTGATGAGCGGGAGGTGCCATATTCGATTTTGCGATATTTCACGAATATTCGATTGAATATTCGTCGAAATCGAATATTCGTCATTTTTCTATTTATCGCAAATAATATACGATTTAATAATTTGCGTATTGCGATTTTTCTTTTGACAGTATAAGGCAACGTTCCTATGACATTGACTATGGCTAGGCTAATATGTGTATTTTACTAATATTCATAATAATGCTCTAACTTCGTCTTTTGGAATATTACGAATATTTGTAAAATACACATATAGATTGTAATTTAGCTAATATAGTGCTATAATCTTTTTTTTTTTTGTCAAATTTTTTTTGCCTCTTCTGAACTTCAGTTTTGGAAAATATATACACTATTAAAAAAATTACTATAGCACTATATTAGCTAAATTGCAGTCTATATGTGTATTTTACAAATTTTCGTAATATTGCTCTAACTTTGTCTTTTAGAATATTACGAATATTCTAAAAGACAAAGTTAGAGCAATATTACGAATATCCGTAAAAAACACATATAGACTGTAATTTATGTGTACTGTTATTCCACTTTGGCATACTGCTCCCCGACAAGCGTCCCCGTAACCATGGGAACGCCTGTGCGTTAGAATATACAATCGGATCTGAGCTTTCACGATCTCAGGGAAAACTCAGATCCGATGGTATTTTCTAACCCACAGGCGTTCCCATGGTGACGGGGACGCTTGTCGCGGAGGAGTATGCGAACAACTGTACAGATAGGAAAAAAGAATGCCAAAATTCTAAATAACAAATATATTCGCTATATTGCTATGTATTAGTTTTTTAGAATATTGGTCATTTTATTTTCCATATGAAAACATGATTCCCCCTGCTTAAGTTGCTTGTGGGCCAATGGCTTATTGACCCACAAGCAAGAAGAAATCATATTTTCAGATGAAAAAAACCGAATATTCGATTTCGCAAATATATAGAACTATATTCGAAATATTCGCGAAATCTCGAAGTTACGATATTCGAGAAAAAAATTCGCAATTCGAATATTCGCGCTCAACACTAGTCCTTAACCCGGTCAAAACAATCAAAGGCTGGAGTCAGTGTAAAGGATAAGCCTTTACTAAGTATCCTAAGGTGCCTAGGGTCCAGCTCAAAGCTGGAAAGATTGATAACTCTCAGTGGGTCATCTATGTCTTTACATTGTACGCCCACTTCTCCCTGTCTCTCAGGGCTGGGCCCTGGCCTAAAAAAGAGGGGGGTGCCATAGGTGCTGCTGCTGCGGATACTGTCACAGGTGGTCTGAAAAAAGACCCAGATGGTGCAGATGGTAACGATTGTCCTCCATACGTGGAGGTGTACTGTTGGAAGTTGGCTGATGGAGTGGGGGAAGGCACTGTCAAAGCTCCATTTTGTACTGGGAAAAAGCCCTGAGGGCCCTGCCATGGTTGGCCCGATTGTGTCACTGTACCTAAATGTGGGTCAGGTGCCTTCCTTTGATTGGATGCTCCTTTCGCTCGGTACTTACGTTTAGTCCCCACAGGGTCTTTATTTTTACTGGGTCGATTCTCTGACCCTGACCAATCCGACTCAGAATAGTCGGATTGCGAGGCGTTAGACTTGTTAGTATTATATCTTCTGGCTTGACTGCCATCAGTACTAGGCTTATTGAAATAAACCTGACCCGTATCAAAATCCCTTTTGTCCCTGATGTCACTGTATTTGTGGTGTTTTCTTTCTTTTATTTCAGTTTGGAAAGATTCAATATGCTTCTGCAGTCGCAATTCTTGTGCTGCAAATTCTACATTAGGCCTGAGATTTTGGATCTGAGATATTTCTTGCTCTAATTGCTTCGCCGTTTTGGTCAGAGATAATTTTTCATACTCCAGCAGGTATTGTTGCATCCGCAACGAGTTCTCAGTTAGTAATTGTTGCCAACCCTTGATAAAAGTGGCGTCATCTTGGTGTGAATGTGGGACTATATTTATTCACATACCCCTAAACACCAAACCCTGTTGCAGGTAGGCGTCTAAACTTGCAACTTCCCACTGGGCTCTCACATACTGTTTATAAGTTTTTTGAATTTCTCTAAACGCCACTAGTATATCAGTGGTGTTAATGGGGAGGCACCCAGTCGAGATCACTTGTGCTACCTCTGTGATATTAAAATATAAGGACGGAACGTTGGAAAGAAAACCTGCCATATAGCATTAGACGCCCACAGGATTTAAGTGAGGTGAGGGAGAGGGGTTGGTAAGTGAAGTAAGTCCCCCCAAAAAAAGGCTGTTGAGCCTATATCAATTATTTATTCATATTTGAGACATACCCCGTTATCTCTCCTGACATGTTGTGGTGTATAGTCGCATTCCCCATGTAATATCTATTCTGCAGCATCTATTCTTATGACTATGTTAGGGCATTCCTCTATTGTTCCTGTTAGAAGTTTACAAATTAATTACCAGTTGTTTGTAATGAAGGTCCACCTTGCTGTTGCCAAGTCACTTATTTTAATTTGACTAGTCTTATTTTTAGATACTAATACTAATATCACCAATCACAGCACTCCTATGGTGCACAGATGACATGATGTACCGACGTCTAGTTATAAGTGTTTGCGCAGCCGCTGTTTGCGCAGTATTCTCCTTGTTGAGAGTCAAAGTCTGGGCGCATGCGCGGTTCAATTACAGTGCCGCTGTCCACGCAGTAATCTCCCCGTTTAGAATTGAAGCCTGCGCGTATGCGCAGTCCAATCAAACGAGGTCTTACGTTCTAAGTGTCGGCGCAGCTACTGGAAGGGCAAGACGTCACCGATGACGCTCTCAGTAAGCGACTTGGATGACGATGGCACGCAGGGATGATGATATAGGTAGATGGCACAGACTGGTAGCTCACTTCGTCATGGGGGTGTAGTTACAGACACATGATGTAGCTCATGTCCCTTTTTGTTTTTCTTTATTAGTCTGGTAGTTGACCTCATCATGGTGGTGTGGTTACAGTCGGAGGCAGATGACAGGTCCTCAGTCACTCATTGTACTGGGTGAAAAGTCTGCCAATCACATTACCCCCTGAAGAAGCCAGTTATCTGGTGAAACATGTTGGGCGGCAGATTTAGCTTTTAAATCAGCGATCCACTCCACTGTCAGTTAGTTAGCAGTAGTCCGGCCGGCCTACTTATCAAAGCTAGAGTAGTTTAGCAGTGTGATACGGTATTCAAACCGTGAATGTTATGTACGCAGTGTGCACCACCAAAGGGATAGACAGAGGTCAGCCAACATATGGTATCATCCATGTGCTGTATTAGAAGTGGGAAGAGTGAGTTCAGCTCCCACAACTTAGCCTAGATGAAGGTGTCACTGCAAGCGACATGAGGGCAGCTAACTGCCTATAAGTGACAGGGGTGAGAGATAGTGCACGTGCTCTCCCTCCTGACTCGCTGAGCAGTGGAGTGTTTACTGTATTTTTAATCTTTTTCTATTATTTGGTTCATTAAGTCTCCCAGGCTGTGAGCTCTGCAATGCGATTGGCCAGAGCTACAGAAAAACAAGGGCAGACTCTGCCTACTATAACTTAGTGACTGAAATCTCTGCCTACTATAACTTAGTGAGCGGAGATACCGGAGGGCATAGCGGGAGAACGGAGCGGCGCCCGGGGATAATAGTAAGTGCAGTGAGATCCCCGGGTGCCGCTCTACATGTCTGTATATTTAGTTCACAGTGTAATAATCGGTGAAAGGTCCTCTTTAAGGCCATCTGTCCACCAGCTGAAGCTCAATAGAAGATGGGTGTTGCAACAGGACAACGACCCAAAGCATAGAAGTAAATCAACAACAGAATGGGTTAAACAGAAGAAAATACGCCTTCTGGAGTGGCCCAGTCAGAGTCCTGACCTCCACCCGATTGAGATGCTGTGACATGACCTCAAGAAAGCGATTCACACCAGACATCCCAAGAACATTGCTGAACTGAAACAGTCCTGTAAAGAGGAATGGTCAAGAATTACTCCTGACCGTTGTGCACGTCTGATCTGCAACTACAGGAAACGTTTGGTTGAAGTTATTGCTGCCAAAGGAGGTTCAACCAGTTATTAAATCCAAGGGTTCACATACTTTTTCCACCTGCACTGTGAATGTTTACATGGTGTGTTCAATAAAAACATGGTAACATTTAATTCTTTGTGTGTTATTAGTTTAAGCAGACTGTGATTGTCTATTGTTGTGACTTAGATGAAGATCAGATCACATTTTATGACCAATTTGTGCAGAAATCCATATCATTCCAATGGGTTCACATACTTTTTCTTGCAACTGTATTATTCTGGTGTAAGATGCAGCAAATTTATTAAAAGTCATTTGCCTTTTAATCATTTTGATGCATCACAGTATGTACGTGCACCAGAAATTGAAATATATGACAGATAGGAGATTTCTGGTGTAAATAATGTGAACTCAGTCAAGCTGCATAGTCCCCTGAAAAAGTGGTGAACGTGACAAAAAAAGCAAAAAGATTGTTGGGCAAAAAATCTGAGATGTTTTTATTCTGGAGTAGAATTATTTTTTAAATCACCCATGCCATATATTCAATTCACATTAATACACTGAAATTTGTGTACCATTTTTGTCCAAGATCGTGCAGAAAATGCGAAAATTCAATCTTCCATTATCAGGGTTATTTTCCTGTTTGTCCAGCAGGTGGCAGCAGTAGATAAGGTATAATATAGATCAGATCACAGATCGCTTCAGTCTGGACAATCATGTGCTTGTAATGTATCTACTCTCTGGAAATACCCCTAGCATACTCCTGGCCTGCCTATATTTTGCCGTGGGAATCTGCTCTGCAGTACATATCTGTAACAAGTCGGTAGAAGACTATTTGAGAATAATTGAGACTACTTGCAAAGTTGCTTCTTTTATACTTCCTGTGCATTGGGGCAATCTAAAAATAGTTGCAAATGCGTTTACCAGCACACCTACCAGGCTGACTGCATTCTCCGAACATAGGGTCCCATTGGGTGTCTCTATTTATTCTGCCACATTTGGGTATACCTCAGACATGACCCCTACACCAACCTCTGACTCAGCACTGCCGCATATCTGGCCATGGCCAGGGGTTTTACAGTCCTTTTATATTGATGGACTATCTGACTAAGGCCATATACACACGACAGTTGTTTTTATCGGCCTCCCTTCCGTTTTTTTTGCGGATAGGATGGGGACCCATTCATTTCAATGGGTCCAAAAAATGCTGATAGTTCATCCGTTTGTGTTCCGCGTCCGTTGTCCGTGTTTCCCGTCAGCAAAAAACAATAGTGCATGTCCTTTTTCACATTTGCGGACAAGGATAGGCATTTATTACAAGGGATCTGTGGAAAAAACGGATCCCGCATCAGTTTATTTTTGCGGACGCACAATTTGCGGACGCAAAAAACGTGTGCATGAGGCCTAAGAATGAGCAACCAAATTCTGATCAGCAGGGGTCCATCACCCCGCACCCTAGCCAGTCAGACCCTGACAATCACAGTATACTGTATATATACACTACAGAGGACAGTATACTATATATATATATATATATATATATACAGTACAGACCAAAAGTTTGGACACAGCTTCTCATTCAAAGAGTTTTCTTTATTTTCATGACTATGAAAATGGTACATTCACAATGAAGGCATCAAAACTATGAATTAACACATGTGGAATTATATACATAACAAAAAAGTGTGAAACAACTGAAATATGTCATATTCTAGGTTCTTCAAAGTAGCCACCTTTTGCTTTGATTACTGCTTTGCACACTCTTGGCATTCTCTTGATGAGCTTCAAGAGGTAGTCACCTGAAATGGTTTTCACTTCACAGGTGTGCCCTGTCAGGTTTAATAAGTGGGATTTCTTGCCTTATAAATGGGGTTGGGACCATCAGTTGTGTTGTGGAGAAGTCAGGTGGATACACAGCTGATAGTCCTACTGAATAGACTGTTAGAATTTGTATTATGGCAAGAAAAAAGCAGCTAAGTAAAGAAAAACGAGTGGCCATCTTTACTTTAAGAAATGAAGGTCATTTGAAAGTGTCCCCAAGGGCAGTCACAAAAACCATCAAGCGCTACAAAGAAACTGTCTCACATGCGGACCGCCCCAGGAAAGGAAGACCAAGAGTCACCTCTGCTGCGGAGGATAAGTTCATCCCAGTCACCAGCCTCAGAAATCGCAGGTTAACAGCAGCTCAGATTAGAGACCAGGTCAATGCCACACAGAGTTCTAGCAGCAGACACATCTCTAGAACAACTGTTAAGAGGAGACTGTGTGAATCAGGCCTTCATGGTAGAATATCTGCTAGGAAACCACTGCTAAGGACAGGCAACAAGCAGAAGAGACTTGTTTGGGCTAAAGAACACAATGAATGGACATTAGACCAGTGGAAATCTGTGCTTTGGTCTGATGAGTCCAAATTTGAGATCTTTGGTTCCAACCACTGTGTCTTTGTGCGACGCAGAAAAGGTGATTGGATGGACTCTACATGCCTGGTTCCCACCGTGAAGCATGGAGGAGGAGGTGTGATGGTGTGGGGGTGCTTTGCTGGTGACACTGTTGGGGATTTATTCAAAATTGAAGGCATACTGAACCAGCATGGCTACCACAGCATCTTGCAGCAGCATGCTATTCCATCCGGTTTGCGTTTAGTTGGACCATCATTTATTTTTCAACAGGACAATGACCCCAAACACACCTCCAGGCTGTGTAAGGGCTATTTGATGATGAAGGAGAGTGATGGGGTGCTGTGCCAGATGACCTGGCCTCCACAGTCACCGGACCTGAACCCAATCGAGATGGTTTGGGGTGAGCTGGACCGCAGAGTGAAGGCAAAAGGGCCAACAAGTGCTAAGCATCTCTGGGAACTCCTTCAAGACTGTTGGAAGACCATTTCAGGTGACTACCTCTTGAAGCTCATCAAGAGAATGCCAAGAGTGTGCAAAGCAGTAATCAAAGCAAAAGGTGGCTACTTTGAAGAACCTAGAATATGACATATTTTCAGTTGTTTCACACTTTTTTGTTATGTATATAATTCCACATGTGTTAATTCATAGTTTTGATGCCTTCAGTTTGATTCTACAATTTTCATTGTCATGAAAATAAAGAAAACTCTTTGAATGAGAAGGTGTGTCCAAACATTTGGTCTGTACTGTATATATATATATATATATATATATATATATACACACACACACACTACAGAGGACAGTATACTGTATACAGTACAGACCAAATTTTGGACACACCTTCTCATTCAAAGAGTTTTCTTTTTTTTCATGACTATGAAAATTGTAGATTCACACTGAAGGCATCAAAACTATGAATTAACACATGTGGAATTATATACATAACAAACAAGTGTGAAACAACTGAAAATATGTCATATTCTAGGTTCTTCAAAGTAGCCACCTTTTGCTTTGATTACTGCTTTGCACACTCTTGGCATTCTCTTGATGAGCTTCACGAGGTAGTCACCTGAAATGGTTTTCACTTCACAGGTGTGCCCTGTCAGGTTTAATAAGTGGGATTTCTTGCCTTATAAATGGGGTTGGGACCATCAGTTGCGTTGAGGAGAAGTCAGGTGGATACACAGCTGATAGTCCTACTGAATAGACTGTTAGAATTTGTATTATGGCAAGAAAAAAGCAGCTAAGTAAAGAAAAACGAGTGGCCATCATTACTTTAAGAAATGAAGGTCAGTCAGTCAGCCGAAAAATTGGGAAACCTTTGAAAGTAAGGGCTATTTGACCATGAAGGAGAGTGATGGGGTGCTGCGCCAGATGACCTGGCCTCCACAGTCACCGGACCTGAACACAATCGAGATGGTTTGGGGTGAGCTGGACCGCAGAGTGAAGGCAAAAGGGCCAACAAGTGCTAAGCATCTCTGGGAACTCCTTCAAGACTGTTGGAAGACCATTTCAGGTGACTACCTCTTGAAGCTCATCAAGAGAATGCCTAGAGTGTGCAAAGCAGTAATCAAAGCAAAAGGTGGCTACTTTGAAGAACCTAGAATATGCCATATTTCAGTTGTTTCACACTTTTTTGTTATGTATATAATTTCACATGTGTTAATTCATAGTTTTGATGCCTTCATAGTCATGAAAATAAAGAAAACTCTTTGAATGAGAAGGTGTGTCCAAACTTTTGGTCTGTACTATATATATATATATATATATATATATATATATATATATAAATACGAAAAATGGCGGCACTGACTACAAAAAATGAAAAAAATGGGTGCACGTTCCAGGGGAATCGACCTCTTACCCCAATCAATGAATCCAGAAAAAGGACGGCACTCCGTTCTTGTTGAAATAAAATTGGTCTTTAATCAACCTTGCGGTACAACGTTTCGGCTCCAATACTGAGCCTTTATCATGTGCTTGATAAAGGCTCAGTATTGGAGCCGAAACGTTGTACCGCAAGGTTGATTAAAGACCAATTTTATTTCAACAAGAACGGAGTGCCGTCCTTTTTCTGGATTTATATATATATATATATATATATATATATATATACATATACACACACACACACACACACACACTACAGAGGACAGTATACTGCATATATACACTACAGAGGACAGTATTATATATATATATATATATATATATACACATATACACACACACACACCGGTAATACATAGGGCATTATACTGCATATATATGCTACAGAGGACAGTATACGCGTTAATTTCTTAACGATAATTTGTTTTCCCTTAGTCCTAACAGCAGCACATGTGGGGTTTATCCGCCCCAGTGAAACTGGTAGGACAGACGGAATATTTAATGAAGTAAAGTAATCAAATAAATCCACGCCCCCATTACCTCACTATAAGAGGCCAAACCCCCCATACATCAGTGTGTCATAACAATAAACTCTCAAAAAAACAAAGGGAGGGATATTTGTGTGCTGCTGTTAGGACTAAGGGAAAACAAATTATCGTTAAGAAATTAACGCTTCCCTTACGTCCTAACCAGCAGCACATGTGGGGACTTAGCAAGAAGTTAGCCTAAAGGGTAGGGACTTCAATGCTGAATGGAATTCAAAACAGACCGCCCAAAGGCAGTGTCTTCTGAACCCCTGAGGTTGAGTCTATAATGGCTCACAAAGGTAGAATGTGAGCTCCAGGAGGCCGCGGAACAGATCTGTTCCAGTGGAATAAGAGACCTTTCGGCCCAACTAGTAGAGACTGCTCGGGTGGAGTGAGCAGTGACAAAGGCAGGAGGAGGTCTATTCTGGGAAGCGAAAGATTCTCTGATGGCCTCTCTGATCCATCTACTTAGAGTAGGCTTAGAGGCCTTCTTCCCTTTATTCCTGCCAAAGAACAGGATAAGAAGATTCTCTGACCTTCTGAACTCCCGGGATCTCTCAATGTAGATTCTCAAACATCTGGCCACATCCAGAGTATGGAGGGAAGTTTCTTCTGCAGAGGAAGAAGAGGAACATAACACAGGCAAAGACACAACTTGATTAATGTTGTGCACAGAGGGCACCTTAGGCAAAAAGGTGGGTAAAAAACGTAAAAGGACTCTGTCCGGTAAAAATAAAGTGTATGGCTCATACGCCGAAAAAGCCTGAAGCTCTGAAATGCGTTTGGCCGAAGTTACGGCCAACAAAAAGGTTACCTTCCAGGATAAAAACTTAAAGTCCACTTCTTCCAAGGGTTCAAAGGGAGGACCACTCAACCCTTTAAGCACCACTGAGAGATCCCACTGCGGTACAGGTCTTGAAATGCTAGGCTTAAGACGTACGGCTCCTTTAAGGAACCTCTTAATCAGAGGGTCTTGATGTAATGATCTGCCAAAGGCGGCTGACAGAGCAGAGATCTGTACCTTGAGTGTAGAAGGGCTGAGGCCCTTATCTAGTCCATCCTGCATGAACTGGAGAATAGCTGATACTGGAGGATCCTGAGATGGTACTTGATGAGATGCACACCATAGAAGAAAAATGCGCTTTACCCTGGCGTAGGCCTTGACAGTCGCAGGAGCTCTGGAATGAGACATCGTTCTTAAGACCGCTGCTGATAGCCCTTCAGGCTCTAGAAGGGACTCATCAATCTCCAGGCTGTCAGATTGAGTCTGGATGGATCCAGGCAGAGCTGAGTGCCCCGGGACACCAGGTTCTGCATTGGGGGAAGCTTCCAATATTGCCCTCGGCTCATCTGCATGAGCAGGGTAAACCAAGACCTCCTGGGCCAGAATGGAATCACAGGCTATTACTGAGGCTTGGTCCTGCTGAATCTTCATCAATACCCTGGGTATCATGGCGATGGGAGGAAAGATGTAGGCCAGCCTGAACGCCCATGGAATTGACAGAGCATCTACTGCCAAGGGATTGTCCTCCCGATACAGGGAACAGAACGTTTCCACTTTGGCATTGAATCTTGTCGCCATGAGATCTATGTCTGGGCGACCCCACCGGAGAGTGATCTGATGAAAGATCTCCTGATTCAGAGACATTTCTCCTAGAGCTGGGACTCCTCTGCTGAGCTAGTCTGCAACCACATTCAGGGACCCCCGAATGTGGATTGCTGAGAGGTGGGAAAGATTCTGCTCTGCCCAAGACAGAATTAGACCTACTTCTGAGAGTAGACACTGAGACCTGGTGCCTCCCTGTTTGTTGATGTAGGATACCGCAGTAGAATTGTCCGAGCGAACCCTTACAGCCTTGTTTCTGATAAGGGGGAAAAAAATGAAAGAGAGCCATCCGGATTGCTCTGAGTTCTCTCAGATTGGATGACATCAAACGCTCTTGAGGGCTCCAGGATCCTTGAACTTGAAGTTCCTCTAGATGGGCACCCCAGCCTAGAAGGGATGCATCTGTCGTCAACAGGATCCAACAAGGTTGGATCAAGGACCTCCCATCTTTGACCTGTTTCCACCACTTCAGCGAGCAGCGCGCTTGCGATGACAGGGAGCACTTTGTCTCTAGCCCTCTGGGAGTTCGATCCCATAGACTCAGAACTTCCGCTTGAAGAGGGCGAATATGCCACAAGGCCCAAGGAACCGCATCCACGGCTGCTGACATTAGGCCTAACATCCTCATCAATACTCTGATAGTTACCCGGCGGGGAACCATGAGTTGATCTGCAGTCTTGGAAATGCGTAACTTCCTTTCCGGAGAAAGGTAGAGCGCCATGTTGGCAGAATCTATTATGAACCCTAGAAACCTCCTAGTAGTGGAGGGAGAAATCTCTGACTTCTGCCAATTGATAATCTAGCCCAAGCGCTGGAGGAAGGACTGAACCTGCAGAAGATGAAGATGAAGCGTCTCTACCGAGTGGGCTTTTAGAAGCCAATCGTCCAAATATGGAATGATCTCCAGGCCACTCAATCTGAGGGGAGCTACTACAGCTATTACCACTTTGGTGAAGATGTAAGGCGCGGTTGTGATGCCGAAGGGAAGCGCAGCAAACTGAAAATGTTTCACCGACTCACTGCCACTCGTAGATACTTCCTGTGGGTCTGGCACACAGGGATGTGGAGATAGGCATCCCTTAGATCCAGTGTAACCATCAGGTCCCCTGGGCTCAGGATGCTGATTACCGATTTGATGGTTTCCATCCGGAACCGCCTTTTCATTATGAATCGGTTGAGGTAGTGGAGATCTATGATCATGCGCCAACTTCCTGTGGCTTTGGGAACAAGGAAAACTGGCGAATAAACGCCGGATCCAATCTCTTCTGGAGGAACCTCCTCCAAGGTCCCCTTCCGCCTGTATTCCAGTATAGACTCCTCCCACACTGTTTGCTTCTCGCGGGGAAGAAATCTTGTCAAAACAAATTTTTCTGGGGGAACAGATAAAAATTCTATCCTGTACCCTGTCCTTATTATATTCAGGACCCAGGGATCTGGAACAAACTCTGTCCAGGTATTTAGAAAAAAAGTTAAACGGCCTCCGACTGGGAGGTCTGAAAGAATGGGAGTCAAATTTATGACTGGATCTGACGGAAGGGGAGGGCAGTCACTGGTCAGCTTTATTGTTTTTGTTCCCACCGGAATGATATGATCCTCCCCTCCTGGACCCACGGCCTCACTGAGGCCTGGATTGGCCCTGAAAGGGTCTGGACCCTCTACCCTGCCTACCCCTACCCCTAGGGGTTTGAGGGAGGCATTTACCTTTTTTATCGGCAAGACCCTCCATAATGCGGTCTAGTTCAGCCCCAAAAAGCCTTCCTGGCTCGTAAGGGAGGCTACATAAATTATACTTGGAGGCATTATCTGCCACCCAAGGTTTTAGCCATAGTGGCCTCCTACCCGCTGAAGAAGCTAATTTTAACTGCTGTGGGCCGGAGTCACACAGAAAATCCACGGCAAGTAGAATGGACTTAAACTGCGCCAGGATGTCATCACGGGATATGCCAGAGTCGATATCCAACTGCACCTGTCGGAGGCGTCTTTGAAGGAAGATGGCTACCTCCGTAGAGGATATAGCCACAGATGCAGCAGCAGCAGCAGTGGAGTAAGATCTTCTCAAGGTGCATTCTACCCACCTGTCCATCAGGTCCTGTAAGTTGGAGCCGTCATCAGCCGGGACAAGGGTCCTCTTAGACAATTTTGCGATTGCCAAATCAACTTTGGGCACAGTGCCCCACTGGTCTAATTGGAATGTCACAAATCGGGAACATGGACTTGAAGCGCTTTGAGATGACCGGTGCCTTCTCAGGATGTTTCCATTCTAGCTTCATTAACCGAGACAGAGTCTCGTCCACTTTGAAGGCCCTTGGCCCCCTAGAGGTGGACTCTGAAGCTTCCCCAGGATCAACATCCTGGTCCCCCGACCGGATGGATCTAAGTAACCTCTGGGTCTTCTCTACAGGAAAGAAGTACCTTACAGCCTCTTATTCCTCCCCGCTAGACTCAGAGGAATGGACTTCGTCCACGGTATGGTAGGCTTCCTCCTGCATAGGAGTGGGTCTCAGAGGAGATCGGACACCGGGTCTTCTGGATGACACGGAATCCCTTAGGGTGTTCATTGAGGACTCCACAAAGTCCTTTACCCAGACTACTACGTCCCGTATGGTAGGCTCCGTATTAGGAGGCAGAGGAGGAGGACGGCAAGAGGGACACCTATTAAATTCATAGGAGTCTGCTAAAGAGGTGTCACAATCCCTACACGCCAAATGCTTGCGCTTGGATGATGTCTTGCGCCCAGTCCGATCCCCATCACCGGCAGAGGACATTATCTGCAGAGAAAAAGTTATAATGAATGAACAATGTCTATTCATTAGATAAACAAAGAAGCTGTTGAAATCGCAATTCGATTAATTCAAGTTATAATAATCGAATTGCGATTTCAACTTGGACCTGGTTTACTATGGTTGGCTTCAATGGCTTGGTAGAATTAGCGAATATGACGAATGTATTCGTCATATTCCACAAAACGAAGATAACAAAGTATTCTGCATCTTCGTTTTAGCTACCTATTCATCAACTTCGCTAATTCTAGCAATCATATAGGAAAGTTGACTATAGAGACAGCTAAGTTTAATTCGCTATGCGATTATATTACTTAGCTTTTTTTTAATAAATAGAACAATTATAATAATTATCAGGTATTATAATTATTCTATTTATTTTAAAAAAAAGCTAAGTAATATAATCGCATAGCGAATTATACTTAGCTGTCTCTATAGTCAACTTTCCTATATGATTGCTAGAATTAGCGAAGTTGATGAATAGGTAGCTAAAACGAAGATGCAGAATACTTTGTTATCTTCGTTTTGTGGAATATGACGAATACATTCGTCATATTCGCTAATTCTACCAAGCCATTGAAGCCAACCATAGTAAACCAGGTCCAAGTTGAAATCGCAATGCGATTAATATAACTCGAAGTAATCGCAAGGCGATTTCAACTTAGCACTGCTATATTCCATATTAGGCTAGAATTAACGAATATGGAATATAGCAGTTAAGTTGAAATCGCAATTCGATTATTATAACTTGAATTCATCGATTTTGCAATTTCAACGTAATTCTCAAATCCGACAGTACATTCTAGTATATGGAGACGTTCCCATGGTGATGGGGACGCTCCATGAGCACGGAAGTCGGCAGAAGCGGCAACGGGCACTGACTGGAGCAGCCAGGAATCCAAAGGACAGGTAAGAACAACTTTAGGGAAGCGGGAAAGAAAAAAATAACAATTATAAAAAACAAAAACAAAAAAAAGAATATTCGATTTCGCGAATATATAGCACTATAGTCTAAATATTCATGAAATCTCGAAATCGCGATATTCGAGAAAAAAATTTGCATATTCTACCATGAAGGCCTGATTCACACATTCTCCTCTTAACAGTTGTTCCAGAGATGTGTCTGCTGCTAGAACTCTGTGTGGCATTGACCTGGTCTCTAATCTGAGCTGCTGTTAACCTGCAATTTCTGAGGCTGGTGACTCGGATGAACTCATCCTCCGCAGCAGAGGTGACTCTTGGTCTTCCTTTCCTGGGGCGGTCCGCATGTGAGCCAGGTTCTTTGTAGTGCTTGATGGTTTTTGTGACTGCACTTGGGGACACTTTCAAAGTTTTCCCAATTTTTCTATCAGCTGTGTATCCACCTGACTTCTCCACAACGCAACTGATGGTCCCAACCCCATTTATAAGGCAAGAAATCTCACTTATTAAACCTGACAGGGCACACCTGTGAAGTGAAAACCATTTCAGGTGACTACCTCGTGAAGCTCATCAAGAGAATGCAAAGAGTGTGCAAAGCAGAAATCAAAGCAAAAGGTGGCTACTTTGAAGAACCTAGAATATGACATATTTCAGTTGTTTCACACTTTTTTGTTATGTATATAATTCCACATGTGTTAATTCATAGTTTTGATGCCTTCAGTGTGAATCTACAATTTTCATAGTCATGAAAATAAAGAAAACGCTTTGAATGAGAAGCTGTGTCCAAACTTTTGGTCTGTACTGTGTATATATATATCCAGAAAAAGGACGGCACTCCAGCAGGATGAAAGTGAAAAACTTCTTTTAATCGACCATACGGTGCAACGTTTCGGCTCAACTGAGCCTTTCTCAAGCTTGAGAAAGGCTCAGTTGAGCCGAAACGTTGCACCGTATGGTCGATTAAAAGAAGTTTTTCACTTTCATCCTGCTGGAGTGCCGTCCTTTTTCTGGATATATTGGTTGGGGTGAGAGGTCGATTCCCCAGGAACGTGCACCCGTTTTTTTCCTAGTACAGCCAGTGCCGCCATTTTTCCCTTTGTATATATATATATATATATATATATATATATATATAAATAATACAGGGGACAGTATGATGTATATATACTACAGAGGACAGTATACCATATATATACTACAGACAGTATGATGTATATATACACATTACAGAGGAAAGTATACTGTATATATAAATATCTATTACAAAGGACAGAATAATGTATATATACACTACAGAGGACAGTATACTGTATATATATATATATATATATACAGAGGACAGTATACAGTGTGTATACTACAGAGGACAATATACTGTATATATATATATATATATATATATATATATATATATTGTAGAGGACACCAAGGTTGGGTCCTCAGTGACAGATATGTATCACCATTATTTGGGTTGTGGTGCCTTTAAGAAAGCAATACCTAGGATCCGGTACCCACAGGGTTAACTCACTCTCCTGATAAGAGGAAAAGGAAGTGAGTGAGGAAGTGTGGAGTGTGTGGTGTGATGGACACACTGCTGTGGCTGGCTGTGAACAGAGCTGGAGACTGAGGGCATGTGGAAAGTTTGGCAGGAAAGCCGACTGGAATCTACCATGGACTGAAAAGAAACCAGGGTAAAAATACCTTTATTTTTGAACAGACTGTTCTATTGATTATGATGTACTGAACTAAGCAGACTTTAAGTTGGGTTTGTTTGGACCTTGGCTGCTGGAAGCTGTACCTATTTTCATTTTGGAAAATAAACATCTGTTTTCTTTAACCCTGGGCTGGCTCATGCACCTGGTTTATTGGAGTGATCTTCCCCCATATTACAATATATACACAGTACAGACCAAAAGTTTGGACACACCTTCTCATTCAAAGAGTTTTCTTTATTTTCATGACTATGAAAATTGTAGATTCACACTGAAGGCATCAAAACTATGAATTAACACATGTGGAATTATATACATAACAAAAAAGTGTGACACAACTGAAAATATGTCATATTCTAGGTTCTTCAAAGTAGCCACCTTTTGCTTTGATTACTGCTTTGCACACTCTTGGCATTCTCTTGATGAGCTTCAAGAGGTAGTCATCTGAAATGGTCTTCCAACAGTCTTGAAGGAGTTCCCAGAGATGCTTAGCACTTGTTGGCCCTTTTGCCTTCACTCTGCGGTCCAGCTCACCCCAAACCATCTCGATTGGGCTCAGGTCCGGTGACTGTGGAGGCCAGGTCATCTGGCGCAGCACCCCATCACTCTCCTTCATGGTCAAATAGCCTTTACTTTCAAAGTTTTCCCAATTTTTCGGACTGACCTTCATTTCTTAAAGTAATGATGGCCACTCGTTTTTCTTTACTTAGCTGCTTTTTTCTTGCCATAATACAAATTCTAACAGTCTATTCAGTAGGACTATCAGCTGTGTATCCACCTGACTTCTCCACAACGCAACTGATGGTCCCAACCCCATTTATAAGGCAAGAAATCCCACTTATTAAACCTGACAGGGCCCACCTGTGAAGTGAAACCCATTTCAGGTGACTACCTCTTAAAGCTCATCAAGAGAATGCCAAGAGTGTGCAAAGCAGTAATCAAAGCAAAAGGTGGCTACTTTGAAGAACCTAGAATATGACATATTTTGAGTTGTTTCACACTTTTTTGTTATGTATATAATTCCACATGTGTTAATTCATAGTTTTGATGCCTTCAGTGTGAATCTACAATTTCCATAGTCATGAAAATAAAGCAAACTCTTTGAATGAGAAGGTGTGTCCAAACTTTTGGTCTGTACTATATATATATATATATATATATATATATATTTAACAAAAATCGGACTGCACTCCAGGAGACTCTTCAATAAGTCAATGTGTTTTTATTCACCCATGAAGTGGCAAAGAGCGACGTTTTGGGTCATACATGAGCCTTTCTCAAGCATTGGCACAAAATGAACAGCACACATATAAAGGTGTATCAATCAAGGCAATCAGTGCACAGACATAATTGGTAATTAAAAAAGTACAAGTACAGAATGTGTCCAAATACATAGAAAAATCTATAATCATCCCCAAAGGGTAAAGTGACATGTGCATATAATGAATCAAATACATGATATAATAAATAACATACAGTACCATCAAATGTGCATAATTGAATCCAACTGTATCGCATCAACTTGTAAATTGTAATCAGTGCATACACTTTAATTAATGTGATCATGTGAGGGAGGAGGAGACTAGTTAGTACCTGGAAGATCGATGTAGCCCACATATACCATCGCGCCGATCAGCGCGTTTATGGGTTACCTCTGCGCATGTTCCGGCTGCATTACGTCATCAGTATCGGGCCGAAAGGAGACACACGTTCGCCGCGGGGTCGCCTGCCGATAACCCAAGCGGCGCACGTATAAATCACGTGCACTGCCCATACGCTGACAGCTGGAAAAGGCGGCGCGTGCGCAACACCGTCACCTTTGTCACTGCCGCCATATTCAAGAAGGGAATATTGCCAGATCTCTTTTTTGTAATTCATCATTGCAGCCAAAGACTGTCACAATCATATAAGACAAGTCACTGTGGCTAAATTCCACTGACAAGCAGGTTAGGCGAGTAACCACCTTTTCCAAGATGGATAACCCAAACCCAATCGGCGCCCCAATGTTGCCAGCACGCCAGTGTTAGCCCCATTACGGGTCCCCGCCCTGCCCCAACTCGTGACTATGAGGGTTCTCCTCCGTTAGCTGTGACATAATTGGTCTTATATACTATATTGCTATGTTACTAAAACAGAAACTAACAGACTGATTTTAAATTGAACAAAAATTTGTAAAATGCAAAAAATTGGTCCAAAGGTGTCCTTGTGTGACTTTTAAGTCACCTGGCCCCTTGAGCTCCCTCAGGCATCTCTCTGTCTTGTACAATACTATAAAAATGTGGTGTACTACTGTGAGGAAGTGTTTTGGGTGATATAATCCAGAACTGCATCAGTCCTGCATATTAGAATGGATGTTAAGTGATAATGTAATAATGTATTTACATGGTAACTGCCATCTCATACTTGCCCACTAGATGGCGGTCTTATACCGCTTTTTGTGAATTGCACATTTAGCTTGGCTGTTATTACACTGCTATTCCATGCATTCATACAGGTAGAATGTGAATAGGCCAATGCTTACAATATTTACAGCAATCTGAAAGCTACAGTGAATTCTTCTTCTTCACTTATTGCCCATAAATATGTGTAAAGGAGAAAAAAAAAGTCCTGATATTTATTAGAACACTTACATTTGTGCTTAGCACCTGATTATATTCAGAGTAAAGCCAGTGGGGACTCCTCTAGATCTAATGTTATTGTCACCCACTACCCTCAGTGACGACACACGCTCTGCATTTCTACCTCCCTATATTATGGCAGCCAACATTTTTGGATTTTAATGTTGATGTAGCTGTATGAGGCCATGTTTTTGTAGGATAAGATTTTATTATTTTATTCCATTTTAGGCTATAGAATTTATCACTTATCAAGTGATCCTGATTTTTATATTTTTTTGCTTTGTTTGCCAATTACCCACATATTGATTGTAAGGATGACTGCAAAAAATCCACGTAAATCCACACACAAATCTGCTCTATTTATCATATTTCTGGTGCTTTTTATGTACGTTTTTTTTGTGCGAATGGTACAGATTTCTCCCTTCCATTGAAAATCCATCCCCAAAAAAGTAACAATTGACCCGCACGGCGGGTCTTTTTTTTGCACCTAAGAAAAAAAGCACTTTGCTGGTACTGTATTAGGGTCCATTCAGAAGTCCGTAAGTGTTTTGCAGTCCGCAAAATTGCGGATCTGCAAAACACAGACGCGGGACCTGTGCGTTCCACATTTTGCGGACTGCACATGGCCGGCCCTATGATAGAAATATAGGACATGCCCTATATTTTTGCGGGACTGCGGAACGGAAGTACGGATGCGGACAGCACACGGTGTGTTTTGTGGTCCCATTGAAATGAATTGGTCCGCACTCTACAAAATTGCGGAATGGATGCGGAGCCAGAAATATGGACGTGTGAATGGACCCTTTCAATGTGTTTTTTCAGCACGAAAATCCATGCAGTAAAGCACACATTATCCGCATCGTGCAACGGCCACTAGAGGTGAGCGAATCGAATCCCACGAAGTGGAATTCAATCCGGATTTCAGGATAGATTCGATTTTTGCCTCAAATCCAAATGTCCTTGTGCTTTGTGTTTACCTAAAATAGTGTAAAAAACTAAAAATGAGGACGTCATCTCGGGCCGCGCAATATTTCGCACCAGATCTTCAAGCAAGATGGCGGCGGCCAGCCCGTTGCGAGCAAATGGAAGGGGTAATTTTTATTTAATTTTATTAAGTGTTCTTACATGGCAAGACCACTTACTGTTATCTCACATATATATTCTTATTATTATAGCCAAATTTACCACCCTAATTCCTCCCACAGTTTTTACACTACATAGACAGTAATCTACCGAAACGTGCGGATTGTTCCCGATTGGTGGGTTATTACTTTGTAGAACGTTTCGCCGAATGGTTCACAAAATATCGGAGTGTGAGCTGAAAAATCAGGACATGATTACTAAACTGCCACCACTCCCTCATTTTCAAGTCCACCTACACAAATCGGCTGCCAATGTTTTTATAAATGTATGTTTTAATGTAATTGTGAAGCATTTTGGGAAACAACATTGCAACTAAATCTGCTATATAAATAAATAAAAGTTGAAATGCATTTCTCACTCTATCAAGCTTGCCATGTGCACTTTTTAAATTTGATCAATCAATTGGTTAGTGTAATGTTTACTATCTTTACTCACTCCAAACACTCCACACAGTTAGGCCGAGTTCACACGGGCGTTGCGGGAAAAGGTGCGGGTGCGTTGCGGGAACATGCGCGATTTTTCCATTGTAATGCGTTTTGCACTCGCGTGAGAAAAATCGGCATGTTTGGTACCCAAACCCGAACTTCTTCACAGAAGTTCAGGTTTGGGTTAGGTGTTGGGTAGATTGTATTATTTTCCCTTAGAACATGGTTATAAAGGGAAAATAATAGCATTGTGAATACAGAATGCATAGTACAATAGCGCTGGAAGGGTTAAAAAAAATAAAAAAAATTTAACTCACCTTAATCCACTTGATCGCGCAGCCCGGCTTCTCTTCTGTCTTCTTTTTTGCTGTGTGCAGGAAAAGGACCTGTGGTGACGTCACTCCGGTCATCACATGGGCCATCACATGATCCATCACCATGGTAAAAGATCATGTGACGGACCATGTGATGACCGGAGTGACGTCACATAAGGTCCTTTTCCTGCACACAGCAAAAAAGAAGACAGAAGAGAAGCTGGATTAAGGTGAGTTTAAATTATTTTTTTTTAACCCCTCCAGCCCTATTGTACTATGCATTCTGTATTCAGAATGCTATTATTTTCCCTTATAACCATGTTATAAGGGAAAATAATAATGATCGGGTCTCCATCCCGATCGTCTCCTAGCAACCGTGCGTGAAAATCGCACCGCATCCGCACTTGCTTGCGGATGCTTGCTATTTTCACACAGCCCCATTCACTTCTATGGGGCCTGCGTTGCGTGATAAACGCACAATATAGAACATGCTGCGATTTTCACGCAACGCATACGTGATGCGTGAAAATCACAGCTCATGTGCACAGCACCATAGAAATGAATGGGTCCGGATTCAGTGCGGGTGCAGTGCGTTCACCTCCCGCATTGCACCCACGCGGAATCCTCGCCCGTGTGAAAGGGTCCTTACTCTGCCCACTCCATAAAGTTACTCTGCCCAGTCCAAACTTTCCACAGTTACTCCAGCCACTCCAACCACCCAACAGTTACTCTGCCCTCTCCAGTTGTAGACTACTGGTGGAGGCAAGAACACTTCACTAAATTTCCCCAGAAATTGTAGCTTTTCTAGTTTATGTTAATTTTACACTGTTTTTACACTCAGATGCCGTGATCATGTATGAACGCGGCATCTGAGGGGTACAACGCTTCCTGTCAGAGGGCCCCCCTTGCCCGTGGTACTGTACTTTTCCCTTTATAAGATGCAGTGCATCTTATAAAGGGAATACTAGTGAATGCTTCCATAATGGAAGTGCTCACTAGTCTGCAGGAGGAGGGGGAGAGAAGCGCTGTGAGCGCTGTACAGTACTTACCCCCCTCCTGCTCGTTCTTCTCAGGGCCCGTGCTGCTGTGTCCTGGATGCCTGCCGCGTCAGGACGTACAGAGCGCATTCTGTCCTGACGCTGCAGGAGGTCAGGTGACTTCAGCATGGACCCTGAGAAGAGAAGACAGCCAGGACAAGGAGAGTGGCGGCAGGAGAGGTAAGTTACTTTATTATTTTACAGTCTGATCTGAGGTCTGATATGGAGGTCTAATGGGGGGGTCTGGATAGGTCTAATGGGGTTTGGAGTGGTCTATGGGGGTCTGGAGGTCTGACTGGGGGGGTCTGGAGATCTGTCTGTGGGTCTGAAGTGGTCTAATGAGGGGGTCTGGAGGTCTGACTGGGGGGTCTGGAGGTCTGACAGGGGGTCTGGAGAGGTCTGACTGGGGGGTCTGGAGAGGTCTGACTGGGGGGTCTGGAGTGGTCTGACTGGGGGGTCTGAAGTGGTCTGACTGGGGGGTCTGGAGTGGTCTGACTGGGGGGTCTGGAGTGGTCTGACTGGGGGGTCTGGAGTGGTCTGACTGGGGGGTCTGGAGTGGTCTAACTGGGGGGTCTGGAGTGGTCTAACTTGGGGGGTCTGGAGTGGTCTAACTGGGGGTTCTGGAGAGGTCTAACTGGGGGTCTGGAGAGGTCTAACTGGGGGTCTGAAGTTGTCTAATGGGGGGGTCGGGAGGTCTGACAGGGGGTCTGTAGTGGTCTGACTGGGGGTCTGGAGAGGTCTAACTGGGGGTCTGGAGGTCTAATGTGGGTCTGAAGTGGTCTAAAGGGGGTCTGGAGGTCTGACAGGGGGTCTAGATGTCTGACTGGGGGGTCTGGAGAGGTCTGACTAGGGGTTCTGGAGAGGTCTAATGGGGGTCTAGAGGTCTAATGGGGGTCTGATTGGGGGTCTAGATGTCTAATGGGGGTCTGATTGGGGGTCTAGAGGTCTAATGGGGGTCTGATTGGGGGTCTAGAGGTCTAATGGGGGTCTGATTGGGGGTCTAAAGGTCTAATGGAGGTCTGATATGGGGGCCTGGAGGTCTAATGGGGCTCAGATATGGGGGTCTGGAGGTCTAATGTGGGTCTTATCTGAGGTCTGATATTGGGTCGGGGTCTTACATGGAGGTCTAATGGGGTCTGATCTGAGGTCTAAAACTGGGGTCTTATATGGGTTCTGACATAGAGGTCTAAAGGGGGTTTGGTCTGACATGGGGGGGATCTCATTTAAGGTTTTATATGGGGGTCTGATCTGAAAGGAAGGGGGGATTTTTTTGTACTAGCGCACAATATAAAGGGGTGTTTTTGTACTGACGCACTGTGTGTGGTACCAGTATTTTCAGGCGGACTGTTTCTACAGGAAAGTATTGGGGAGGACAGTGGACACTGTATTGGGGGTGGCAGGATGGGGTGTTGAGAAGGTGAGGAGGATGATGGAAAAGTAGTAAAGTAAGATGTCTGTTTGTTAAACTCTGCAGAGATGAGGCGCAGCTGAAAGAAGTCACCATGGTGGTCTGGTCTAACAGGAGAAGAAGAGGAAAGAGAATATCTACGGTACATCAGAGAAGTCACTGGATGTAAGAGGTACATATGTGGCGCAGTGTGACCCTGTATGTTCTGTATCACTGTATGTAATGTTTTCCAAGTATGTCTTTTGTCCGCTTTTTATTTTTGCATGAGCGCTGCCTTCTCTGCCCTGTTTACCTGCTCATCACTGCAAATGCTATGGCGAGCAGGTGAACAGAAGAAAGCAGCTATCATATGAGCACTGCCCTCTCTACAAATATCTGATTGTCGGGGGTGCCGGAGGACCCCGGCAGATCTGATATTGATGACCTGAGGATAGGTCATCAGTAGTAAAAAGAGGACAACCCCTTTAACAGTAGGACTGGAGGGGGGGGGGGTATTTCAATATTTGCCTTGGGCAGCAGAAAAGCTAGGTGCACAAGCGCTGAGTGAAGGGGGGGGGCCCAAGCTGAACTCTTGCACCAGGGCCCATGAGCCTTTAGCTACGCCCCTGGGGGCAAGGCTGCTGTGGAGGTATGCTGTGGATGCATAAAAGAGAACGTGGCTGCTGTGGATGCATAAAGGAGAACGTGGCTGCTGTGGAGGCATAACGGGGGACATGGCTGCTTTTTAGGGGAACAAATAGGAGCATTACTGCTGTGTTGGTCACATAGGAGGAAATTTCTGCTCTGTAGGGGAACAAAGCAGGGCATTACTGACGTGGAGGGGGCATTATTATAGTTTGGGGCACTGGCGTAGCATCTTATAAAGGGAATACTAGTAAGCGCTTCTATTATGGAAATGCTCACTAGTATGCAAGAGGCGGGGGAGAGAAGTGCTGTGAGCGCTGTACTTACCCCTTCTCCTGCTCGCTCTTCTTAGGTCTCGCCCTGCTGTGTACTGGCTGCCTACAGTGTCAGGACGTACAGAGCGCACTGAGAACAGCAAGAGAGTGGGAAGACCTCTGGACCAGGAGAGTGACGATGAAGCAGGAGAGGTAAGTTGCCGTATTTTTTGCTTTATAAGATGCACCTGATGATAAGACGCACCTAGATATTTGAGGAGGAAAACAAGAAAAAAATATTTTGAACCAAAAGGTGTGCTTTTGGTGGGTGTTGAACTAATGGTGGTGTGTGGATGACACTGTTATGGAGGATCTGTGGATGGCACTGTTATGGAGGATCTGTGGATGACGCTGTTATGGAGGATCCGTGGATGACGCTGTTATGGAGGATCCGTGGATGACGCTCTGTTATGGGGATCTGTGGATGGCACTGTTAAGGGGTGGGTGATTTGTGGATGGCACTGTTATGGGGGATCTTTGGATGGCACTGTTATGGGGGATCTTTGGATGGCACTGTTATAGGGATCTGTGGATGGCACTGTTATGGGGGATCTGTGGATGGCACTGTTATGGTGGATCTGTGGATGGCACTGTTATGGGGGGATCTGTGGATGGCACTGTTATGGGGGGATCTGTGAATGACACTGTTATTGTGGATCTGTGGATGGCACTGTTATGGTGGATCTGTGGATGACACTGTTATGGGGGATCTGTGGATGGCACTGTTATGAGGAGTCTGTGGATGGCAGTTTTAAGGGGGATTTGTGGATGACACTGTTATAGAGGGGGATCTGTGGTGAACACACTGTTATGGAGGACCTGTGGAGGACACTGTTATGGGGATCTGTGGATGACACACTGTTATGGAGGGGATCACTGGATGGCACTGTTATGGGGGACCTGTGGAGGACACTATTATGGGGGGATCTGTGGATGACACTCTTATGGGGGTGGTCTGTGGATCATACACTAGTGTGGGGGATGTGTGAATGACACACATAGCATCTTATGTAATGGTGGTCACTATTCACATAGGAACAATATACTGTGACACATATGATACTGTGACCAGCATAAGCATATTGCTCCACTATCTTTCTGCGCAACATTGTGGGAATTGGTGATCCTCTACCCATCTTGGCTTCTGAGAGACACTGCCACTCTGAGAAGCTCTTTTTATACCCAATCATGTTGCCAATTGACCTAATTAGTATTAATTGGTCTTCCAGCTCTTCGTTATGCTCAAATTTACTTTTTCCAGCCTCTTGTTGCTACCTGTCCCAACTTTTTGGGGATTTGTTGACACTGTTATAATTTGAATCAACGTATTTTTCCTTTAAAATGATACATTTACTCGGATTAAACGTTTGATCTGTCATCTACGTTCTATTACAAATAAAATATTGACGTTTGCCATCTCCACTTCATTGCATTCAGTTTTTATTCACAATTTGTTTAGTGTCCCAACTTTTTTGGAATCCGGTTTGTACTTTAAACTCAAGCAATCCTCTGTACAACTTACTATGAGGGTGGCAGAGTAACCTCGCGATCACTCATTCACGCTCCCGCTCTGCCTTAATGAATGAAATGGGAGGAGCGTGAATGAGTGAGCATCGCGAGGTTACGCTGCCGCCCTGCCTGCCGCCCCCATAGTAAGTTGTACAGAGGATTGCCTGAGTTTAAAGTACAAACACAGCTTGAAGAGCATTACTGTACCATGACTTTACTTATGAAAACTGCTGTGTGCGGGGCCCGATGTATTACAGTACAGTGACTGCATCGGGCACCCTCATAGTAAGTTGTACAGAGGATTGCTTGAGTTTAAAGTACAAACCGGATTCCAAAAAAGTTGGGACACTAAACAAATTGTGAATAAAAACTGAATGCAATGATGTGGAGATGGCAAACGTCAATATTTTATTTGTAATAGAACGTAGATGACAGATCAAACGTTTAATCCAAGTAAATGTATCATTTTAAAGGAAAAATACATTGATTCAAAATTTCACAGTGTCAACAAATCCCAAAAAGTTGGGACAAGTAGCAATAAGAGGCTGGAAAAAGTAAATTTGAGCATAACGAAGAGCTGGAAGACCAATTAACACTAATTAGGTCAATTGGCAACATGATTGGGTATAAAAAGAGCTTCTCAGAGTGGCAGTGTCTCTCAGAAGCCAAGATGGGTAGAGGATCACCAATTCCCACAATGTTGCGCAGAAAGATAGTGGAGCAATATCAGAAAGGTGTTACCCAGCGAAACATTGCAAAGACTTTGCATCTATCATCATCAACTGTGCATAACATCATCCGAAGATTCAGAGAATCTGGAACAATCTCTGTGCGTAAGGGTCAAGGCCGTAAAACCATACTGGATGCCCGTGATCTCCGGGCCCTTAAACGACACTGCACCACAAACAGGAATGCTACTGTAAAGGAAATCACAGAATGGGCTCAGGAATACTTCCAGAAACCATTGTCAGTGAACACAATCCACCGTGCCATCCGCCGTTGCCAGCTGAAACTCTACAGTGCAAAGAAGAAGCCATTTCTAAGCAAGATCCACAAGCTCAGGCGTTTTCACTGGGCCAGGGATCATTTAAAATGGAGTGTGGCAAAATGGAAGACTGTTCTGTGGTCAGACGAGTCACGATTCGAAGTTCTTTTTGGAAATCTGGGACGCCATGTCATCCGGACCAAAGAGGACAAGGACAACCCAAGTTGTTATCAACGCTCAGTTCAGAAGCCTGCATCTCTGATGGTATGGGGTTGCATGAGTGCGTGTGGCATGGGCAGCTTGCATGTCTGGAAAGGCACCATCAATGCAGAAAAATATATTCAGGTTCTAGAACAACATATGCTCCCATCCAGACGTCATCTCTTTCAGGGAAGACCCTGCATTTTTCAACAAGATAATGCCAGACCACATTCTGCATCAATCACAACATCATGGCTGCGTAGGAGAAGGATCCGGGTACTGAAATGGCCAGTCTGCAGTCCAGATCTTTCACCTATAGAGAACATTTGGCGCATCATAAAGAGGAAGGTGCAACAAAGAAGGCCCAAGACGATTGAACAGTTAGAGGCCTGTATTAGACAAGAATGGGAGAGCATTCCTATTTCTAAACTTGAGAAACTGGTCTCCTCGGTCCCCAGACGTCTGTTGAGTGTTGTAAGAAGAAGGGGAGATGCCACACAGTGGTGAAAATGGCCTTGTCCCAACTTTTTGGGGATTTGTTGACACCATGAAATTCTGATTCAACATATTTTTCCCTTAAAATGGTAAATTTTCTCAGTTTAAACTTTTGTTCCGTGATTTATGTTCTATTCTGAATAAAATATTAGAAGTTGGCACCTCCACATCATTGCATTCAGTTTTTATTCACGATTTGTATAGTGTCCCAACTTTTTTGGAATCCGGTTTGTACAAACACTGCTGGAAGAGGATTACTGTACCATGACTTTACTTATGAAAACTGCTGTGTGCGGGGCCCGATGTATTACAGTACAGTGACTGCATCGGGCACCACTGCCAGTGTTGCCAGCCTCCATCCCCTCCGCACATCCTGCTGATACATCGCAGTGCGGCAGGGATGTATCAGCGCCATCAGAGTTGGCAGCATTTGCTTTATAAGACGCACTGTAATTTTCCATCCACTTTTGGGGGGGGGGGTGCGTCTTATAAAGCGAATAAATAGGGTACTTTATTTATTTTAAAGTATGATCTGAGGTCTATGGGGGTCTGAGAGGTCTAATGGGGTCTGGTCTGAAGTCTGATATAGGGGTCTGAGAGGTCTAATGGGGGTCTGAGAGGTCTAATAAGGGTCTGAGAGGTCTAGTCTGAGGTCTGATAAGGGGGTCTAAGAGGTCTAAAGGGTCTAATAGGGGACTGAGCGGTCTAATAGGTGTCTGAGAAGTTTAATTGGGGTCTGAGAGGTCTAATGGGGTTCTGGTCTGAGGTCTGATATGGGGGTCTAATGGGGTCTGGTCTGAAGTCCGGTATGAGGGTTTGAGAGGTCTAATGGGGGTCTGAGAGGTCTAATGGGGATCTGAAAAGGACTAGACTGAGGTCTGATATGGGGGGTCTAAGAGGTCTAATGGGGGTCTGAGATGTCTAATGGGGTTCTGGTCTGAGGTCTGATATGGGGGTCTGAGAGTTCTAATGGGGGTCTGAAAGGTCTAATGGGGGTCTGAGAAGTCTAATGGGGATCTCATAGATCTAATGGGGGTCTGGTCTGAGGTCTGATAAGAGGGTCTGATCTGAAAGGTAAGGTTTTTTTTTTATTAGTGCACACTATAAGGGGGTATTTTTTGTACTGGGGCACATTATAAGGTGGTATTTGCACTGACACAAATTATAAGGGGGTAGTTTTTGTACTGGCACACATTAGGTGGTATTTTTCTATTGGCACACATTATAAGGAGAAGTATTACTACTGGGGGGCTATGGGGAACATGATTACTAGTATGGGCACAATGGGGTATTATTACTATTAGGGGCACTGATAATTATTTCTATTGGTGGGACTTTGGGGAGCACTATTACTGTGGTGGACACCCTGGCACAATTCTTTTTTGGGGACATTATATTTATACTATTTGTGTTACACTATTTGCAGGACGCAGTTATTTTTTAGGAAAGTAGGAAACTAAGATATCTTTTTGTGAAACTCTGCCGAGAGAAGAGATGGCTCAAAGACATCATCATGGCGGTCTGGTCTGAATGGAGAAGATGAGGAAAGAGAACGTCTACATCCGAAGAGACATCACTGGATGTAAGAGGTATGTGGTGCTGTATTTTCCTATATGATTTGTAGAGCAGTATATCATGATTTTTACTATTGATGAACTTTCCTTAGGATAGGCCATCGATATCAGATCAGCGGGGGCCTGGCTGCCGGCACCCCTACCGATCAGCTGTTAGAAGAGAAGGCAGCGCTCTGTCTACCTGCTCGCCGCAGCAGTTGCAGTGGTGAGCAGGTGTAATTACAAGTATGGCATTCCTATTCACATCTATGGGATGGTTCTGTAGTATTCATTGGAACAGACAGAGCCGTCCCATACAAATGAATAGGGACGCCATACTTGTAATTACACCTGCTCACCACTGCAACTGCTGCGGCGAGCAGGTAAACAGAGCAGAGAAGGCAGCATTCTTTGGAGCGTTGCCTTCCCTCTCAGCTGATCGGCGGGGGTGTAAGTCGTGGACGGGGAGGGCTCCCCAGTATACAGCACGGCCACACGGGTTGATAAGGAAACTTTGTAATTTTATTCCTAACAAATCAAACCTAGGAAACACCACGGAAACAGTATGGCAATATATGTATTTACAGTTCTGGGAGAACTCACCCTGGTGCTGCGCCTCTCTCCGGAATATGTAGTGAAAGGTGTTTCCCAATTTAACTATAGGCAAGACCGCGTTTACAACTGCCAGAACTATATTATGTCCCTTTAGCCTTATAGATCCGCTATAGTGCCTGCAGAGCCATCCGCCGGTGGCACAGCAAGGGGTTCGCAAACTTAGCACCCGGCAGAGTATCAGACTCAGACCTGCCGGAACCTCTATAGACCAAAACACCACACAGCAATACAGAGATACACAGAGTACCTTATACTCCAGACCCGAAGTCACTGTTCCTGTCCAGCCGGACGAACCTAACTGGTGGCATGCATAGCAGAGCCTACAAGTCGATACTGTGCTGCTGAGAAAGAACAAACCTAACTGGTGGCGCACACAGCAGAGCCTATAAGTCGATACTGTGCCGCTGAGTCACCGGTGTAGGCCTACACAGAAACAAGTTAATCCTCTACTTTTAGTGTGCACGCTGTTCACAACTCACCAGATCCGGATCTGCTATGGCTCACGGTGCCAGCGGAACCCTTCCTTCCTGAACTCATCACAGGGAAGCTCCTGCTACTGGTATCAGTTGTAGTATGGATCCAGAACTCCAGCACAGCTCCTCAGAGAAACAGTCCTTAAGGGTCTATTCACACGTCCGCAAGTGTTATGTGGTCCGCAAATTGCGGATCCGTAGAACACGGACACCAACCATGTGCATTCCGCATTTTGCAGACCGCACTTGTTCGGCACTTTAATAGAAATGCCTTTTCTTGTCCGTGTCTGTGGACAAGAATAGGACATGTTCTAATTTTTGTGGAACGGAAGTGCGGATGCGGAACGGAAGTGTGGATGCGGACAGCACACTGTGTGCTGTCCGCATCTTTTCCGGCCCCATTGAAAATTAATGGGTCCAGATCCATTCTGCAACATTGCGGAATGGATCCTGATCCGTTTTGCGGACGTGTGAATGGACCCTTACACTGAATTATCTCTCTCAGACTCTTGCACCACAGGTCCTTGTCTTTTCTGTTCCCTTCACCGAACGCCCTTTTCTCTCCCCTGCAGCACAAACAGAGTTTCTCACTTCCTGCAGCCTTTGAACACAGTCTAGCCTGCTCACAAGGGATACAGCGGCATCTGGTGGCTGGAAGTAGTACTACTGGCAATAACAGTCTATAAGTTCCTAAACGGAACTGATGCAGCCTGTGTGTTTCATAGGAGCACCCTGCAAATAATCCCAGTTCACATGAAGGTCCACTTAAGGGTATATCCTCACCCTCTCACAGGGGTGCGGGGGGATAGGTCATCAATAGTAAAAAGAGGACAATCCCTTTAACAGTAGGGCTGGAGGGAAGGGGTTAGGTTGAGAATTTGGCATGGGGGGGCTTTTCAATTTTTACCTTAGGCAGTAAAAAGGCTAGGTGCTCCACTGCCCCTGGCCACAAAGCACTGTGGGAAGGGGGACCCAAGCCCATGAGCCTTTAGCTGCGCCCCTGGTTTGGGGCACTAAGAGGACACTATTACTGTGTGTAATCTTTGCACTAGTTTTGTTTGGGGAACATAATGCTATTCAGGGCACAAAAAGTGGTACCTTTACTCTGTGGGGCACTGACTGTGACATTAGTACCATATCAGGCACTATTATGTCGGGGACACTATGGTTGGGGAGTTTGTGTAGAGGTGCAGACAACGTATGAAAGGTGCTAAAAAAGCAAGGAGCCAAAAATTTCTGAATGTTATAGTCTGCAGAGCTGAGCTGGAAGTCTTCAGGATGGTCTTGGCTGAGTGGCAAAAAGGAAAGTGAACATCTACAATCAGAGGGGACGTTACATTTACTGTCTTCAGGAATGTGGTCAGCTCAGTGCCTGTGTAGAACTGGTACCACTATATGATCACAGTATGGTGGTAATATTAGTCTTTGCACAGTTTTTGTTAGGCTACTTTCACGCTTGCGTTTACATTTTCCGGTATTGAGATCCGGCAGAGGATCTCAATACTGGATAAAAACACTTCCGTTTTGTCCCCATTCATTGTCAAAGGGGACCGAACGTAACTGAACAGAACAGAATGCTCCAAAATGCATTCTGTTCCATTTGGTTGCGTTCCCATACTGCAGAGCAAACGGCAGCTGTGGTTTATGGGATGCGGAGCAAAATGGATCTGCCATGACTCACAATGCAAGTCAATAGGGACAGATCCATTTTCTCAGACACAATAGAAAATGGATCTGTCCCCCATTGTGGCAGGTGCAGCACTATGAAGAGCCTTTTGCACTGTGGCATTAGAAGAACTTTGATATCTCTGACTTTTAATCTAACCAGACTGTCTGTTACTCTGTATTTCCTCTAGCGCTGTTCTATGGAAACAGTAGGTTTAAAGAGCACACCAAATGCTTCAAATAACTTCTTTATTAACTTCAACTTTTCTTCATAAAACACTGCCGCCTCCGCAGCAGATAGTCCATGTACAAAACACGTGTTGAAAAGATATCACAAAATGGCGGTATGATTAGAATAGTGGTTCAACTGTTCAATCTTGTCATTTAACATAAAATGGTGGATATATTTATCTCTTCAGTATCTGTACTCTCACTTTAAGTTATTTAAGCACTTTATGATGTCTCTGAGAGGTATCTCTGAGGTCTAACTAATAGTTCACTTGCAGTATGCAGTTAGCTTTTGCAATTTGTATCTGGCAATTTGAAATTGTACTTTGCAATTGTATTAGCAATTGAATTTGTATGGTTTTGGTGGAACTGTAAGTAAACACATATATCTTGTTCAGTATACAGTTCTAAACACAATACTAACAATATGAACATTATATAACTGTTTTAACCACTTAAGGACCACAGGTTTATACCCCCCTAGTGACCAGGCCCTTTTTTTACAAATCGGCACTCCACAACTTTAGCGGTTTATTGCTCGGTCATGCAACTTACCACTCAAATTAATTTTACCTCCTTTTCTTCTCACTAATAGAGCTTTCATTTAGTGGTATTTCATTGCTGCTGACATTTTTACTTTTTTGGTTATTAATCAAAATTTAACGATTTTTTTGCAAAAAAATGACATTTTTCACTTTCAGTTGTAAAATTTTGCAAAAAAAACGACATCCATATATAAATTTTTCACTAAATTTATTGTTCTACATGTCTTTGATAAAAAAAAAATGTTTGGGTAAAAAAAAAATGGTTTGGGTAAAAGTTATAGCGTTTACAAACTATGGTACAAAAATGTGAATTTCCGCTTTTTGAAGCAGCTCTGACTTTCTGAGCACCTGTCATGTTTCCTGAGGTTCTACAATGCCCAAACAGTAGAAAACCCCACAAATGACCCCATTTCGGAAAGTAGACACCCTAAGGTATTCGCTGATGGGCATAGTGAGTTCATAGAACTTTTAATTTTTTGTCACAAGTTAGCGAAAAATGATGATTTATTTATTTATTTATTTTTTTCTTACAAAGTCTCATATTCCACTAACTTGTGACAAAAAATAAAAACTTCCATGAACTCACTATGCCCATCACGAAATACCTTGGGGTGTCTTCTTTCCAAAATGGGGTCACTTGTGGGGTAGTTATACTGCCCTGGCATTCTAGGGGCCCTAATGTGTGGTTAGTAGTTTGAAATCAAAATGTGTAAAAAATGGCCTGTGAAATCCGAAAGGTGCTCTTTGGAATGTGTGCCCCTTTGCCCACCTAGGCGGCAAAAAAGTGACACACATCTGGTATCGCCGTACTCGGGAGAAGTTCGGGAATGTGTTTTGGGGTGTCATTTTACATATACCCATGCTGGGTGAGAGAAATATCTTGGCAAAAGACAACTTTTCCCATTTTTTTATACAAAGTTGGCATTTGACCAAGATATTTATATCACCCAGCATGGGTATATGTAAAATGACACCCCAAAACACATTGCCCAACTTCTCCTGAGTACGGCGATACCAGATGTGTGACACTTTTTTGCAGCCTAGGTGGGCAAAGGGGCACACATTCCAAAGAGCACCTTTAGGATTTCACCGGCCATTTTTTACAGATTTTGATTTCAAACTACTTCGCACACATTAGGGCCCCTAAATTGCCAGGGCAGTATAACTACCCCACAAGTGACCCCATTTTGGAAAGAAGACACCCCAAGGTATTCCGTGAGGGGCATGGCGAGTTCCTGGAATTTTTTATTTTTTGTCACAAGTTAGTGGAATCTGAGACTTTGTAAGAAAAAAAAAAAAAAAGAAAAAAATCATAATTTTCCGCTAACTTGTGACAAAAAAAAAAAAATTCTAGGAACTCGCCATGCCCCTCACGGAATACCTTGGGGTGTCTTCTTTCCAAAATGGGGTCACTTGTGGGGTAGTTATACTGCCCTGGCAATTTAGGGGCCCTAATGTGTGCGAAGTAGTTTGAAATCAAAAATGTAAAAAATGGCCGGTGAAATCCGAAAGGTGCTCTTTGGAATGTGGGCCCCTTTGCCCACCTAGGCGGCAAAAAAGTGACACACATCTGGTATCGCCGTACTCAGGAGAAGTTGGGGAATGTGTTTTGGGGTGTCATTTTACATATGCCCATGCTGGGTGAGAGAAATATCTCTGCAAAAGACAACTTTTCCCATTTTTTTATACAAAGTTGGCATTTGACCAAGATATTTATCTCACCCAGCATGGGTATATGTAAAATGACACCCCAAAACACATTGCCCAACTTCTCCTGAGTACGGCGATACCAGATGTGTGACACTTTTTTGCAGCCTAGGTGGGCAAAGGGGCCCAAATTCCTTTTAGGGGGGCATTTTTAGACGTTTGGATCCCAGACTTCTTCTCACGGTTTCGGGCCCCTAAAATTCCAGGGCAGTATAAATACCCCACATGTGACCCCATTTTGGAAAGAAGACACCCCAAGGTATTCAATGAGGGGCATGGCGAGTTCATAGAATTTTTTTTTTTGGGCACAAGTTAGCGGAAATTTTTATTTTTTTTTCTCACAAAGTCTCCCTTTCCGCTAACTTGGGACAAAAATGTAAATCTTTCATGGACTCAATATGCCCCTCACGGAATACCTTGGGGTGTCTTCTTTCCGAAATGGGGTCACATGTGGGGTATTTATACTGCCCTGGCTTTTTAGGGGCCCTAAAGCGTGAGAAGAAGTCTGGAATATAAATGTCTAAAAAATGTTACGCATTTGGATTCCGTGAGGGGTATGGTGAGTTCATGTGAGATTTTATTTTTTGACACAAGTTAGTGGAATATGAGACTTTGTAAGAAAAAATAAAATAAAAAATATTTCCGCTAACTTGGGCCAAAAGAAATTCTGAATGGAGCCTTACAGGGGGTGATCAATGACAGGGGGGCGATCAATGACAGGGGGGTGATCAGGGAGTGTATATGGGGTGATCACCCCCCTGTCATTGACCACCCCTCTGTCATTGACCACCCCTCTGAAAGGCTCCATTCAGACGTCTATATGTTTTTTACGGATCCACGGATACATGGATCGGAACCGCAAAACACATACGGACGTCTGAATGGAGCCTTACATGGGGGTGATCAATGACAGGGGGGTGATCAGGGAGTGTATATGGGGTGATCACCCCCCTGTCATTGATCACCCCCCTGTAAGGCTCCATTCAGACGTCCGTATGCGTTTTGCGGATCCGATGCGTGGATCCGTAAAACACATATGGGCGTCTGAATGGAGCCTTACAGGGGGGTGATCAATGACAGGGGGGTGATCAATGACAGGGGGTGATCAGGGAGTGTATATGAGGTGATCACCCCCCTGTAAGGCTCCATTCAGACGTCCGTATGTGTTTTGCGGATCCGATCCATAGATGCGTGGATCCGTAAAACACATGCAGACGTCTGAATGGAGCCTTACAGGGGGGTGATCAATGACAGGGGGGTGATCAATGACAGGGGGTGATCAGGGAGTGTATATGGGGTGATCACCCCCCTGTAAGGCTCCATTCAGACGTCCGTATGTGTTTTGCGGATCCGATCCATAGATGCGTGGATCCGTAAAACACATACAGACGTCTGAATGGAGCCTTACAGGGGGGTGATCATCCCATATAGACTCCCTGATCACCCCCCTGTAAGGCTCCATTCAGACGTCCGTATGTGTTTTGCGGATCCGATCCATGTATCCGTAAAAATCATACGGACATCTGAATGGAGCCTTACAGGGGGGTGATCAATGACAGGGGGGTGATCAATAACAGGGGGTGATCAGGAAGTCTATATGGGTGATCACCCCCCAGTCATTGATCACCCCCCTGTAAGGCTCCATTTAGACGTCCGTATGTGTTTTGCGGATCCGATCCATGTATCCGTGAAAATCATACGGACGTCTGAATGGAGCCTTACAGGGGGGTGATCAATGACGGAGGTGATCAGGGAGTCTATATGGGTGATCACTCCTCTGTCATTGATCACCCCCCTGTAAGGCTCCATTCAGACGTCCGCATGTGTTTTGCGGATCCGATCCATGTATCAGTGGATCCGTAAAAATCATACGGACGTCTGAATGGAGCCTTACAGGGGGGTGATCAATGACAAGGGGGTGATCAATGACAGGGAAGTGATCAGGAAGTCTATATGCTTGATCACCCCATTGTCATTGATCACCCCCCTGTAAGGCTCCATTCAGACGTCCGTATGCGTTTTGCGGATCCGATCCATGTATCCGTGGATCCGTAAAAATCATACGGACGTCTGAATGGAGCCTTACAGGGGGGTGATCAATGACGGAGGTGATCAGGGAGTCTATATGGGTGATCACTCCTCTGTCATTGATCACCCCCCTGTAAGGCTCCATTCAGACGTCCGCATGTGTTTTGCGGATCCGATCCATGTATCAGTGGATCCGTAAAAATCATACGGACGTCTGAATGGAGCCTCACAGGGGGGTGATCAATGACAGGGAAGTGATCAGGAAGTCTATATGCGTGATCACCCCATTGTCATTGATCACCCCCCTGTAAGGCTCCATTCAGACGTCCGTATGCGTTTTGCGGATCCGATCCATGTATCCGTGGATCCGTAAAAATCATACGGACCTCTGAATGGAGCCTTACAGGGGGGTGATCAATGACAGGGGGGTGATCAATGACAGGGGGGTGATCAGGGAGTCTATATGGGGTGATCAGTGGTTCATAAAGGGTTAATAAGTGACAGGGGGGGTGTAGTGTAGTGTAGTGGTGTTTGGTGCTACTTTACTGACCTACCTGTGTCCTCTGGTGGTCGATCCAAACAAAAGGGACCACCAGAGGACCAGGTATATTAGACGCTGTTATCAAAACAGCGTCTAATATACCTGTTAGGGGTTAAAAAAATCACATCTCCAGCCTGCCAGCGAACGATCGCCGCTGGCAGGCTGGAGATCCACTCGCTTACCTTCCGTTCCTGTGAGCGAGCGCGCCTGTGTGCGCGCGTTCACAGGAAATCTCGCGTTTCGCGAGATGACGCCTATTGGCGTTAGTGTGACCTGGGAGAGCCGCCGCGATGACGCCTTTCGGCGTTAGCGTGGCGGCAAGCGGTTAAATACCTATATTGGCCTCTTGTTCCCATAAAACTCAGCTCTCAGTGGAGTGAATGTTTCTTCAGCTCCTGTCTTCTGGTGAATAATGATTCTAGCAGCAGGAGCTGGGGGAAATCCCAGACAGGCTGGCTGTGATAGGTGAAAACTCTTGCTGTATGAGAAGCTGGCTGTGATTGGTCTAGACTTCTACCCAGCAACAACAGATTAACACTATACTTTCTGTTTCTGCTGTGTCACTGAGCTTACCTTACATAACAAAATTAATCTTAAAGGCATATTATCTTTTTCTGCTTCTGTGAACACAAAATATATAGCAGTTATATGACATCCAAAACCTGATGTCACAGTAAATAACTCTGCTTTTGTCTTTAACATGTAAACATAGGAACTGTATTAAGGCTATTAGCAGGTTTAGCTGTATACATATATATGCTACACTTGCAACCTAGGACAGGTCTTAGCTGGCCAGCTACACTCCCACCAAAATTAGCTATAATTCTATGTTCTAAGTGGTAGGACTTAAACATGAATTTGAGGAATTTTCCATCAGGTTCTCAACTCCCAAGTGTCTTTTATCACTCTCAAGTAGAACAACTAACTTCTGTATAGGACGTTACAACTTGAGTGGGGTAGTGAGACATTTTCCTTTTTTGTCAAGTTTTGAGTCTCCAATTTGTAACAACACCCTTCTTACTAGTTTGTCTTCATCCTTTTGAACTTCTAGAACTTTGGCCAATTTCCATTGACTTCTAGGTAAATTTTCTTCTTTTACTAACACTATGTCACTAACTTGGACATTTCTTCTGGGTGTTTGCCATTTACTTCTTAGCGTCAGATTGGCTAAGTACTCTTTCTTCCATCTATTCCAAAACTGTTCTGATAGATATTGAACTCTTCGCCATCTCTATCTGGCAAGTAAATCCTGTTTGGTGAACTTGCCAGGGGGTGGCTGTATGTAATCAGACTTAAGGTGAAGTAGATGGTTGGGAGTTAAAGGGTCCAAACTTGTTGGATCGTGGATGTTACTAACTGTAAGTGGACGACTGTTAAGAATAGAGATTACTTCATAGAATAGGGTCCTAAGTGAAGCATCATCTATTCTTCCGGCGTTTTTTTTCAACACTGAACTTAACACATTTCTTACAGTTTTTCCCAAACTCCTCCTGCATGGATTGCATGTGGAGCATTCATGTGAAAATCACACTGTTTCTCTAACATATACTCAGTTACTTTTTCTTTATCAATCTCTTTTAGAGCTTTCTTCAATTCATTCTTTGCTCCGACAAAATTAAATCCTTGGTCAGATCTAAGCTCTCTGACAGTACCTCTAATGGCTATGAAAAATCCCAAGGCGTTGATGAATGCGTCACTTGACATATCCTCTAACATTTCCAGGTGAATTGCTCTGGAACTCAGACATGTAAATATTAGTCCATATCTCTTGTACTCCTTGAGGTTTTGCTTGGTGATGAATGGGCCAAAACAATCCATTCCGCTATAAAGAAATGGTGGTGATGGGTTTACACGATCTGCCGGTAAATCTGCCATTCTTTGCTCTTCGGTAGGTCTACGTGCCTTTCTGCAGACTACACATTTACTTATATACTTTGCTTCCTTTCACAATCCAGTAACCACCTTCTCTCAAACAGCTTTTGGTAAAGCTTCTTCCTTGATGCAAGGATATGTTGTGGTAGTGATCAATAATCAATCTTGTGAAGGTAGAGTTTTTGGGCAGAATTGCTGGATTATTCACTCTGCTAGGTAACGATGCATTTTCCAGTCTCCCTCCCACCTTCAGTATACCATCCTGCAGAACAGGATTAGGCTTATACAATGGGTTGTTGTTTGGAAGCCTTTTAGGTTCTTGACTAAGTCTCTTCAACTCTTCACTGTAGAATCTCTGTTGATGAGTCTTATGATTGTTTCTTCAGCTTTCATTCTTTCTTCTACATTCAACAATTCCTTCTTTCTGATTCCCTTTGCCAAACATTGAATTCGAGCTACTACGTTTATGACTGTATTCCATTTTGAACATCTGGCTAGTCTTTCAAGTATGTCATCTTGATACTTGGCAGCAGTGCTCAATGTTTGTACAACTTTTACTTCTGGATCACCCATAGACAATTCTATGTAACCTTTACTGGGCATGATTTCCTTTTCCCAAAGAAACTCTGGACCGGTGAACCAGTTTGAATTTTTCCATTCTGTCACATTCAGGCCTCTTGAAGCATGATCTGCTGGGTTATGCTTTGTGTCAATGGGATGCCAATGTTCCGGATTTGCCATTTTCCGAATTCTCTCAACTCTGTTGGCGACAAAGACATGGAATCCTCGAGCTTAGTTGTTTATGTATCCTAGGAAAACTTGTAAATCCATCCAAAAATATTTATCTATTTTCAATTCCAATTCCTCTCTCAGAAACTTGCTCACTGATGCTGAAACCACGGCTGCTGTCAGTTCAAGTCTTGGCATTGTCCGAATACTGGTTGGTGCAACTCTGGCCTTCCTCACAACAGGGCACAGTGCATCTTTTCCTCTCCTATTACTCTGATGTAGGAGCACTGACCATATCCATAACTACTGGCATCTGAAAAATGATGAAGTTCTATTTTCTTGTACTTTCCGAAAACATGAGGTACAAAACATCTGGGTATCCAAACTTCTCTCAAGTTTTGCAAGTCTCTTATCCAACTCTCCCACATTGGCCTCAAATTTTCAGGTATGGGCTCATCCCATCCCAACTTCTGTCTGCATAATTCTTGCAGTATTTCTTTTGCTCCCAGGATTACTAGAGCCAAGAATCCCAATGGATCAAATATAGAAGCCACTGCGGAAAGAATGGTTTGTCTAGTTGCAACTTTCTCTTCAATAGATACTTCAAAGCAGAACTTGTCCTTCTCTACATTCCATCCCAATCCAAGTACGTTCTGAACTGGAAGATGATCATAATTGAGATCAACATTCTTTATTGTTGCTGCACGTTCAGAGTCACTGATGGATTCCACTACTAGTGATGAGCGGCAGGGGCAATATTCAAATTCGCAATATTTTACGAATATTCAGCGATATTCGCGATTAAAATTCGCAATTCGAATATTCGTGATCAACACTATCCAGTACCCCTCTGTTGTTTGAGATGAATATGTGAAGGAGCAGGTTTCCTCTTGAGCATAACTCTTGGCTTTCTTTCACTAGTTTGATTGCAGATTCTGTAGACTCTAGACTTATGAGACCATCATCTACATAAAAGTTTTTCTTCAGAAAATTTGCTACTGATGGGCAATCCTTTTCATTCTGATTAGCCAGGTACTTCATACCATAATTGGCGCAAACTGGAGATGATGCTATTAGTAGATGATCGTTCAATGCAACAACATTGTACTTTGCTGAGCAATCAAATACTACTCTAATCTTATCTGGTTTCTTTGAGTGGTAAACACCTTGATGTGGGATGTACCACACTTATCCTTCTTTGGGTTGGTTATTAACTTTCTCTGCATGTCTTTCTTCAAGGATGTCTTCCATGAATTTCAAATAATCCTGCTTGAATTTGGAATCTCTTCCCATCTTTTTCTTCAAACATTTCAATCTTGCTAGGGCAAGATTTCTGTTATTTGGCAGGCGAGGTCGTTCTCTAAAAGGTAAGGGCATTTCAAGATGACCTTGTTGATTCTGCTGAATACTTTCTTCTAGAGTGTGTACGAACTTTATGTCTTCTAGGGATACACTCTTTTCTTTAGAACTTATGTCTGCAAAGTCGGATTCAAGGATCTTGATTACTTACTTTCGCTGGACTTACAGTTGGTAACTCTTGGACAGATATTCAATGACACAATCCTGTCACCTGTCCTGAGTTTGCGATCTTTTCCTCCAACAACACTCCATCCTAGATCAGTTTGAACAGCATAGGGTTCACCCTTTCCTCCTGTGATTACCTTTTGGTGTACAAAGGCTTCGGGACAATCGTAGCCTATCAACAATCCAACACCAAACTCCTTCAGCGGGGACATTTCATGGGATATGACAGATAGGTGCTCCCATTCATTGGCTGTTTCACAGGTAGGTATGCAATCTTGATCTAGAGGTATATCTTCTTTTGTATAAGCTGGAGGTAGATCTAATGTGCAGTTTGAATGAAGTCATCTAACTCTCAGTCCTTTGACCCTTTGACTGTTCACTAATATGTCTCTCCCCGTCATTGTGGTGAGTTTGAGCATCACTGGTTCTGTGGCCACTTGTAATTTATTGCAGATTTCTTGATCAATGAAGGTGACGTCACTCTGGGCATCCAGTAGCGCATAGGCGTATACCTTCTTGTTCCTCCTTTTAGGATTTGAAATGCACACTGGAACAACCATTGATGTGACAATGCTCTCTCCCTCCCTCACTCTGCAAGAGAATACCGATACTTTCTTTCCTTCCTCAGTAATACTTTAGGTATTGAGGATTTATCTTTCTTTGGACGTTCTTCATGTAGTGGTGTAGGATGGCGTCCTTTGCAAATGCTGCATGTGGCTTTTTTCTTACACTCCTTAGTAACATGACCTTTTCTTAGACAACCAAAACACAGTTGGTTCTCAAGTACAATTTTTTTCTTTTCTTCTTGGGACTTCTCCTTCAATTGTTGGCATTTATGTATGGAGTGGTTCTCTCCACAGAACATACACTTGAAGGTAGTCTGAATATTTGTCGGTTCTGTCTCTCTACTGATCCCAGTAGTGACTTTGAACTTACTCTCGTAGGTATCTGGACCTTTAGCTGCTGTGTTGGTTGCAAAGCTAGTTGCTCTTGCACGTCTTATCTCTCTTGCAGGCCTTTCTTATAAGTATTTTAAGACATAAGATGATGTTACTGAATTGCATGCTATCTGTGCTTCCTTATTGACGAACTCAGAGAACTCTTTAAAACTTGGGAAGTTTTTGCCTAGATCTAACTGTTCAGTCACATAGCGATTCCATCTAGAAGCCACTTTTTCAGGTAGCTTAGTTAGCATCCTTTGGTTTTCTAGATAGTCGTTCAGTACTTCCAGTCCTTAAACGTGTGGGATGGCATTGCTGCATGCTTGCAGGAAGTCACCGTACTCTTGGAGTCTGAAGTGTTCTTTAGGACCTATTTTAGGCCAGTTATTCAATTTCTCTCTAAAAGCTCTTTGTACTAAGAAAGGATGACTATATCTTGCAATTAATTTTCCCAAGCTTGCTTGTAGGCTTCTTTGTCTTTTCTATAGAAGTTACCTTCAAGAACTTTCTTTGCTTTCCCACCAACATATCTCTGAAGGAAGAATAACTTGTCAATTGGACTGAAGCAATGATGCTCAATGATTATTTCAAAACTTGCCTTCCACTCTATGAACTTCAGTACATCTCCTGAAAATACAGTAGGTTCCTGAACGGGAAGTCTAGCTAGGACTGTTTTCTGTGGTCTTGCTGGGACAATGGTTGTAACACTCTCCTGAGCATTGCCATGGCATCTAGGAAAAGAATCGTCCACTTCTATTTTCTCACTTAGTTCTGAATCAGGTGAGTCCCTTTCTTCTTCTTTTTTGGTAGAGATAGAGGGTAAATTCACACACTTTTTTCCTAACACTGGACTAGGCATCTCTTTGTTTTTATGAGCAGGGATGGAAGGATAATAACTTATTTCCTCACTACAAGCTGGAGATTTCCTTTTATTCTCTTGAGTGTATGAAAGAAAATAGGAGTCTTTTTCTTCACTTAGTACAGATTTGAACCTATGACTACTCTGACTCATATCTTCCTCGTGTACTCTGAGTCTGGGTTCTATGATCTTAACTTCTTTCTGCCTTTCAAGACTTTTCATCTGTTGGCGCTGTGCTTCTATTTCAGCTTCCATCTGATGGCACTGTAAATCCTTTACAGCCATCAGTTGGCGCTGCGCCACGATGGCAGCTTCTATCTGAATTTCTGCTCTCTTGACAGCAAGTTGTTCAGCTAATTCCTTTCTTTTGGCTGATGTATTTGATATGTGGGTGGCACTTCTGCTAGCGAAGGAAGTCACACTTCAGATTGTGGTTTCCGCTAAGGAACTAGCATAGTCTCTCATAAAAAGCTCGTTCATTCTACTTCTTGCTTTAACTTTATCATAGTTTGCTGCAGATGGAATTTCTCTCATGAGCTTTACTAAATCTTTAGTGACTGCAGTACATGTGTCCATGTTCCTTACAGTATCCTGTGAAGGTGTCGTAAGTGACCGCAGGTTGACTCTCTTAAATATCTGTACTCTCACTTTAAGTTATTTAAGCACTTTATGATCTCTCTGAGAGGTATATCTGAGGTCTAACTAATAGTTCACTTGAAGTATGCAGTTAGCTTTTGCAATTTGTATCTGGCAATTTGAATTTGTACTTTGCAATCGTATTAGCAATTGAATTTGTATGGTTTTGGTCGAACTGTAAGTAAACACATATATATCTAGTTCAGTATACAGTTCTAAACACAATACTAACAATATGAACATTATATAACTGTTTTAAATACAAACCGGATTCCAAAAAAGTTGGGACACTAAACAAATTGTGAACAAAAACTGAATGCAATGATGTGGAGATGGCAAATGTCAATATTTTATTTGTAATAGAACGTAGATGACAGATCAAACGTTTAATCCGAGTAAATGTATCATTTTAAAGGAAAAATACGTTGATTCAAATTTTCACGGTGTCAACAAATCCCCAAAAAGTTGGGACAAGTAGCAATAAGAGGCTGGAAAAAGTAAATTTGAGCATAACGAAGAGCTGGAAGACCAATTAACACTAATTAGGTCAATTGGCAACATGATTGGGTATAAAAAGAGCTTCTCAGAGTGGCAGTGTCTCTCAGAAGCCAAGATGGGTAGAGGATCACCAATTCCCACAATGTTGCACAGAAAGATAGTGGAGCAATATCAGAAAGGTGTTACCCAGCGAAAAATTGCAAAGACTTTGCATCTATCATCATCAACTCTGCATAACATCATCCGAAGATTCAGAGAATCTGGAACAATCTCTGTGCGTAAGGGTCAAGGCCGTAAAACCATACTGGATGCCCGTGATCTCCGGGCCCTTAAACGACACTGCACCACAAACAGGAATGCTACTGTAAAGGAAATCACAGAATGGGCTCAGGAATACTTCCAGAAACCATTGTCAGTGAACACAATCCACCGTGCCATCCGCCGTTGCCAGCTGAAACTCTACAGTGCAAAGAAGAAGCCATTTCTAAGCAAGATCCACAAGCTCAGGCATTTTCACTGGGCCAGGGATCATTTAAAATGGAGTGTGGCAAAATGGAAGACTGTTCTGTGGTCAGACGAGTCACGATTCGAAGTTCTTTTTGGAAATCTGGGAAGCCATGTCATCCGGACCAAAGAGGACAAGGACAACCCAAGTTGTTATCAACGCTCAGTTCAGAAGCCTGCATCTCTGATGGTATGGGGTTGCATGAGTGCGTGTGGCATGGGCAGCTTGCATGTCTGGAAAGGCACCATCAATGCAGAAAAATATATTCAGGTTCTAGAACAACATATGCTCCCATCCAGACGTCATCTCTTTCAGGGAAGACCCTGCATTTTTCAACAAGATAATGCCAGACCACATTCTGCATCAATCACAACATCATGGCTGCGTAGGAGAAGGATCCGGGTACTGAAATGGCCAGTCTGCAGTCCAGATCTTTCGCCTATAGAGAACATTTGGCGCATCATAAAGAGGAAGGTGCAACAAAGAAGGCCCAAGACGATTGAACAGTTAGAGGTCTGTATTAGACAAGAATGGGAGAGCATTCCTATTTCTAAACTTAAGAAACTGGTGTCCTCGGTCCCCAGACGTCTGTTGAGTGATGTAAGAAGAAGGGGAGATGCCACACAGTGGTGAAAATGGCCTTGTCCCAACTTTTTGGGGATTTGTTGACACCATGAAATTCTGATTCAACATATCTTTCCCTTAAAATGGTACATTTTCTCAGTTTAATCTTTTGTTCCGTGATTTATGTTATATTCTGAATAAAATATTAGAAGTTGGCACCTCCACATCATTGCATTCAGTTTTTATTCACGATTTGTATAGTATCCCAACTTTTTTGGAATCCGGTTTGTACCTATATTGGCCTCTTGTTCCCATAAAACTCAGCTCTCAGTGGAGTGAATGTTTCTTCAGCTCCTGTCTTCTGGTGAATAAGGATTCTAGCAGCAGGAGCTGGGGGAATTCCCAGACAGGCTGTCTGTGAGGCTGTCTGTGATAGGTGAAAACTCTTGCTGTATGAGAAGCTGGCTGTGATTGGTCTCGACTTCTGCCAAGCAACAACAGATTAACACTATACTTTCTGTAGTTTATGCTGTGTCTATGAGCTTACCTTACATAACAAAGTTAATCTTTAAGGCAAATTATATTTTCTGCTTCTGTGAACACAAAATATATAACAGTTATATGACATCCAAAACCTGATGTCACAGTAAATAACTCTGCTTTTGTCTTTAACACATAAACATGGGAACTGTATTAACCACTTCAGCCCCGCTAGGTGAAACCCCCTTCATGACCAGAGCACTTTTTACACTTCGGCACTACACTCCTTTCACCGTTTATCGCTCGGTCATGCAACTTTTACCTCCTTTTCTTCTCACTAATGGAGCTTTCATTTGGTGGTATTTTACTGCTGCTGACATTTTTACTTTTTTTGTTATTAATCAAAATGTAACGATTTTTTTGCAAAAAAATGACATTTTTCACTTTCAGCTGTAAAATTTTGCAAAAAAAACGACATCCATATATATAAATTTTTCGCCAAATTTATTGTTCTACATGACTTTGATAAAAAAAAAATGTTTGGGCAAAAAAAAAAATGGTTCGGGTAAAAGTTATAGCATTTACAAACTATGGTACAAAAATGTGAATTTCCGCTTTTTGAAACAGCTCTGACTTTCTGAGCACCTGTCATGATTCCTGAGGTTCTACAATGCCCAAACAGTAGAAAACCCCCACAAATGACCCCATTTCGGAAAGTAGACACCCTAAGGTATTCGCTGATGGGCATAGTGAGTTCATAGAACTTTTTATTTTTTGTCACAAGTTAGCAGAAAATGATGATGATTTTTTATTTTTTATTTTTTCTTACAAAGTCTCATATTCCACTAACTTGCGACAAAAAATAAAAAATTCTAGGAACTCGCCATGCCCCTCACGGAATACCTTGGGTGTCTTCTTTCCAAAATGGGGTCACTTGTGGCGTAGTTATACTGCCCTGGCAATTTAGGGGCCCAAATGTGTGAGAAGAACTTTGCAATCAAAATGTGTAAAAAATGGCCTGCAAAATCTGAAAGGTGCACTTTGGAATATGTGCCCCTTTGCCCACCTTGGCAGCAAAAAAGTGTCACACATCTGGTATCGCCGTACTCAGGAGAAGTTGGGGAATGTGTTTTGGGGTGTCATTTTACATATACCCATGCTGGATGAGAGAAATATCTTGGCAAAAGACAACTTTTCCTATTTTTTTATACAAAGTTGGCATTTGACCAAGATATTTTTCTCACCCAGCATGGGTATATGTAAAATGACACCCCAAAACACATTCCCCAACTTCTCCTGAGTACGGCGATACCAGATGTGTCACACTTTTTTGCAGCCTAGATGCGCAAAGGGGCCCAAATTCCTTTTAGGAGGGCATTTTTAGACATTTGGATCCCAGACTTCTTCTCACACTTTCGGGCCCCTAAAAAGCCAGGGCAGTATAAATACCCCACATGTGACCCCACTTTGGAAAGAAGACACCCCAAGGTATTCAATGAGGGGCCTGGCGAGTTCCTAGACATTTTTTATTTTTTGCATAAGTTAGCGGAAATTGATTTTTTAGGTTTTTTTCTCACAAAGTCTCACTTTCCGCTAACTTAGGACAAAAATTTCAATCTTTCATGGACTCAATATGCCCCTCACGGAATACCTTGGGGTGTCTTCTTTCCGAAATGGGGTCACATGTGGGGTATTTATACTGCCCTGGCTTTTTAGGGGCCCTAAAGCGTGAGAAGAAGTCTGGAATATAAATGTCTAAAAATGTTTACGCATTTGGATTCCGTGAGGGGTATGGTAAATTCATGGGAGATTTTATTTTTTGACACAAGTTAGTAGAATATGAGACTTAGTAAGAAAAAACAAAAACAAAAACAAACAAAAAATTTCCGCTAACTTGTGCCAAAAAAAATGTCTGAATGGAGCCTTACAGGGGGGGGTGATCAATGACAGGGGGGGTGATCAATGACAGGGGGGTGATCAATGACAGGGGGGTAATCACCCATATAGACTCCCGGATCACCCCCCTGTCATTGATCACGCCCCTGGTAAGGCTCCATTCAGACGTCCGTATAATTTTTACGGATCCATGGATCGGATCCGCAAAACACATGCGGACGTCTGAATGGAGCCTTACAGGGGGGTTATCAATGACAGGGGGTGATCAGGGTGATCAGGGTGATCACCCCCCTGTCACTGATCACCCCCCCTGTAAGGCTCCATTCAGACATCCGCATGATTTTTTACGGATCCATGGATACATGGATCGGATCCACAAAAGACATGCGGACGTCTGAATGGAGCCTTACAGGGGGGTTATCAATGACAGGGGGTGATCAGGGTGATCACCCCCCTGTCACTGATCACCCCCCCGTAAGGCTCCATTCAGACATCCGCATGATTTTTTACGGATCCATGGATACATGGATCGGATCCACAAAAGACATGCGGACGTCTGAATGGAGCCTTACAGGGGGGTTATCAATGACAAGGGGTGATCAGGGTGATCAGGGTGATCACCCCCCTGTCACTGATCACCCCCCCTGTAAGGCTCCATTCAGACATCCGCATGATTTTTTACGGATCCATGGATACATGGATCGGATCCACAAAAGACATGCGGACGTCTGAATGGAGCCTTACAGGGGGGTTATCAATGACTTTTTTGCAGCCTAGATGCGCAAAGGGGCCCAAATTCCTTTTAGGAGGGCATTTTTAGACATTTGGATCCCAGACTTCTTCTCACACTTTCGGGCCCCTAAAAAGCCAGGGCAGTATAAATACCCCACATGTGACCCCACTTTGGAAAGAAGACACCCCAAGGTATTCAATGAGGGGCCTGGCGAGTTCCTAGACATTTTTTATTTTTTGCATAAGTTAGCGGAAATTGATTTTTTAGGTTTTTTTCTCACAAAGTCTCACTTTCCGCTAACTTAGGACAAAAATTTCAATCTTTCATGGACTCAATATGCCCCTCACGGAATACCTTGGGGTGTCTTCTTTCCGAAATGGGGTCACATGTGGGGTATTTATACTGCCCTGGCTTTTTAGGGGCCCTAAAGCGTGAGAAGAAGTCTGGAATATAAATGTCTAAAAATGTTTACGCATTTGGATTCCGTGAGGGGTATGGTAAATTCATGGGAGATTTTATTTTTTGACACAAGTTAGTAGAATATGAGACTTAGTAAGAAAAAACAAAAACAAAAACAAACAAAAAATTTCCGCTAACTTGTGCCAAAAAAAATGTCTGAATGGAGCCTTACAGGGGGGGGTGATCAATGACAGGGGGGGTGATCAATGACAGGGGGGTGATCAATGACAGGGGGGTAATCACCCATATAGACTCCCGGATCACCCCCCTGTCATTGATCACGCCCCTGGTAAGGCTCCATTCAGACGTCCGTATAATTTTTACGGATCCATGGATCGGATCCGCAAAACACATGCGGACGTCTGAATGGAGCCTTACAGGGGGGTTATCAATGACAGGGGGTGATCAGGGTGATCAGGGTGATCACCCCCCTGTCACTGATCACCCCCCCTGTAAGGCTCCATTCAGACATCCGCATGATTTTTTACGGATCCATGGATACATGGATCGGATCCACAAAAGACATGCGGACGTCTGAATGGAGCCTTACAGGGGGGTTATCAATGACAGGGGGTGATCAGGGTGATCACCCCCCTGTCACTGATCACCCCCCCGTAAGGCTCCATTCAGACATCCGCATGATTTTTTACGGATCCATGGATACATGGATCGGATCCACAAAAGACATGCGGACGTCTGAATGGAGCCTTACAGGGGGGTTATCAATGACAAGGGGTGATCAGGGTGATCAGGGTGATCACCCCCCTGTCACTGATCACCCCCCCTGTAAGGCTCCATTCAGACATCCGCATGATTTTTTACGGATCCATGGATACATGGATCGGATCCACAAAAGACATGCGGACGTCTGAATGGAGCCTTACAGGGGGGTTATCAATGACAGGGGGTGATCAGGGTGATCACCCCCCTGTCACTGATCACCCCCCCGTAAGGCTCCATTCAGACATCCGCATGATTTTTTACGGATCCATGGATACATGGATCGGATCCACAAAAGACATGCGGACGTCTGAATGGAGCCTTACAGGGGGGTTATCAATGACAAGGGGTGATCAGGGTGATCAGGGTGATCACCCCCCTGTCACTGATCACCCCCCCTGTAAGGCTCCATTCAGACATCCGCATGATTTTTTACGGATCCATGGATACATGGATCGGATCCACAAAAGACATGCGGACGTCTGAATGGAGCCTTACAGGGGGGTTATCAATGACAGGGGGTGATCAGGGTGATCACCCCCCTGTCACTGATCACCCCCCCTGTAAGGCTCCATTCAGACATCCGCATGATTTTTTACGGATCCATGGATACATGGATCGGATCCACAAAACACATGCGGACGTCTGAATGGAGCCTTACAGGGGGGTGATCAGGGAGTGTATATGGGTGATCACCCGCCTGTCATTGATCACCCCCTGTAAGGCTCCATTCAGACGTCCGCATGTGTTTTGCGGATCCGATCCATGTATCCATGGATCCGTAAAAATCATGCGGACGTCTGAATGGAGCCTTACAGGGGGGTGATCAATGACAGGGGGTGATCAGGGAGTGTATATGGGTGATCACCCGCCTGTCATTGATCACCCCCCTGTAAGGCTCCATTTAGACGTCCGTATGCGTTTTGCGGATCCGATCCATGTATCCATGGATCCGTAAAAATCATGCGGACGTCTGAATGGAGCCTTACAGGGGGGTAATCAATGACAGGGGGGTGATCAATGACAGGGGGTGATCAGGGAGTGTATATGGGTGATCACCCGCCTGTCATTGATCACCCCCCTGTAAGGCTCCATTTAGACGTCCGTATGCGTTTTGCGGATCCGATCCATGTATCCGTGGATCCGTAAAAATCATACGGACGTCTGAACGGAGCCTGACAGGGGGGTGATCAATGACAGGGCGGTGATCAATGACAGGGGGGTGATCAGGGAGTTTATATGGGGTGATCATGGGTGATCAGGGGTTTATAAGGGGTTAATAAGTGACGGGGGGGTGTAGTGTAGTGTAGTGTGGTGTTTGGTGCGACTGTACTGACCTACCTGAGTCCTCTGGTGGTCGATCCTAACAAAAGGGACCACCAGAGGACCAGGTAGGAGGTATATTAGACGCTGTTATGAAAACAGTGTCTAATATACCTGTTAGGGGTTAAAAAATTCGGATCTCCAGCCTGCCAGCGAACGATCGCCGCTGGCATGCTGGAGATCCACTCGCTTACCTTCCGTTCCTGTGAGCGCGCGCGCCTGTGTGCGCGCGTTCACAGGAAATCTCGCGTCTCGCGAGATGACGCATATATGCGTGACTGTGCGCCAGCCTGCCACCTCCGGAACGCACATGTGCGTTAGGCGGTCCGGAGGTGGTTAAGGCTATTAGCAGGTTTAGCTGTATACACATATAAGCTACACTAGCAACCTAGGACAGGTCTTAGCTGGCCAGCTACACCCATTGACTTTCAATGGTGTTCATAACGGATCAGTCATTGCTGTGTTAAAGATAATTCAACCGGATCCATTCATATCAGATGCAGACGGTTGTATTATCAGTAACGGAAGCGTTTTTGCAGATTCCAGATCAGGCAAAAACGCAAGTGTGAAAGTAGCTTTATTCAGTAACGACAGGGCGGAATTATTCATCTGTGGTAATAAGTGGCGCCGTGTGGCAGTCATTTTTGGCCCTTGTATAGTAGTATTATTGGTAATGTCAGCCTTTGTACACTGGTGTTTGTTCGGTAATAGATTGGTGATAATATTTTTATCTGTTAGGCCTATCTATGCACCTGTGTTACGTCCGTGTCCACTGATAATATGTAACCAAGAAATAAACTGCAAATAGCAACTTCGTGACCAATGGTGAGTGCCGCGGTGCTTTTTGTTCTTACGCTATTATTATCATAACCACTACATCACCGAGAGAGCACCACCGTGAAGGTTCGGGATACCAGTGTTTAAAGCGCCCCAGTGATCGTATAGACACATGTGGCAGTGCCGGCTGCGTTCTTTCTTACTCTCTGCATAATACAAGATAACTTCAATTCATTTCATAGATGGAGGCCATAACAGCCTATATAATGTACATACACGTTGATAAAAATGGGCAGCGACAAAGCAAGTATGCAACCTAAAAGATAATGCGAGAAAAGAGGAGTGTGATGACGCTGAACTAAAACCAATATTCATGCCGTTTCACAATAAATATACTGTAAGAGTGCCATACAGTGGTGTACTTTCCAAGGAAAAAGACCATGTCACTTCTATAGAACCCAGGGTCGGTACACCTGTCATAATTATACTACATTTTCATGAGCCACCACTAGGGGGAGCAAAAGTGCAAATAGATTTTTCAGCTTCCATAGCATTCAATGGTAGCTGCATAAATTCTTATGCACTGAACTCCCCCTAGTGGTGGCAGACAAAAAAATTACATTTGTATAATGTACTAGGTGAAGGGAATCAGGGGCTTTAGAGCTGTATGGGAGAGCTTTATCCATGTACAGTATTTATGCCAGTTGTCTGGTGTTCAAAGAGACCACTATTTTTATAAAGCATCGGTTCACTTTTTATAGAAGTTTGTAAAGTAGACAGAGGCAGACTCCTCTATGAATAAACAGAAAAAAATTGTCAATATATATATATATATATATATATATATATATATATACACATAGAGAGAGAGAGAGAGCTAACACAGGGTCCACCATTCACAATAGGTGATGGTCACAGCTAATATACTTCCTTCCTGTACAGTGAACTCTCCACAGGTCACAAAGCATACCCACGGCACTCTCCTATAGAAGTTCGTGAGTCCCCTCCAGTCTATTATGTCCATGGTCCATGTGACTGCTGCAATGGGCCGCCTTCCAGGTGATGTGGCCTTAGTAGTTCTGTGTGTCATGGTGCTCCTACCTGGATACTGTCGCTCCCCAGAGTTAAGCTCTGCAGCATTTAAAGGAGCTGTAGTTGGAGGAATAAGCAGAGTCCAGACTTGGTAAAGTTCAACAGTTTTACTTGAATAAACTTGCATCCAGACAATATTTGATCTTTCTCTGGGCTCCAGCAGGTTTTAGGCTGTCTGGTATCTGGACTTTCTGGCAGTTCGGTACCTTTGAGTGGGGTGCCTTTGGCCATTGATACCCCTCATACTACTCAGTCCCTTCCAACTCTCTACTCGGCTCACTATAGCTTCCTGCAACCCCATCCCTTGGTAGGAAGCAGTACTAGCCCACTTCTGTCAAAAATGGGGGCAAATGGAATGGTAAGTTCCATTCTATCTGAAGCTCTCGCTCTGCCAGATACACTGCCACGTGTTGGTAAACTAGGCACACTGCATAAAATACATTAAATAACAGTTACATAGCACTTTCTGAACAGACCTAGAAACAAAAGGCATAGTGGGGTCACACATTGGTTAGGCATTAGAGACAGTAGTAGGTTGTAGGAATGGTATTGCCTGGTCTGGGGTACTACACTGCTATAAATCATATATCTAAATGCTATTAAGAACATCCCAAACAAGATGGCTACCCCCATAATCATGTTCAGGAAATAGAATAAAAAATCTACAATCAGAAAATAAAAATCATATTAGCAAAAAAACACATTCCATTTAAAACAAAGCATTCATGAGGTACATGTTCGTCCTATTTTGTTAATTAGGGTTAAGCAGGGTCCGGCTTCAGGATCAGCTGTTATGCCTGGCATATAGGAGCTGTGGCAGACCATGCATTTGTCCTGCAGTGGCCACTATAGGGGAAATGTAGTATTGCATGTTGGCCATTTGACTACATGTAATACATGAGCAGGCCATGTCCATCAAAATGAGAGCAGCTCTTCTTTCTACTCAATTGGCAACCCTTCCCCCTCTTTATGAAAAGCACGTATGCCTTAATAGGTGAGGGAGTTGTCTACACCCCTTTAAATTCCCTTATAGTTATGGGATAATTCAGCTTTGAATGAACCATATGGCATCTACATGTAAGCAGTGCCTTGACTATACCCGCCTTAATTAGTCAAATATAGAAATTTCAATCTATCATATGAAGAATATCGGGAATTCAATTGACTGATCATTTAACCAATGAAGTAACCCGCTAGAAAATCAATCAAGTAATGAGGCCAACAGTTCATTTGACAGAAACTGTATAAAAGATAATATATTTAAAACCAATCTCCAATTTTCTTCTCTTTAAAAAACGCTGTCTGGATTGTAATTCAGTATTAAGCATAACAATTATGGTTTGTGAGGAGAGAAAAAAAATAATTGTAAAACTAATTGACTTAAATAGAAATCATTAGTTTCAGGTGAATCATTAACATTTTAACGCTGGCTCTTTGCTTACATAATGTGTAATCAAATACCCAGCGGCTGCCAAATGAATAGCATTTAGTTATTGATCAATATGCAGGCTGAAAATGTGATTATTCTTGTAATAGCTAAGTCCATGATAATGCAAGTAAAAGCTAGACAGTTTTCTGGCTTCTGAGGGGCCTAGGTTAATCAGGTTGTCCACTGTCCAACCTACTCTTCTCAAAATCAATGGGATGTAACCCCGAGAAGCCCGATGAGGTGATATAATGTGCCCCCTTTAAACCCCAAGACAACAGTAGAGTCCTTCACAAGATTTAAAACCAGCCAATCTGGCTGACAGATCATATTGAGTTTTGCCTAAATGCTATCATTGCAACCATGTAGGAACAGCAGTGCCAAAGAAGTCACCACCAGAGACATGTTAATTTCCCCTAGGCAGCAGACTCTTCCATTAGCCACTGAACATCTGGGCATGGACTTCTTTATGGACCAGATACTGCCATAAACTACCTGCTTACTTTTCAAGTTGAGGGGGAGTTTGAGGTCATTAGGACCCTACCAGTTGGCAAATGTTTTGGCAGTGCAATGTGCCGCCCCTCAGGGCCGATTGTGTCCCAGGTTTCTACGAATGCTGAGTGTTGTGGTGCAGCCTTAATAGTGTTTGTGTGTGTCACAGTGCTCCTACCTGGATACCGTTACATTTGGATAGTTACATTCCTTCCTTTCACCCTGAACTTAGATTTAAAACTACTAAAACTGGGAAGATTGGCCAACAGTGTGACTTGTACGGAGAAAGCCTGAAAGCTGCCAATGTGTCACTTCATAGATGAAAAGGATCCACAGTCAGCGGTGTCTGGTAATGCCTAATTTCTCTCTTCCCATTGAACCAAATATGTATCTTACACTGATCCAAATATCAATGTTTATAGAGGAATCAGGTGACATCTACGTAATGTGTTTGATTGCCTTAGGCTACTTTCACACTAGCGTTAATATTTTACGGTATTGAGATCCGTCATAGGGTCTCAATACCGGAAAAAAAAAAACGCTTCCGTTTTGTCCCCATTCATTGTCAATGGGGTCAAAACTTAACTGAACAGAACAGAATGCTCCAAAATGCATTCCGTTCCGTTCTAATGCCTTATTCAAGTAAAGCTGTTGAACCTTCACCAAGTCTGGACTGAACTTATTCTCCACCTCTACCATTATTCTCTCCTTTATTGCTTCGGAGCCTAACCTAGGGAAGCGAATTATGTATATAATTCCACATGTGTTAATTCATAGTTTTGATGCCTTCAGTGTGAATCTACAATTTTCATAGTCATGAAAATAAAGAAAACTTTTGAATGAGATGGTGTGTCCAAACTTTTGGTCTGTACTGTATATGTTATCTAGCGTGTCAGAACGACTTTGTGTAAACCAATATGGTTACAGTAATGGGTGTCATTATTAGTGGCCATCCAACGTCTGATGCCCTTGTAGGATACTAAGACTAAACAGTAATTTAATTGAAAGCCAGTTGATATACTGGTGTGATGTTGAAGTTGAAAGTGTAAGTGTAACCCAGACGAAGAACATTTCTTCAAAGAAACAGCCTACTGAGCCACTACACTACTCCATCAAATGACTACGTACTGTATGCTTATGGTCTACTGGAGCCTTATAGACATAAATGTAAGCTACCCTATATGTTGTCTCCTAGCAGTATCACATGAATGTACAAAATGATTTACAATTGGCGTAGCGAAGGGTGTGCACACCATAGAGGAAGAACATATGTATTTTATGAGACCCTTGGAGCGTGGCTGTCTAACCTATTTGGTAACATTGCCTTTGAGCAAGCTCTCCAGGACAACAACATTAGTGGTAAGCAAGGAGATGAGAAATTGGCACCAAATTCATGGAAAGAGCATGTGAGGGAGAAACAAATACCAAGCCATTCTATTTTGGGTGGAGAAACCAAATGCAATACCATAATGGGGGACTACTTTGATCTTTCCTATAGGTTTCCTATCTGAAAAGAATAAATCAAGGCAACTGGACGTACTGTAGATTTCTTGAAAACGTTTTACTCGTTCTTCCAACGAGCTTTCTCAATTCTGAGTGACTGTACAAGAATTCTCTGGGAATAAATATGTAACTGAATCAACATCTGGTAATTATACTCAGCATGGGGTCAAAGGTGTTGATACCAGTATCCTAATTGGAGTCAGTAGGTGATAAAGACGTCCAAGAAAAAGGTGTCAAGACAGAATTCTTGTACAGTCACTCAGAATTGAGAAAGCTCTTTGGAAGAACGAGTGAAACGTTTTCAAGAAATCTACAGTACGTCCAGTTGCCTTGATTTATTCTTTACAGATATACCATAACCTGGATAAATGAGAACCTTCACAGGCATATAGGTTTCCTACCTCTTCTCATCTATGCATGCCAGTATATGTAGTAACTACCCTGACCATCCACAGTTCATGGTGCCTACTATTGTGTCTATAAGTTGCATATACAATGTACCCTGTGCGCCTATTCCTATATACCAATGTTGATTAGGAATTTGTAGAATATTAGGGTATCCACGACAAACCGGTGCACTAAGGTCAAGGAGAAAACTAATTTATTTAAATAAAATCATGACTATCCGGTCAATATTTTCCATTATTATTTAATTGATCAATCTTGTGTGCAAATAAGTAGTAAAGGTCTACTCCTTATTATGCGGTGCAATCAGCCGAGTACATTTATGGGTGACTAACTGGTTAAATGGGAGCTTTCATGCAAACATGTATTAAGGTTTACCTCCATTGGCATAAAGAACGGCCTCTTTGCTAATAAAGTAATTGCAATCTTTAGAGGGAATACGAGCTACTTCACGGCACCATTCATCATTTTCACTCAACAGTGACATATTTTACATATTTCAGATAAAATTTCACACCAAGTAATGGCAGCTGTTTGATAAATTCTTAGAACTCTGAATGCCCTAAAAAACACTGGAAATAAGTATATATAGAGTATATAAAATGATTTGCTATAGCAGAGCTGTAGATATATGTATGCACTGCGTAGTCTACAGTCTTTACACATGGTGTCCATTCAGGGGCATTACTTGAACATTACCTTGGACCCCAATGCAAATTTGTACCAGTGACCCCAAATTCCATGTTCCATTAACAGTACAATACTGGTGTTTAGTGTAGCAAATGGGCCTTTGGACCTCCTCGGGTGTCAGGGCATGGATGTATCTGCTAGCTCTGCACCCCCTATAGCTTATATTGCATTAGCAAGGCATCGGATAGAAATATTGCACCATAGGAGATCCACTGTGTTATCATTAGCCTTCAGACTTTGGCCTGAATTGTGCCCCAGGGACATAAATTTGGGGTGTCTAGGCAGATCTTATCAGGCAAGTCAAGTGACACCCAAATTAAGACAATCCACAGTTCCCAGATGGTCCTTGTAGGGTTACGTTAACATCACCAGCATGTAAATTTGGTAGTCTGTTCTGGAAGAGGAATAGACTACTGGAGTTACTGTATAGTCCATTGACTATAATGCATGCAGTGGTATTTGTCTGGCAGAATGTAGGCATTTATGCCGAAAACCCCCTGGATCCCTGTCAGATCACAATAGGGACCTAGCGGCGCCCAGTGATGTCCAGCTGGTAACTCCGGTAGTCTGTTCCTCAGCCAGACCAAACTACCGGATTTACCGGAGATGTAAAGTTCAACATAGCCTTAGAAGACCTTTCTGGGCTTAGGTAATATGAGTTATCATTTGAATAGAGGACCTATTGTCTTTAGCGGAACCTCTGTCGATAAGCATAATACCTAGACATTCCATAATACCCTTGGATGGCAATTTGAAATTTACTGCAAGGAACCAGATTCTCAAGAGTTGTTATGGGTGTGCCGACTATACTGTATTATTAACATTTTTATATTTTTATACCAACTTTTTTTTACAATTTTTGTATTCAGATGAAGCAATATATTTTGAGCATACCCCTTTTTTTTCAAAACTACATTTATTGGTTCTGTTAGCCAACAATCCAGAAAAGAAGGATTTTTGGATTCTGATTTCTGAAAACTTCAAAACAAATCAAGAGTATGGTCAGGTTGTAGTTAAAGCAAGTAGGATGCTGGATTGCATAGCAAGAGGTAAAGCCAATAGAAAAATTGTGATCCCGCTGCATAGAGCTCTAGTGAGACCCCACCTACAATAAGGCAGTAACAAAATAGAACAGGTCCAAAGACGGGCTACAACAATAGTGGAAGGTGTTAAGCATGAAACCTATCAGAAAGGCCTAAAGAACTTATCTTTATAGCCTGGATGAAAGAAAGGAAAAAGGGCAACATGACTGAGCCTTTATATGTATTTAACGTTTAAATAAGGTTCAGGAGGGAAGTGAACACAAGAACAGGGGGACACAATCTAAAATTAGTTGGACGAAATCAAAAGCAATGTCAGAAAATATTTTACTGAAAGAGTAGATGCTTGGGACAAACTTCCAAAAAATCTGGTTGGAAAATGTACAGGAATTGAATGTAAACCTGCCTGGGATAAACATATATTTCCAAAAAATAAGAAATAATATAAGGGCAGTCTAGATGGACCATGTGGTCTTCTTCTGCCTTCATTCTTCTATGTTTCTACGACTGCTGCGGCTCCTTTAGGCAGCTGATTGGCAATGGTGCTTAGATTTAGACCACTGCCCGTCTAAAATTGTGATACCTGACAACCCCTATAAGACCCAAAAAAATCTGGCAGTCATATTTTTTCAAATTTTTTTTTTTTTACAAGCTTGAATGAGGACTTGTTTTTTGTCAGAGTAGTTGTACTTTGTTTCTTAAAGGGAGTCTTTCACCTAATCTGAGCGTTTTAGACCGCTCAGATCAGGTTATAGACTCTTTAACCCTCATTACGATCATACCCGTCTCTTATGTGTCCCTCGCCCAGATAATGAAAATAATACTTTTTAAACTTATGCAAATTACCTTCTGAAGGTGCCCAGGGGCGGCGTTACTGGGCGATGTGCCCAGAAAAACACACCTCCAGCCGGCGGACGTCACGAGCGGCACCAGAGGACGGCGGGCTGGGAACTGGCCCGCACCTACGCACTGCTCTGCCCATTATGGGCAGAGGAACATCCTTTCATATTGCGCATGCGCCGGCCGGCTGTCTTTAGTTGGCCGGCGCATGCGCAATATGAAAAGCTGTTCATCTGCCCATAATGGGCAGAGCAGTGCGCAGGTGCGGGCCAGTTCCCAGCCCGCCGTCCTCTGGTGCCGCTCGTGACGTCCGCCGGCTGGAGGTGTGTTTTTCTGGGCACATCGCCCAGTAACGCCGCCCCTGGGCACCTTCAGAAGGTAATTTGCATAAGTTTAAAAAGTATTATTTTTATTATCTGGGCGAGGGACACATAAGACAAAGGTATGATCGTAATGAGGGTTAAAGAGTCTATAACCTGATCTGAGCGGTCTAAAACGCTCAGATTAGGTGAAAGACTCCCTTTAAAGATTGCTTTGGTGGATTTTTAATAATTTTTATCTTTTTATTATTAAAAATTTTTCAAATTTTTCATAAATTTTAAACTTTTTATAAATTATTAATAATTTGACACAATAACGCACCTCCCTATACACATCTATACATGTACATAAGCCTGTGACTCGATAAGTATTGTTGACCTAGGTATGTCGCATCTAGTGATGACTTCCTCGCACTTCGCAGTAGCGAATCGATTCTAAACTGAAATAGTGAAAAAAATAAAAAAATATAATACTTACATGATACATGTTCTCCTGACGGCCACGACCATCTTGCTTGAAGATCTCGGATGAAATTCTGTGCACGGTGATGTATGACGTCACCATGCCGGCCAGCGTGATGACGTCGATTCAGGCTGCGCGAGATTTCGCACCAGACCTCCAAGCAAGGTGGGAGCAGCCAGCATGTCACGAGCAAATGGATCAGGTATTATTTTTTTTTAATTTGCACTGTTATTTGCATCAGATGCCACGATCATGTATGACCGTGGCATCTGAAGGGTACAATGTGATTGCACCCACTACTTACAAAGAAATGGGCTTCGGGACGCAGAGGGCATTCTGAACAGACAGGAGTAGTGTCCTTCAATGGACCCTGGGCTGTCCAGCTGTATACGGCATGGGTATAGATCTTGTCACGGGGAATACCTCCTTCATTTTCCCATTGTGATCAGTTTTGATTGTGGCAAACAATAAGAACAGATGCAAAGATTGAAGATAAATACTTCCATTAACCTGAACATTTGAGTGCCCATTGGCCACCACAGGTGAGGTTTGAAGTTTAGCCACCCCTTGGAAACTGAGCCTTGTGCCACAGGTTATTAAAGGATTAAAGTCCAAATCCTACAAACAACCCTGGAACCGGATATCAGCATTTCAACTGTGAACTCTTCAAATCAAGAACATTTTTTAATCACCATACAAAACCAAATAAAACATGTAGCCAGTCCTAACGAATTTGGAAAATTAGTCCTGCAGCCTATTGAGTGACACCCAATGAGCACCAACACGTATAATGACTATTTATTACTATAAATTAAGGCTTCCGAGGACTTTGACATTCTTGCTTGGATTGTGAAGCTTCTCTGGGAGAAAAACAATTTCAAAAAGTTATGATCAGCGATTAATAACGTATTTATAAGACATAATTTTCATCCACTGAGGACTATTGGAGTTTATATGTTCTATAATCAGTGATATCAAGCTCATTCTATTAAAAAGAGAGAAAGTGAAAAGCCCCAATGAATCTCTGTGAAGGCCATGAATCATGCATAATTGATCCTGTAATTAGATGTTATTGGAGAAATGAAATAGGTGATAGTTCTGAAGATCGCGGCCCTTTGTGGAATGTGGACGTCAATAGACAATTCATATAGATGATACTAACTATCATCAGAGGAGTGATAGACTCTTTATTGATAGATAAATCTCAGACGGACAGAACAAATGGTAGTTAACTGGCCATGCATGACATTAACGGGGATGAGCTGGAAACAGCCTTGCAGGCATGTTAGTTTAGAGAGATGAGACAAAAATATGTAGTGAGATTAATTTCCAACTTACAAGGTCAAATCTAAAATTATATTGTGGACTAAAGTTGAGCTGAGCTGTAAATGAGGCTGAAATATGAATTTTAAAAAAGGAACCAACATGGACTACAAAGGGTTATTCGAAGAAGTATTTTCCATAATGGTCCTCTTCAATTAGGCACACACACACACATTGTAATATGTGGGTCCTTAAATTGTTCATCAATTCTAAGGGTAACTGTCCATTTTATTTTTTATTTTTTTTACCAGTTGTGGACTTGTGCAGATATCTGAGATGGGTTGTCTACCCTTTTTGTTGGAAAAGCCTCCAAAATCTGATCATAAGTCTCGAATTTGGAACCCCTGTATCCTGATAGCAAGTGTTTAATTCTCCAGCAGCACTACCAAAGGAGAAAAAAAAATAATACATGGTGCATATTGCAGTTGATGGGCGAAATAATGCACTTTCTCCAGAGAGTTCTTTACAGCCAGACTCCCTTTTTGTTTTTCCATCTCCACGTTTCAAAAGCCATAACCTTTTGGGTTTTCTGTCGACATAGCTGTATGAGGGCATGTTTTAGTGATGAGTTGCGTTTCTTAATGCTACCATCTTGGGGTACTGTAGCTTTGCTGTAACTTTAAAAAACAGATTAAAAAAAAACTTAATTCTGCCATTATTTTGGGGTATTGTTTTTATGGTGTTTGCTGCATGGTAAAAATGATGTTAACTTTATTTGGTGGGTCAGTACGATTATGGATATATCAAATGATTTTTATTATATTTATTGCTGTTAAAAAATTAAAGCTCTGTTTAAAAAAAACTACTTTGTGTCCCCATATTCTGACATCCATCACATTTTTATTTTTCTCTGTCCGGGTTTGTGTTTTGCAGAGTGAGCTGTAGTTTCTATTGATGCCTTTTAGCAAATGCGACTTGTTGATAATATATTTTTTTTATTCATTTTTATTGGGAGGCAAGATGAACAAAAAGCTTCAATTCTGGCATTGGAGATTTTTTTTATTTTTTTTACTGCATTCACCATGTGAGTTAAATAATGAGCTAATTTAATAGGTGGTTGTTGTATAGTACTCCTACAATATACTGTTCAGGTCGTTCGTTACTATACCAATTTATGTTTACCGTATTTTTTGCCCTATAAGACGGCCCCCCCCCCCCCCCCCAAAGTAGTGAGAAAATGTCAGTGCGTCTTATGGGGTGAATACTAATGAACACTTCCATTATAGAAGCGCTCATTAGTACAGAAGGACCAGGAAGCGAAGCAGTGGTGAATGCAGCGTTCCCTAGGGTCTGTACTCACCGCTTCCTGGCCACTCTGCAGAAAGAAGAAGAGCACACGATGTGATGAGCAGTGTCCAGAGCAGGAGAGGTAAGTTGATTGATTTTTTTTTTTTTATCTGATCTGAGCATGGGATCTGAGCATGGGGGTTATTCACATGGAGGTCTGATCTGAGGTCTAATTGGGGGACTTATGGAGGTCTGATTGGGGGTCATTCACATGGAGGTGTTATCTGAGGTCTGATTGGGGGACTTATTGAGGTCTGATCTGAGGTCTGAATAGGGTTTATTCACATGTAGGTCTGATCTGAAGTCTGATTGGGGGACTTATGGATGTCTGATGGGGGGTCATTCACATAGAGGTCTGGTCTGAGGTCTGATTGGGGGACTTATGGAGGTCTGATTGGGGGTCATTAATGTAGAGGTGTTATCTGAGGTCTGATTGGGGGACTTATTGAGGTCTGATCTGAGGTCTGAATAGGGGTCATTCACATGGAGTTTTAATCTGAGGTCTGATTGGGCGACTTATGGAGGTCTGATTGGGGGTCATTCGCATGGAAGTCTTATCTAAAGTCTGATTTGGGGACTTATTGAAGTCTGATCTGAAGTCTGAATAGGGGTCATTCACATGTAGGTCTGATCTGAGGTCTGGTTGGGGGGACATGGTGGTCTGATGGGGGGGGTCATTCACATGGAGGTCTGATCTGAGGTCATTCGCATGGAGGTCTTATCTGAGGTCTGATTGGGGGACTTATTGAGGTCTGATCTGAGGTCTGAATAGAGGTCATTCACATGGAGGTCTGATCTTAGGTCTGATTGGGGTACTTATGGAGGTCTGACTGAGGGTCATTCACATGAAGGTCTTATCTGAGATCTGATTGGGCGACTTATTGAGGTCTGATCTGAAGTCTGAATAGGGGTCATGCACATGGAGGTCTGATTGGGGGACTTATTGAGGTCTGATCTGAGTTCTGATTGGGGGACTTATTGAGGTTTGATCTGAGTTCTGATTGGGAGACTTAATTAACACTAAGGGTCTGTTCTGAGGTCTGATTAAGATTGGGGGTCTGAAAATATATATATTTTTTCTTATTTTCCTCCTCTAAAACCTAAGTGCGTCTTATGGGCAGGTGTGTCTTATAGGATGAAAAATACGGTATCTTTATATACGGATGGAGTAGAGTTAATACTCCTGTTTTCTGAGATTTCTGAATTGTGTTATATAATCTAAGCAAACACCTTCAATTGCTTTAAAATGGCTTTTGTCTCAAGATAACACGATGAGTTAAGAAATTTGAGTTAAGAGCTGGAGTGCTAACCCTGCTACATTGGTATAATGGGAATTATTTTTTTAAATATATATATATACTACTATTATGGCCCTGATCATTAGCTACCTGTTCTTTGTGACTTAGTATGTCATTGAGCAAGAAGGGTGGCAATCAACTAGACTTCTATAAGCTAGGCTTGTGCAGCCCAGAAGTCAAGATGTTACCTTGTTAATTTTTTAAATTTTAAAGGCAATCTGTCACCACAATTTTGGACTATTATCTGCAGTAATACATGGGTAGGACTGCAGATATGGATTCCAGATCACTATTTTTTATGTTCCAGCTTTGAGTGCTGAGAGCCGAAGAATGGGGGATAGGAAAATAAAAAGTAAAGGAAGGGGGAGAAAAATACACATATGGACTCCTTATGTGCATTACTACTCATGTATTATTGCAGAAAATAGCCCAGAATCATGGTATCATTAGTGTTGAGCGGCATGTCCCATATTCGAATTCGCGAAATTTCGCGAATATTCGAAAGAATATTCGTAAAATATTCGTAAAAGAATATTCGTAAAATATTCGCGAATATTCAAATTCGTTATTATTTCGCATATGCGATAATTCGAATTTTCGCATCGCATAATACATATTATGCGATGCAAAATTCGCATGTGCGCTAATGAAATCGCCTTACGAAGATTCGCAACTCAATTCAATCACTAATGTATGAATGCAAAGCCCTTTGCCTCTGTTCTGGGACAAGTGTAGATATTCGCATGTGCGCTAATAAAATCGCCTTACGAAGACTCGCGCCTCAATCACTTTCTAGGCAATGTGAGTAAGATCTGAGCTTTTGGACTTTTGGGAATCAATCGAGATACAGTGGGGGGTGATGACAGTAGTTGACAGAGTACAGATCAATGTAATCTGTAAGGTGGAAACTAAAATAAAAATACGAATATTCGTAAATCGAATTTTACGAAGTTTGAAATATTCGCGAATATGGTGCTATACTATATGAATGCACATGCACAGGCCTTTGCCTCTGTTCTGGGGACAAGTGTAGATATTCGCATGTGCGCTAATAAAATCGCCTTACGAAGATTCGCAACTCAATTCACTAATGTATGAATGCAAAGCCCTTTGCCTCTGTTCTGGGACAAGTGCCGATATTCGCATGTGCGCTAATAAAATCGCCTTACGAAGATTCGCGCCTCAATCACTTTCTAGGCAATGTGAGTAAGATCTGAGCTTTTGGACCTTTGGGAAACAATCAATTATATGTGTACTGTAATTTTGTTAAGAAAAAAACAAAAAACGAATATTCGTTTTTACGAATATATAGCACTATATTCGAAATATTCGCGAAATCGCGAAGTTGCGATATTCGCGAAAAAAATTCGCTTTTCGAATATTCGCGCTCAACACTAGGTATCATATTCCCCTTTAACAACCATTCTCATTTTAGAAATATGAAAAAAGGGGAAAAAAACTTTCATTCTAAAAGGAAATGCAGATAGCAAATTCTAAATATATCCCATAGCTTACACATTTCAAAGGCTATGTCTATCTTCTCAACTAATTCCTTTTATTTTTCTATACATTTGCAGCTTTGTAAATATCGTACATCTCCTAGGCAGATTTATATAATCGCCATAGTAACAGACTACAAGTAAAGTAGTCTGATCCTGCAGTTAAATATCCTTTACTATTCATGCCGTACTTTTTACTAACGTACATTTGGTAGGTTTGTAAGTAGGGGACAGATGAATGGCAAGATGCAGGATCTGATTACATTGTCTGTAGACATATAGATCAGCATAAGAGCTGCAGGCTCATGATGATTTTATTTTATTTTTTCAAATGGTTGCAAAGTGGAACTTCCCAAAAATGTTTGAACCATTATGACTAGAGATGAGAAAAGTTTTAAAAAATTAGATTCGGTCAATTTGCCAAACTTCAACAAAAAATGTGATTAGTTACAAATTAATTTGTTACAAATCGCGATAAATCGTGTATACCCGTACGTCACAGTGGCTGAGGGAATGTATGGAGCTGGCTGCAGCAGTGAGCCAGTTCCATACGCAGTGGGTGCCGTCTGTATCATATAGACCCAGCCGCAATGACGGGGAATGGTGATCCTGCCAAACCCCACCATTTAACTAGTGTTTATCACGAATATTCGAATTGCAAATTTTAATCGCGAATATCGGCACTTCGAGAATTCACGAATATTTAGAATATCACAAAATATATTCATAATTGCGAATATTCCATTTTTTTTAAAAATTCCTGTTTATGCGAATTTATACAATCAAGAAAATAATGCCTGGAGATCACGAATTCGCGAATTCTCGAATATATGGCAAATATTCGCGAAATATCGCGAATTCGAATATTGCCCCTGCCGCTCATCACTACATTTAACCCTTCAGATGCCACAATCAACACCAATCACGGCATCTGTGAGGCGGCTCCCTCTGCCTTCCAATCAGAGCCCCCGCAGTGAAATCGCGGGGTGCCCATCGGTCACCATGGCAACCTCTGAGCTCCATGATGTGTGATACTAAATACTGACCTCAGCTTGTCTTTAAAGGCTATGTGCACCTTTGGGGGCAATTTTTTTGTTTATTGTTGCATTGTACTCATTATGAGGTAAAAATAATTTTTTCAACTGGTCTTTATTAAAAAAATATGGCGTCCTTTTTTCTGTACATAGCTGAGATGCTCTAGTAGCATTTGGATTTTTTCTCTTCTCCGTCAGTCAGGGAGCTGACGGGTTCCTTATCTCTCTGACATTATAAACACTCATTATAGCTCAGTTCTTATCTTACTAATAAGAATGTGGCTTAAATAGGTGTTTATGTCAGCTTAGTCATTTACAGATAAGGTTTCTTAGATGACCGGCACAAAGTGAAAGTGACAGTAGGATTCACGCAGCTAGAAAAACAGGCAACCCTTTGTGACAAAACGGCTCAATATTTTTAATAAAGACCAATTAAAAAAATTATTTTTAGCCGAAAATTTGTAAAATGCAATCATAAAAAAAAAATATTGCCCCCAAAGGTGTACATAGCCTTTAATATAAGTTCTTAGTCAATCTGACTTATTTATTCTACTACCAGTTCATCCCACTGTGTTGCAGAAGCACAAGAGCCCGGCATCATCTAGCCCAGAATCAAATCTCTACCTGATCCTCACTTTGTCTATAAACGTCTAGATTTAAAGTTTCTAGGTGCAGAAACATCCTCTGGATAATTCCCTATATGTAACATGTTTCAGTTTTTAATAGAAAATTGCCATTTGTTGGGCTAATAGTCAGTGGAGCGCCTTCAGTAGAGTCTGACCACGCAACTGCTTCTTCTTTTCCTGCATTGTCATACAGCCACCACTAGGAGATTAGTAGATGATAACTGTATACATTCCTAATCACTGAGCTCCCCCTAGTGGTGTCTGCAGACAGCCAGCTTTGTAATAGAAGGGAAGCAGATTTATCAATGTATTTTTGCCAGCTGTCAGAGGGGCCCATACTATGTTTTGCTCCTATGGGGCTCCTTCCATTAATATTTTAGATTTAATCCCTTTGGGGCAGCTCAGGTCATTTCATTTTTATTTTTCTACTTTTCCCACCCTTGAAATGCGAATGCCATTCCTTTGTATTTACTGATCGTTTTCAGCAGTTAAACAGCCGATACACCCCTCCCTTCACCACTTTATTCCTTTCCAATTAATTCATTGGAATTGTCTGCAGGGACTTGATTGATAATTGCAATAACAGCCCTCTTATGCAGACCCGTCCAACACCTAAGAAATGATAATGCCCCAATCTGCATGATAGGACTGAACGACTCCTTTCACCACGATGCACCTCTGAATTATTGCAGGGAGCGAGCGCTTTGGTGGAGTGTAATTTGAATACAGATTAGCTGCCCCAGTCTTCCAGAGCTTTGACATTATCATTACTGGGGACAGTAATTTGACTGATGAACACATAGGTTATCGCAAGGTCATCACCTTCACGGCACAGACTGGTCCATCTTCTCCATTTTAGAGGCGTGGAGAGCAAAGCTTTCAATAGCAAAATTAAGTCTTGTAATTAACTTGTCCAATAAGTTATTGAATAAATCCTTTACTAATTAAAGAACCAATATGGCTTTTTGTTCTAAGATCATGGAAGGCTTTATTAAAATCAATGAGATAGCATTAGCTTAACAGTATTTCTTAACAGGAATTAAAGTCCTTCATCCAATTATACACAAGTGGTATACACTCCAGACAATGAGCTGGAAACAAGTTTCTGAATTCGACATGTCATCTAGTGCCAGACTTACGCAATTGTTAAGGTGGTGATTTGCATAAATTTTTGGGCGATCTTCATAATGGTGTATCTGGAGGCTTGGATGAAATACACCAAGAACTTCACTTCAAAGCAGCCCTTTTAATCAGGTGATGGGTAGGCTAGTGTTAGTCCCTAAAAATGAGCCCTGCTTACATGATTTTATTTGTGGCTTTAGCCATAGGGGGTGCAGAGGTACAGTTGCATGCAGGCCATTGTGACCAAGGGAGCCCAAAGGCCCCAGTGTCATATAAGGAGACACCAGTGTTGTAGATGGCACATGGTAGGTATAGGGCACTGTGAAAAACTTTGTATTGGTATCAATTTTTTTATTTATAAAATGTACTAAAAAATGAATCATGAAGCTCATCTCTGGTGTAGGTGGACCAACAGCTTCTATATGATGCCCCATTAATGTCAGGAAGGAAGTTGCGAGACATAGGGGAAAATAATGTATAGGCCACTAGACTTAAAGGGGTTTTCCGAGGCTGGAAATGGCCCCCCATACGCCCGGGACCCTCACACTGATTCTACTTACCTGGCTCCCTGTGCCTATCCTGGTCCCCATATGGCCACAACTGCTTCTCCCCGTGCACGGATGAAAAGATCCGGTAGCGCCACCCGCGATGCTAGGGAGGCTCTTCCCCGATCACCGCCTGCCATTGGCTGCTCCCCCCGACATCGGATGTTTTCATCCGTGCACGGGGAGAAGCAGCTGTGGCCATGCAGGGACCAGGAGAGGCACAGGGAGCCAGGTAAGTAGAATCAGTGTGAGGGGCCCGGACATATTGGAAGCCATTTTCAGCCTCGGACAACCCCTTTAAAGGGTTTGCCCCATCTCAGACATTTATGACATATCACTAGGATATGCCATCAATGTCAGATGGATCCCACCTCTGGGACCTGCTCATATCTCCAGAATGGAGCCCCTGAAATTAACAGAGAGTAGCTGTGCATGCATGGCCATCCTCTGTTCATTGCTATAAGGGTTTTGATAATAACAAAAGTGCTGGCTCAGCCATTTCCGGAGTCTCCATTCACCTATATGGACTTTTCGAAAAAAGCAGAGTGCGCTTGCTTGGCTATTTTCGAAACTCCAATACCAATGAATGGAGAGCACACTGCACATGCGCAGTGTGCTCTCCTTCCCTTTGAAGGCCCTGTTCTGGAGCTAGGAGCAGTTCCCAGAGGTGGTACCCGGAACTATCTGACATTGATAGCATATCCTTTTAATGTGCTAAGGTGTAAGGGGTTGTCTGGTTTGAAAAAAATCTATTTTAAACCACAATAATTGTAAGTTAACAGAGTGGAGTCCTTTGCTCAGGACACTCATCTATTAGCCAGTACTAAAATCAGGAAGATTACATTTGCTTCTCTTATATTGGAGGACCAGTGGCACACCTTCCATGGAAGCAGACCATACAACTGCTAAGGGGCCCCAGGAGAAGAGGACCTTGCGCTTAAGTCATTTTTCTGTTCCTTAAATAAAAACACTGAGTTTACATGCAGCTGCCACTAGGGGGAGCTCACTGCAAAAAGAATTTTAGCAACTTCCATTACAGTCAATTGTATTGTATAAATTTCTATGCACTGAGCTCCCCTAGTGGTGGCTGCTGCCAAACAGTTATATAATATGCTGTATGAGGGAAGAGAGCTGTATGGGGGGATTTTTATATATATATATATATATATATATATATATATATATATGTATTTTTGCCATTTGTGTGACTTAAATGCATTGACAAATATGTTTGAGTCTGGAATAAGTGGCATATTTATGAAGCACCTGTCCCCTTTTTCCAAGATAGAGGCTGGAAAAAGAGGTGAGGCAGAGGGCAACTTTTTTATTAGAATTTTTTTTTTATGTCTTCTACTAAATAAAAAAAAATAAAAAAATTGTTCAGAAATCTGGGGAATTTCGCTTTGGGTTCTGGGTTGCCTGGAAGTGTGTCACGCACACATACTAAGAAACTTGATGGGGTGGTTTGGTTTAACTATGAGATCTATGGAGATCAGCTGTGTAATGCCTCAGTCCAACTGTGGTGGCGCTGTAAGGACATTCAATACTTGTTGCCAGATTCCTCCACAGAATTCAGCTGGGGGTCCCAACAACAAAACTTCTTGTAATAGTCAAGCAATCCCGCTGATAAAAAGGGAATGTCCAAAGTAGAGAATCCCTTTAAGGTATCATCCATTAGTTTAAGTGCACCCTCTCCTCCTTGCTGTTTTTAACCCAAAATATCATATTTCATTTCCTTTGTGTATTAGCAGTCAGTCCATTGTATCCTTAGGTAAAAATCAAAGACATTTAGTAAGACATTTTATTGTAGAAAACGACTATTATTAATGAAGAATTGAACATTAGACGTGAAAACAAAGCAAAAGCTAAAAGCTAAAATTCTTACCTAATGAATATAATCACTGAATCATCGACACAATTTGGCTCCTAAAATAGAATGGTCATTAAGATGTTATCTTCTAAACATATATATTCCGTCTGCATAAAGATTACCCTCTGTTATCTCGCCGCACATCCCCCCTTCACTTAGCTCAAATGATAATCTGATAGTCGCAAAAACATCTGCCTTCGTCCTTGAATTTCTAAGGCCCCATGCGATGTGAAATCAATAGAAATACTGTACATTCAAGTAGTAGAAAAAAATAATCAAACTGTGCAAAAAATTTACTTTTTGCATTCACCGCTAATACACCCTTATAGAATTATAAAATTAATGGCAGAGATGTATCATTGCAATATTATGGCTTATATAAAAGATATTAAGGGCTAAAAGAGGCCAAAATATTGTATCTAAAATGAATATAAATCCAACAATACTTGAGTTTTTTCTTAACAATATAAATAACATTATTAATTACAGTGATAAGGAGTGGCCTTAAGTATTAGATTAATGTTGGCTGAACCCAAAGATCATCTAATATGTATTATGGTGTTGAAATCCAACAGTCCGATCCTTCTCTCCCCGGCATCTATCAGCAGGGAAAAGAATGACTGAGCTGTTGGATTTCAACTGTTACGGATCAGCGAGTATGGACCCATTGTGCCAACCAACTACAAACCGGATTAAAAAAAAGTTGGGACACTATACAAATCGTGAATGAAAACTGAATGCAATGATGTGGAGGTGCCAACTTCTAATATTTTATTCAGAATAGAACATAAATCACGGAACAAAAGTTTAAACTGAGAAAATGTACCATTTTAAGGGAAAAATATGTTGAATCAGAATTTCATGGTGTCAACAAATCCCCAAAAAGTTGGGACAAGGCCATTTTCACCACTGTGTGGCATCTCCCCTTCTTCTTACAACACTCAACAGACGTCTGGTGACCGAGGAGACCAGTTTCTCAAGTTTAGAAATAGGAATGCTCTCCCATTCTTGTCTAATACAGGCCTCTAACTGTTCAATCGTCTTGGGCCTTCTTTGTTGCACCTTCCTCTTTACGATGCGCCAAATGTTCTCTATAGGTGAAAGATCTGGACTGCAGACTGGCCATTTCAGTACCCGGATCCTTCTCCTACGCAGCCATGATGTTGTGATTGATGCAGAATGTGGTCTGGCATTATCTTGTTGAAAAATGCAGGGTCTTCCCTGAAAGAGATGACGTCTGGATGGGAGCATATGTTGTTCTAGAACCTGAATGTATTTTTCTGCATTGATGGTGCCTTTCCAGACATGCAAGCTGCCCATGCCACACGCACTCATGCAACCCCATACCATTAGAGATGCAGACTTCTGAACTGAGCATTGATAACAACTTGGGTTGTCCTTGTCCTTTTTGGTCCGGATGACATGGCGTCCCAGATTTCCAAAAAGAACTTCGAATCGTGACTCGTCTGTCCACAGAACAGTCTTCCATTTTGCCACACTCCATTTTAAATGATCCCTGGCCCAGTGAAAACGCCTGAGCTTGTGGATCTTCCTTAGAAATGGCTTCTACTTTGCACTGTAGAGTTTCAGCTGGCAACGGCGGATGGCACGGTGGATTGTGTTCACTGACAATGGTTTCTGGAAGTATTTCCGAGCCCATTCTGTGATTTCCTTTACAGTAGCATTCCTGTTTGTGGTGCAGTGTCGTTTAAGGGCCCGGAGATCACGGGCATCCAGTATGGTTTTTTGGCCTTGACCCTTACGCACAGAGATTGTTCCAGATTCTCTGAATCTTCGGATGATGTTATGCACAGTTGATGATGATAGATGCAAAGTCTTTGCAATTTTTCGCTGGGTAACACCTTTCTGATATTGCTCCACTATCTTTCTGCGCAACATTGTGGGAATTGGTGATCCTCTACCCATCTTGGCTTCTGAGAGACACTGCCACTCTGAGAAGCTCTTTTTATACCCAATCATGTTGCCAATTGACCTAATTAGTGTTAATTGGTCTTCCAGCTCTTCGTTATGCTCAAATTTACTTTTTCCAGCCTCTTATTGCTACTTGTCCCAACTTTTGGGGGATTTGTTGACACCATGAAATTCTGATTCAACATATTTTTCCCTTAAAATGGTACATTTTGTCAGTTTAAACTTTTGTTCCGTGATTTATGTTCTATTCTGAATAAAATATTAGAAGTTGGCACCTCCTCATCATTGCATTCAGTTTTTATTCACAATTTGTTTAGTGTCCCAACTTTTTGGGAATCCGGTTTGTAGTTTGGCTTTAGGGTAAACCCTAAGGGCATTATTATGGCACTCCCCAGGTGTTCACCCTTTAACCCCTGTATAGGGATCTGGACTTCACTGCTGGGGAGTAACCAGACTTCTACCTCCTGGGATAGTCCTAGCATTTGGCAGCTGACCCACTTGGGTCAGGGAACCTGGAGCAAGTACCAGGAGCTCAGGATAACAAAAACATACCAGAACCGCAGGTATGTGTGAACAGGTATTTAGACAGGTTTTTGATAACTTGAGTCCTGGCTGTATAGAAAGACGCAGATTGAGTCTTGCAGGCAGGGTGGTGAGAAGACTCAGGCAGGCAGGGAAAACAGGCTGAATACTGGGCAGGACCATGGACATGACAGACAAACTAGGTAAACAGTTGACACTGAAAACTAGAGGTACTGGAACACACGGTTAGGCAAGACGCCAGAGAATAGCTGAAGTACCACAATATTGAATAAGACATAGTCTGAACACAGTCCAAGGTCAGAGCAGGCTAGATGGCAAATCCAAGGTCGGGGCAGGTGGCAAGGAGCACAATCAGTAGACAGGCAAGGTACAGCACACGGGTAGACAGACAAGAGATCACACCTTCGCTGGTTACTAAACACTAGAAAACGTTAAGGTCAGGCAGCCTCCTCTTGGGGAAAGTGCTTTATATTCCAAGGAAACCACAGCCATTGGCTAGGGAAGGAACAGCAGATGCGAGCACTGGCGCTATAAGAGGCCACAGGTCAGCGGGCGCCCTAAGGGAATAGAGACTGGAGAAATGGAGACACCAGCTTGCAGAGGTTGCTAGACATCATGGTAAGTAGCAGGACAGTGGAAGACAGAGGCAGCCGGCCTAAGATCAACATGCATGTTCTTTTATTCTCAGGAGAGGTAAGCCACCACCAGAGGAGTATGGCAATGGCTTTTATTTTCATAACTTTTCATGCATAACCGAATATGTATGTGTATGGGAGGTGATCCAGAGGAATATCTGTGTTTTGCCTGGTTGAGGCTACTTTCACACTAGCGTTTTTGCTGGATCCGGCAGAGATAAGCAAAAACACTTCCGTTACTGATAATACAACCATCTGCATCCGTCATGAATGGATCCTGTTGTATTATCTTTAACATAGCCAAGACTGATCCGTCATGAACTCCATTGAAAGTCAATGGGGGACGGATCCGTTTTCTATTGTGTCAGAGAAAATACGTCCCCATTGACTTGCATTGCGGGTCATGACGGATCCGTCTTGCTCCGCAACCCAGGACAGAAAGCAAACAGCTGCATGCTGCAGTTTGCTCTCCGGTATGAGAACGGAATGGAATTCATTTTGGAACACTCCGTTCTGATCAGTTACATTTTTGTCTCCATTGACAATGAATAGTGACAAAACGGAAGCGTTTTTTTCCGGTATTGAGACCCAATAATGGATCTTAATACCGGAAAATATTAACGCTAGTGTGAAAGTAGCCTGAGGTGTAGAAAAAGGTCTAAATGTAAGACAGCTCGGAAGCTGTCTTACGTTTAGAACTGGCGGAGGATCCGCCAAAGTTATTAAGAGGGCGGCGCCTCTAAAACGCTGGTCTTAATAAATGTGCCCCTTAGTTCAAAATGAATCACAAAAGATTGAGATTAGCTATTATCCAAACTTTTGGGGAAAGTTGTATTGAATTTAATTAATTTAGAATAGATTTGCTCATCTGTATCCATGATCTCTCCAGGGAAAATTTGTTTTGCTATGGACCTGAGCCTATAAAGTTGGAAGGTGACGATTAAGAACTATTCTTATGATTAGCTACATGTGTTGGTCCATCAAGGAATCTTCTCATAGGGTCAGTAGGTATAACATACTTGACTGATGGTAAACTGCTATATAAAATTAACACTTTCTATGGGGTCATGCAAACTTTCTGATCTCACACAGTTGAAAGGTGTGTTCTAGAGTTTGAATTGGCTAATCAGCTATGCTTGTACCAGAACACAGAGAAATTGTCCAATAATCTTACAAAGTATTCCGTTTTATTAGATTGTTTGATTTGGTAATCTTAAATTAATTCTTTTTATTTACAGGTTCTTTTATGAAGATAATTAACCACTTTTCAGCTTCTCTAACCCCAGGTGACCAGATAATATTGTTTGGGGAAACTATGTCTGGCCACTGCATTATAAATTAAGTCAACCATTTAATAAATGGGTGACCCGGTAATCCATGAACAGGGTCACCGAAATGTCCCCCTAGATAAAATAAAAAATTAAAAAATTACCCCAATCTTAAAGGAGTTGTCTTACAAAAAAGCATTATGTCATATTACAGAATGGCAGGAGAAACCTTCTCTGGCCAGACATGGTGTCCATTCGCATGAGTGGATGCCCGTCTATGACTTTCATAGAGATGGCTTGCGAAGACAACTTCTTTAACCTTTAGCCATCCTTAAAGCGATATGTGTAACCAATTTTTACTAATTAACAACAGATAAACAATTATTTTTCTATTGTTTTTCTTTATTTTTTACTATTCTTTTTATTTAAGTCTTCAATTATAATCCATAAATCATAACATTTGATTTTTTACAAGCCTTTTTGGAGTGTAGTCACTTGCTTTTTGTCAAATACATACAATATATAAATATCAGGTCTAACATATTCAAATTATATATATATATGTATGTATACACTGCCTGTCCACCTGGATTTAACTAAGTAAATAGTTATGAGCCTCCTATTGGATAATTACTGCCGGGCGATTATCTTTCAGCTGGAAACAAGTTACTTAACCCCAACTGGTGCAATGAGTTGCTTCTCATTTCTTAAACAACCATGTCGAAAGACACATCTCGTGGTCGTGGAAAAGATGTTAGTCTGTTTGAGAAGGGTCAAATCATTGGCATGCATCAAGCAGAGAAAAAGTCTAAGGAGATTGCAGAAACTACTAAAATTGGGTTAAGAACTGTCCAACACACTATTAAAAACTGGAAGGATAGTGGGGACCCATCGTATTCGAGGAAGAAATGTGGCCGTAAAAAAATCCTGAATGATAATGATCGGCGATCACTTAAACGTTTGGTGAAATCAAATCGAAGAAAAACAACAGTAGAACTCAGGGCTATGTTTAATAGTGAAAGTAAGAGCATTTCCACACGGACAATGCGAAGGGAACTCAAGGGATTGGGACTGAACAGCTGTGTAGCCGTAAGAAAACTACTAATCAGTGAGGCAAACCAGAAAAAAAGGCTTCAATTGGCTAGGGAGCATAAAGAGTGGACTCTGGAGCAATGGAAGAAGGTCATGTGGTCTGATGAGTCCAGGTTTACCCTGTTCCAGAGTGATGGGCGCATCCGGGTAAGAAGAGAGGCAGATGAAGTGATGCACCCATCATGCCTAGTGCCTACTGTACCAGCCTGTGAGGGCAGTCCTATGATCTGGGGTTGCTGCAGTTGGTCAGGTCTAGGTTCAGCAACAGTATGTGCTCCAAGAATGAGGTCAGCTGACTACCTGAACATACTGAATGACCAGGTTATTCCATCAATGGATTTTTTCTTCCCTGATGGCACGGGCATATTCCAGGATGACAATGCCAGGACTTATCGGGCTCAAATTGTGAGAGAGTGGTCCAGGGAGCATGAGACAACATTTTCACACATGGATTGGCCGCCACAGAGTCCAGACCTCAACCCCATTCTTTGGGATGTGCTGGAGAAGGCTTTGCGCAGCAGTCAGACTCTACCATAATCAATGCAAGATCTTGGTGAAAAATGGATGCAACACTGGATGGAAATAAATCTTGTGACATTGCTGAAACTTATCGAAACAATGCCACGGCGGGCAGGCAGTGTATATATATGTATATGTTTTTCTTCGTTTTATTTCTGTATAAGATTATGTATGCGGTCATCTTGCTTGATCTGCTGTTAACAACATTTAGCTATATGCCCTACAGCATCTGGACCATAGACACAATGGACATAGTATATTTTTTGACTTCTATGGCAGAGTATTCTAGGCATGCTCTGTGACCTGTACAGAGCTCATTGTGCAGTGAGGGGAAGTACATAAGCTGTGACCATCACCTATTGTCAATGGTGGATCCTGCGTTATTTATACAGAGCTGTTATCTTTCATAGTATTTCTGCCTGTGATGACAATGAGATGACTGCAGAAAATGTATCTCCACCGAACAGGAGGTGTCAGCATATTAATAATTTTAATGGCCAGTGTGAAAACTGAAGGATTTTAGGATTTTTGTTAAAAAAAAAAATCTATCTGAAAAATGCAAAAAGACTGCACTGTATAGATAGATAGATAGATATTTCACATGAGTAATAAAAAAATCTAATTACAAAAAATGTATTTAAAATTATGTTAACATAAAAGTTTGATTTAACCAATGGCTCTTTTTCTGATGTCCCATTCCTTTTAAGTATTACCGCACATGAGAATACACTGTAGCTGTACACAAAGACCGACATAGATTGCCTTCCCAATATTTAATATAGGATATTCATCACATTAAAAATCGCCTTCATAGCAAAATTCCAGAATAAGGAACTTCATGTAGTGCGTAATCATATTATTCTCTGAAAATCTATATTCAATTCCGAAGTGGAGCTAGTTATGTGGTGCAATACGCTAACATGCCCACCAATGAATACAAGATGCATCAAAAGATTTAAGGCACCTGTTGTGTATATAAAAGAGTTATATCTTGTTTATTGTACAGTATAAAATCCCAGAGAAGATTTATAGGGCCACTCGCCCATTGCAGGGAAAATCTCATTTCAATCATAAATGGCATGAGTTGATTTAAGAATTCATTCTTTAATAGTTCTGCAATGTTCAAATTTAAACTCATTCAATTCATCAGCAGAATATTCAATATGGTGGCACAGGAAACTCATTTAAGCAAACAGCGACTTTTAATATAAATTTTCCAGGAGATTTCTTCATCGATTCAGCAGTTTAGTGCAAAATGATTTGTGCGATACATTTTCATGGATCAATGCGAGCTGACTCAATGGGTAATATAAAACAATCATCATACCACGTACACACGACGTCTCCGCGTGAACTTTGACTTAGCATTGAACGACCCTGTGGATGAAAAAAAATGTGTCTTGCAGGAATAGATTTTTATAACATCATCTACTCACTGATATTTTTTATTAGAGGCTGGAGATCATTCCACATAGAAAATGACGAGCCATACTTCTGCATTATCCAATGCACTCACATGCAAATTACAGGGACTGTCCCACAATTAACAATCCCTTATATGTGACCGCCAGTTCTGTGAGAAGATCTGGCAGACGTTCTTCTCTACCTCTTGTATGATGTTCTTTGTTTTGGTTTCACTTTCTCATCTCCTTTCCTTCTGCCAGGTGTCACTTATTTTGACTAATCGTCTTCCTTTATAATCCCTCCCATACTGCCTCACTTTGCGGTTTATACTACTTCCTGGATGAGGTGTTCACTGCTGGAGGCTGCTTCTGCTGTTTGTTCAGATAAGTCATTTACTTTATTGTGTTTCCTTGCTGGCTTGATTCTAGGTGACCCTGACTCCGTCCGTATTAAGTGCAGGGAGCCGGTGGTCGTGTTCCCTCACTATTATAGGGTTTTCAGGTGTCGCACAGTATTAGGTATGCGGGCATTCAATCGTCTACTATACAGACCCTTGCATGTGCATAGCAGTCAGGGAGAGCTCTTAGGGTTTTATAGGGCTCACGTATAAGCTCCTTAGTTTGGGATTAAGCCAGTCGCTTGTTTATTTATATGTTCCAGCTATCTGCTAACTTCACCCGTGACATTATATTGAGGATAACTGACAAGTCAGATCTCTAGATCCCTCGCAACTGGAGGAGTTTGAACAGAGTGGCGTTCCAGCATGTGCACTCCCACTCCATTCAAAGTCTATGGGACTGGCAAAGATAGCCAAGGACAGACTCCCTTAGACTTTGAATGGAGTAGCAGAACACATGTGCAATGAACCCTTGAGGAGCCAGTGCAGAGCATGGGAGTGGTAGTGGCCCTAATGAGATGTTGTGTTACGGTGTACTCCCTCAGGCCATTTGTCTCTGGGGATCGGTGCAGTGGAAAGGTGGCTTGAAGAATCAAGCCAGAGGTAAAGATATAAAAATTCTCTCTTTACTTAGTGCAAAATATAACTGGAGGCACATCCAGCAATATTAACCACCTCAGGACCGCCGTACGCAGGATTGCGTCCTGCCGGCGGTCCTGCTCTTCTGGGTGGACGCATATACGCGCGCTCACAGGAACGGAAGGTAAGCGAGTGGATCTCCAGCATGCCAGCGGCGATCGTTCGCTGGCAGGCTGGAGATCCGAATTTTTTAACCCCTAACAGGTATATTAGACGCTGTTTTCATAACAGCGTCTAATATACCTCCTACCTGGTCCTCTGGTGGTCCCTTTTGTTAGGATCGACCACCAGAGGACGCAGGTAGGTCAGTACAGTCGCACCAAACACCACACTACACTACACACACCCCCCTGTCACTTATTAACCCCTTATAAACACCCAATCACCCATGATCACCCCATATAAACTCCCTGATCACCCCCCTGTCATTGATCACCGCCCTGTCATTGATCACCCCCCTGTCAGGCTCCGTTCAGACGTCCGTATGATTTTTACGGATCCACGGATACATGGATCGGATCCGCAAAAAGCATATGGACGTCTGAATGGAGCCTTACAGGGGGGTGATCAATGACAGGCGGGTGATCACCCATATACACTCCCTGATCACCCCCTGTCATTAATCACCCCCCTGTCATTGATCACTCCCCTGTAAGGCTCCATTCAGACGTCCGCATGATTTTTACGGATCCGTGGATACATGGATCGGATCCGCAAAACACATGCGGACGTCTGAATGGAGCCTTACAGGGGGTGATCAATGACAGGCGGGTGATCACCCATATACACTCCCTGATCACCCCCCTGTCATTGATAACCCCCCTGTAAGGCTCTATTCAGACGTCCGCATGCGTTTTGTGGATCCGATCCATGGATCTGTAAAAAATCATGCGGATGTCTGAATGGAGCCTTACAGGGGGGGTGATCAGTGACAGGGGGGTGATCACCCTGATCACCCCCTGTCATTGATAACCCCCCTGTAAGGCTCCATTCAGACGTCCGCATGCGTTCTGTGGATCCGATCAATGTATCCATGGATCCGTAAAAAATCATGCGGATGTCTGAATGGAGCCTTACAGGGGGGGTGATCAGTGACAGGGGGGTGATCACCCTGATCACCCCCTGTCATTGATAACCCCCCTGTAAGGCTCCATTCAGACGTCCGCATGCGTTCTGTGGATCCGATCCATGGATCCGTAAAAAATCATGCGGATGTCTGAATGGAGCCTTACAGGGGGGGTGATCAGTGACAGGGGGGTGATCACCCTGATTACCCTGATCACCCCCTGTCATTGATAACCCCCCTGTAAGGCTCCATTCAGACGTCCGCATGCGTTCTGTGGATCCGATCCATGTATCCATGGATCCGTAAAAAATCATGCGGATGTCTGAATGGAGCCTTACAGGGGGGGGTGATCAGTGACAGGGGGGTGATCACCCTGATTACCCTGATCACCCCCTGTCATTGATAACCCCCCTGTAAGGCTCCATTCAGACGTCCGCATGCGTTCTGTGGATCCGATCCATGTATCCATGGATCCGTAAAAAATCATGCGGATGTCTGAATGGAGCCTTACAGGGGGGGTGATCAATGACAGGGGGGTGATCAGGGAGTCTATATGGGTGATCACCCCCCTGTCATTGATCACCCCCCTGTCATTGATCACCCAGCATGGGTATATGTAAAATGACCCCCCAAAACACATTACCCAACTTCTCCTGAGTACAGCGATACCACATGTGTGACACTTTTTTGCAGCCAAGGTGGGCAAAGGGGCACCTTTCGGATTTCGCAGGCCATTTTTTACACATTTTGATTGCAAGGTACTTCTTACACATTTGGGCCCCTAAATTGCCAGGGCAGTATAACTACGCCACAAGTGACCCCATTTTGGAAAGAAGACACCCCAAGGTATTCCGTGAGGGGCATGGCGAGTTCCTAGAATTTTTTATTTTTTGTCACAAGTTAGCGGAAAATGATGATTTTTCTTTTTTTTTCTTTTTTCCTTACAAAGTCTCATATTCCACTAACTTGCGACAGAAAATAAAAAATTCTAGGAACTCGCCATGCCCCTCACGGAATACCTTGGGGTGTCTTCTTTCCAAAATGGGGTCACTTGTGGGGTAGTTATACTGCCCTGGCAATTTAGGGGCCCAAATGTGTGAGAAGAACTTTGCAATCAAAATGTGTAGAAAATGCCCTGCAAAATCCGAAAGGTGCACTTTGGAATATGTGCCCCTTTGCCCACCTTGGCAGCAAAAAAGTGTGACACATCTGGTATCGCCGTACTCAGGAGAAGTTGGGGAATGTGTTTTGGGGTGTCATTTTACATATACCCATGCTGGATGAGAGAAATATCTTGGCAAAAGACAACTTTTCCCATTTTTTTATACAAAGTTGGCATTTGACCAAGATATTTTTCTCACCCAGCATGGGTATATGTAAAATGACACCCCAAAACACATTCCCCAACTTCTCCTGAGTACGGCGATACCAGATGTGTCACACTTTTTTGCTGCCAAGGTGGGCAAAGGGGCACATATTCCAAAGTGCACCTTTTGGATTTCACCGGTCATTTTTTACACATTTTGATTGCAAAGTACTTCTCACACATTTGGGCCCCTAAATTGCCAGGGCAGTATAACTACCCCACAAGTGACCCCATTTTGGAAAGAAGACACCCCAAGGTATTCTGTGAGGGGCATGGTGAGTTCCTAGAATTTTTTATTTTTTGTCGCAAGTTAGTGGAATATGAGACTTTGTAAGAAAAAATAAAAAAAAATAAAATCATCATCATTTTCCGCTAACTTGTGACAAAAAATAAAAAGTTCTATGAACTCACTATGCCCATCAGCGAATACCTTAGGGTGTCTACTTTCCGAAATGGGGTCATTTGTGGGGGTTTTCTACTGTTTGGGCATTGTAGAACCTCAGGAATCATGACAGGTGCTCAGAAAGTCAGAGCTGTTTCAAAAAGCGGAAATTCACATTTTTGTACCATAGTTTGTAAATGCTATAACTTTTACCCAAACCATTTTTTTTTGCCCAAACATTTTTTTTTTATCAAAGACATGTAGAACAATAAATTTGGCGAAAAATTTATATATGGATGTCGTTTTTTTTTTGCAAAATTTTTCAGCTGAAAGTGAAAAATGTCATTTTTTTGCAAAAAAATCGTTACATTTTGATTAATAACAAAAAAAGTAAAAATGCCAGCAGCAATGAAATACCACCAAATGAAAGCTCTATTAGTGAGAAGAAAAGGAGGTAAAATTCATTTGTATGGTAAGTTGCATGACCGAGCGATAAACGGTGAAAGTAGTGTAGTGCAGAAGTGTAAAAAGTGCTCTGGTCATGAAGGGGGTTTCACCTAGCGGGGCTGAAGTGGTTAAGTACAAAGAGTAGTTTCTGACACTAGATGAGGAGGTATGATGGCTGGTTGAGTGGCAATTAATTGGCACTAGCAGGTACTTGTGGCTATAGGTGTCCAGTGTGAGATTCAGACTTGATGTTTGCCTGGCCTGGTTGTTAGCTAGGTGATGGGTGTCTGAACTGTAGTTCCTCACCTGCAGCAGTTTCTGTAAAGCTGTAATTTTGCTGATCACTCTGCTGTTTTGGCACACTGATGCTTTCTGGAAGCAGTGTTCTGGATTCTGATGAACTCTCTAGAGTTAGGGTCTTACAGGAGAATGGGATAAAATCCCTAGGAGTAGGAGCTCTTGCATGTGCTTCCTATCCCTTTGCTATCTACTCAAGAACTTCACCTTCTGGCAGAAAGCAGGACCAGCCCAGTCCTACCAAAAGAGGGGCAACAGAGTGGTTAGCCATGTTTCTGTCAATCTTACCGTCTCTTGCTGGAACACACGGCCAAAAACATATGAAACTACACAATATTACAACATAATAATACAAACAATTGCAAATACTGTACCTAGAAGCCTGGGGTAATGCACATGATCAACCACCTTGTATTACTCTAGATGCCCTTATTTGGAGTCTCTCCAAATCTTTGATACTTTTTCTACTAACTGGTTCTGAAAACTGTAGTGCATACTCAAGATACTATTGTACCGCGTCTTTATAAAAGGGTATACTTTATTTTCTAGGTCATGCTTTTCTTAAGACAATTTATTATCTTGTTGGCTTTTGATGCAGCAGACTGGCATTGAATGTTATAATTTAGTTTATTTTAAAGAATTACACCCAACTGCTTCTCCTTAGGGTACTTTCACACTTGCATTAAAGAATTCCGGCAGGCATTTCCTTTGACGGGACTGCCCGCCGGATCTGGAAATCTGTATGCAAACGGATAGCATTTGTTTCCGGATCTGGATGCGGATCCGTCTGACAAATGCATTGAAATGCTGGATCTGTCTCTTCGGTGTCATCCGGAAAAACGGATCCGGTATTAATTTTTTTCGCATTTTTAAAGGTCTGCGCATGCGCAGACCGGGAAACCGGATTCATATTTCCAGAACACTTGGTACCGGATCCGGCATTAATACATTTCAATGGAATTGCAAGTGTTCTGGAATTTTGGCCGGAGAAAATACTGCAGCATGCTGCAGTATTTTCTCCAGCCAAATACCGTAAGAGGGACTGAACTGAAGGCATCCTGATGCATCCTGAATAAAAATGCTCTCCATTCAGAATGCATTAGGATAAAACTGAAGCTTTTTTTTTTTCCGGTATTGAGCCCTTGTGACGGAACTCAATACCGGAAAACTTTAGCGCTAGTGTGAAAGTAGCCTTAGTAGACTCATACAATAGTGACACTTATAAGCAGCTTAAACGATAATCTCCCTAGTAAAGACCCCTCTGGTACCCCACTCATAACTCTAGTCCAGGTTGAATATGACCCAGTTATGACTACTCTTAGTCTTCTAGCTAATTTTGTATCCAGTTACAAACCAATAGACCTTAATTTATGCAATCAAAGGCTTTAGAAAAATCCATGTCTATTATATTACATCTACTGGCAACCTCCAGCCCAGGATCATGCTTACTACTTTGTAATATAAGTCTATAGTTGCCATATTTTATCCTTGAATCACTTTTGAATATAGAGGTACTACAGTATAAGAATTTTGCCAGTCCATTGGAACTTTACCTGCATGTATGGAACATGACTGTGCTACAGTATCATACACAGCTGCCTAGACTATAATGGTATTTTGTAGAGATATCTTTCGTTCTGGTGATTATTAAGGGTCTTGGACAGAAACATTCATCCCAACCAACTGACTGTACTCAAATTGACAGGCCCTGGAGATAAGACAGCTTGGCATTCCAAGGACCCACGGACCAGTTCTGATAATTTCTGCCAATAGAGATAACTATGTGGTTGCTAATTCTCTAGTAATCTCAATGGTGACTGCAGGGGAGTAAGAGGAATCTGAATGCCACAAGCCATGTTGAAGTTCCAGTCAGGCTTCAAAAACTTTGCTAGAGTCTGAGAAGATGGTTCACTCACTGGACACTAAGTTTGAATTAGCCTCTTCACTACTCTAGACCACTAGGAATGTTGGCATAAAACCTAGCCTCCTCACTATCCTAGACCACAAAGAATGCTGGTACTATCCATTCATCACCATAGTAGACCATCAGGGATGCTTGGATTTACCATTTAACAACCATAGTGCCTTCACTAAAGATTATAACATCTCTTTACTACCCTAGACTACCAGGGAATTGACCCCTTAAGTACACTGGATCAGCAGGGATTCTGATATTAATGTCTTAGGTACACTGGACCATTAAGAAAGTTGACATTAATTCCTTAACTTCTCTAGTACACAAGACATTCCGGAATTAGCCCTTAGATCTCTGCACACACACACACACAGAGACCGTCCATGATGGTAATTTAATAATTACCATCACTCCAGATCACCAGGGATATTATATCCACATATACATTCGTTCCACATGACCAGCAAGAATCAGCATTAACCATTAACCTACACCATACGTTTTAGATGTTTTAGGTTCATGTGTAAACCAATCTCTATTTTTTTAGTGCATTGGAAATTGGTGGCAGAGGGGTTATTGTTCACCTTCACCGATCTACGGCCATTGCTACTCCGATGCTCTTTACTTCCAGCTCCCATCTTGACATGCAGGATATGCCCTGGCTGCAGCTATTGTTTGGCTGAGGGAACATTTTGAGACACTTCCTGCTTGTTAAAATGTGAACTGAAAGTAGGGAGCAGCGGGGACCCAGGCAGCACTGGAATGGCAGCACTGGGGGATCGGTGTAGGTGAGTTTTGCTTCTTATGTTTATAAGCTTGTTTCACTGAAAAACCCCTTTAAATGTAAATAAGTGAGATTTCTGAATTTCACAGGTTGGAAAATATCTTTATGATCTACACTAGTTAAGGGAATAAAGAGTGAAGAGGTAGAAGTCCCACATAGGCCCTAGTGTCTGATTAGGGCCAATGGCCCCCCTGCCACATTATAAATGACATATGATAGGTGAGGAGCCTTATTACAAATTTTACATAGGGGGCCCAGAAGTTTCAAATTGAACCTCATGCATGACGTCGATATCGTTAAAGGGGTTGACCGGCTTTTTTGACTTTTTTAAAATGTTAGTAGCAGCCTGTGTCCCTGTTGAAAAACTCCTAGTCAGCTGCTTCCCGCTTCTCAATTCCACCTCTCTGGGTCTTCCAGCCCCCATCCTGTAAACTTCCGAAGAGACTAATTAAAATGTGTAGCTGCAGCCAATGACTGGCCTCATCTGTGACCTATCCCGTAGTGACAAATCACTGCTGTTCATTGCCTAGTCAGAGTTGGAGAAACCCCTCAAGATACCGGTACTTGTCGTCATCTTCTGCCCTTAGCCTTCAAATAGGACTTTCTGTACAGTCATGGCCAAAAGTTTTGAGAATGACACAAATATTAGTTTTCACAAAGTCTGCTGCTAAACTGCTTTTAGATCTTTGTTTCAGTTGTTTCTGTGATGTAGTGAAATATAATTACACGCACTTCATACGTTTCAAAGGCTTTTATCGACAATTACATGACATTTATGCAAAGAGTTAATACTTGCAGTGTTGGCCCTTCTTTTTCGGGACCTCTGCAATTCGACTGGGCATGCTCTCAATCAACTTCTGGGCCAATTCCTGACTGATAGCAACCCATTCTTTCATAATCACTTCTTGGAGTTTGTCAGAATTAGTGGGTTTTTGTTTGTCCACCTGCCTCTTGAGGATTGACCACAAGTTCTCAATGGGATTAAGATCTGGGTAGTTTCCAGGCCATGGACCCAAAATGTCAAAGTTTTGGTCCCCGAGCCACTTAGTTATCACTTTTGCCTTATGGCACGCTGCTCCATCGTGCTGGAAAATGCATTGTTCTTCACCAAACTGTTGTTGGATTGTTGGAAGAAGTTGTTGTTGGAGGGTGTTTTGGTACCATTCTTTATTCATGGCTGTGATTTTGGGCAAAATTGTGAGTGAGCCCACTCCCTTGGATGAGAAGCAACCCCACACATGAATGGTCTCAGGATGCTTTACTGTTGGCATGACACAGGACTGATGGTAGCGCTCACCTTTTCTTCTCTGGACAAGCCTTTTTCCTGATGCCCCAAACAATCGTAAAGAGGCTTCATCAGAGAATATGACTTTGTCCCAGTCCTCAGCAGTCCATTCACCATATTTTCTGCAGAAGATCAATCTGTCCCTGATGTTTTTTTTTGGAGAGAAGTGGCTTCTTTGCTGCCCTTCCCGACACCAGGCCATCTTCCAAAAGTCTTCGCCTGCTGCCATTCCTGAGCAAGCTCTGCACTGGTGGCACTCCGATCCCGCAGCTGAATCCTCTTTAGGAGACGATCCTGGCGCTTGCTGGACTTTCTTGGACGCCCTGAAGCCTTCTTAACAAGAATTGAACCTCTTTCCTTGAAGTTCTTGATGATCCTATAAATTGTTGAGTGAGGTGCAATCTTAGTAGCCACAATATCCTTGCCTGTGAAGCCATTTTTATGCAACGCAATGATGGCTGCACGCGTTTCTTTGCAGGTCACCATGGTTAACAATGGAAGAACAATGATTTCAAGCGTCACCCTCCTTTTAACAGGTCAAGTCTGCCATTTTAACCCAATCAGCCTGACATAATGATCTCCAGCCTTGTGCTCGTCAACATTCTCACCCGAGTTAACAAGACGATTACTGAAATGATCTCAGCAGGTCCTTTAATGACAGCAATAAAATGCAGTGGAAAGGTTTTTTTGGGATTAAAGTTAGTTTTCATAGCAAAGAAGGACTATGCAATTCATCTGATCACTCTTCATAACATTCTGGAGTATATGCAAATTGCTATTATAAAAACTTAAGCAGCAACTTTTCCAATTTCCAATATTTATGTAATTCTCAAAACTTTTGGCCACGACTGTGCATACTTTCTGGGTCTAAGCCTCATACAATATCCAGTCCCAAAACAGTAGACAACAGTCGCGGAAAAATTCTATACTGTTTCTCTCTGATGCGAAAGAATATACACAGCTATAAAAGTCTATATAGTCCTATCTTCCACCTGTGAATATAAACAAAGCTCCTATTGATTTCATTTCCAAATTATTAATCAATTTCACAGCTGAAGAGGAATATTGTATTGTTCATCTCAAGCAAATCTTAACATCCCTCCCTCTGGCTATGCATCCGGGAGGTGATGAAGGACAAAGCAATTATTGTATTATATCTATAAACTCAATTTTGCTAAAGCTTCAAAACAATATTCACCTGATTTTATATATACGATGAAAAACCATTTTGTGCTTTTTACAATCTTTTGGAATGGATTCAGTAACGACATCAACCCTGATTGAGGTCTAGGATGGTTACAGTATGAGATTTAAAGGGAATATGTCACCAGAAAATAAAATTTTATTTAAAATTATGTTTTCTTAAAAATATAGAATTTCTAAACATTTTAGTAATTTTTTTAAATTTTATTTTGTTACTATTAACATAAAAATGCATCTCGAAATACTGCAGTTTTCACACTGGTCACTAAAGCATTCACAATACACTTGTTTTCTGCAGCTCACTTATCAGCTTTGCTGTATAGACTGGGATAATAGCTGCAGAGTTAGCGCAATATCGTTAGAGGGTGGGAGAGTTAATGAGACTTATGTTGTACTGCTGGACACCTAGATAAGGATAAAGTAGGTAAGGTATGCAATAGATATATATATATATATATATATATATATATATATATATATATATAGCCTCTGTATCCATCTAAGATCTGTTTTTTTCAGGCGGGAAAAAAGTACTGCATGCAGTTCTTTTTTTCCTTATGGCTGCCACCCCAAAGGCTCTGTTCCAACATTTAGGGTGGCAGCCAGGTGGAAACTGGGGCATCAACTGGCTTTGGCTGAGGGTTAGCCACTTGTCCTGGTCCCTTGCAGAAGTCTTCTGACCCGGAGGGACCAGAAATGGTTTACAGGAGCCCTTCTCTTATGAAAAGGACATGCGAAAGATCGTGACCTAGTGTTTTTTTTTGTGTGGCACGCTGCACATTTTTGATGCACAGGTGTAGAAAGTCACACTCCTTGAGCTTAAGAAAAAAAAAGTTTCATTGAGGAGTAAGTTTTGTAGGATGTTGTAATTTTCTTGTCTCACTTTCAGTTGAAGGTGTCTTTGTCTGAAGTTGATCCACAATAGTGAGATAAAGTTGTTGAAGGTGTTGTCTGTCTTAGATATACTGATGAAGTATCCTCAAGTGGATAAGTAGGAGCTATCCGATTGAAGTAAAACAGCAGAGAGCTGTAATTCCACTTTCTTGCTGCTGCACAGTAAGTAAGTAAATAGTAAGAAATACAGCAATGAGTGCTGCATCATGTTCACACAGTAGATTTGCAAAGATGCTGCCTTTTAAACAGGCTTATGTAGCAAAGCTAGAAAAATAGCTAAGCCAGCCTCACATCCACAGCTAGCTCTTTCAGAAGAAAAGCCATTAATCAGAGAAAAGCAGATGAGAACAACATTTCTAGTTGCAAGACCTTAGGTGGAACCTGTCGATGGGTACTATTTCTATTATGGAAACCAGTTGATATGCGTTATGACAATTGTAGGCGAGACAACGCACCTCAGGATATCTGGGTAAAATATATGCAAATTATAATGTCTAACATCTGTTGGCTTCAGATACAGTCATGTGAAAAAATTAGGACACCCTTTGAAAGCATGTGGTTTTTTGTAACATTTTTAATAAAAGGTTATTTCATCTCCGTTTCAACAATACAGAGAGATTAAAGTAATCCAACTAAACAAAGAAAACTGAAGAAAAGTCTTTTCAAGATCTTCTGTAAATGTCATTCTACAAAAATGCCTATTCTAACTGAGGAAAAAGATAGGACACCCTCACATGTATTCCCTCTTAAATTGGCTCAGATCTCACACAGGTATATCACACCAGGTGCACATAATTAGTAGATCGTTACTCTGCATGTTGAATGAGGCTTGCCCTATTTAAACCTCAGACATTTAGTTTGGTGTGCTCCTGACTGTTGAAGTGAGAGTGAGCACCATGGTGAGAGCAAAAGAGCTGTCAGAGGACTTCAGAAAAAAGATTGTAGCAGCCTATGAGTCTGGGAAGGGATTTAAAAAGATCTCAAAAGATTTTGAAATCAGCCATTCCACTGTCCGGAAGATAGTCTACAAGTGGAGGGCTTTCAAAACAACTGCCAACATGCCCAGGACTGGTCGCCCCAGCAAGTTCACCCCAAGAGCAGACCGCAAGATGCTAAAAGAGGTCTCCAAAAACCCTAAAGTGTCATCTCGAGAACTACAGCAGGCTCTGGCTACTGTTGATGTAGAAGTACATGCCTCTACAATCAGAAAGAGACTGTACAAGTTTAACTTGCATGGGAGGTGTGCAAGGAGGAAACCTTTGCTTTCCAAGAGAAACATCGAGGCCAGACTGACATTTGCCAGAGATAAAGTTGACAAAGACCAGGACTTCTGGAATAATGTTCTTTGGACAGATGAGTCCAAAATTGAATTATTTGGACACAACAGCAGAGGACATGTTTGGCGTAAACCAAACACAGCATTCCAAGAAAAGAACCTCATACCAACTGTGAAGCATGGAGGTGGAAGTGTCATGGTTTGGGGCTGCTTTGCTGCAGCAGGACCTGGTCAGCTCACCATCATAGAATCCACGATGAATTCTACTGTGTATCAGAAGGTGCTTGAAGAACATGTGAGACCATCAGTTAGAAAATTAAAGCTGAAGCGGAACTGGACCATGCAACATGACAATGACCCAAAACATACTAGTAAATCAACCAAAGATTGGCTGAAAAAGAAGAAATGGAGAGTCCTGGAATGGCCAAGTCAAAGTCCAGATTTGAATCCCATTGAGATGCTGTGGGGTGACTTGAAAAGGGCTGTACGTGCAAGAAACCCCTCAAACATCTCACAGCTGAAAAAGTTCTGCATTGAGGAGTGGGGTAAAATTTCCTCAGACCGATGTCGAAGACTGGTAGATGGCTACAAGAACCGTCTCACTGCAGTTATTTCAGCCAAAGGAGGTAACACTCGCTATTAGGGGCAAGGGTGTCCTATCTTTTTCCTCAGTTAGAATAGGCATTTTTGTAGAATGGCATTTACAGAAGATATTGAAAAGACTTTTCTTCAGTTTTCTTTGTTTAGTCGGATTACTTTAATCTCTCTGTATTGTTGAAACGGAGATGAAATAACCTTTTATTAAAAATGTTACAAAAAACCACATGCTTTCAAAGGGTGTCCTAATTTTTTCACATGACTGTAGGTTTAGGAAAGCTAAATATCTTTCCCAGCCTGGTCTACAATACTGCATACAAATACTCTGCGTACATGGCATACCTTGGGTTCTCCATAATGAAAAAGAATACCACTTAGTCAACGCATATATATTGTTGAGAAACACACATTTTTCTCCCTCTCCGGTTAGCCTGAAATAAATCACTGAAGCACCACTTGTTTGCATTAGGAGTACTGTTTCGATCACTATCTTTGTGAATTATAAATTCATTTGGGGGACTTAAACCTTACCCTTTGGAGGCGTGCACCTATCTCCTGACTACATGGAGGGTTGTCTATGTTGAATTTTTTGTTCACTAATTAGATCAAATCTGAAAAAGAAGCCAAGTAGTCTAAGGGAAACAATATCAGGAAAACATTATCTAAAGGCAGAAACCTATATACGGTATACATTTTAGAAATTTTTAATTAATTTTTTTACTTACCATCGGTGTAACTACCAGGGTAGCAGGTATAACATCTGCTATGGACCTCATAAGCTAAGGAGGATAATTTCCTCCTTAGAGATATGCTGACATCACTGTGTGCATTTTTCTTGTGGTGTCATCTCCCAGCTTGCTTACTTACTTTACCGGGTAGACTATTCTTGTATTGTGACATCACTTGGCCAATTGGATAGGATAGGCCATCAATATCAAAATCTTTAACAACCCCTTTAAACTGACTATACATTACGTAGTTTAGACAGTCATTTGAATAATTCTTGTTCATGACAGTTTTTTGAACGAGTTTCACCATTTTCAAAATCTCTTATGCTGTCATCAAATGTAGACTTTCTTTAAGGCCTCATGCACACGAATGTTGTGTTTTGCGGTCCGCAAATTGCGGATCTGCAAAGCACGGATGGCGTCCGTGTGCGTTCCGCAATTTGCGGAACGGCACGGACAGCCATTGATATAACTGCCTATTCTTGTCTGCAAAACGGACAAGAATAGAACAGGTTATATTTTTATGGCGGACCACGGAACGGAGCAACGGATGCGAACAGAACACTGCTGTCCGCATATTTTGCGGCCCCATTGAAGTGAATGGGTCCGCATCCAAGCTGCAAAAACTGCGGCTCGGGTGCAGACCAAAACAAGGGTTGTGTGCATGAGGCCTTCAGGGCATCTGTCAGCAATTTTGTACCTATGACACTGGCTGACCTGTTATATGTGCACTTGGCAGCTGAAGACATCTGTGTTGGTCTCATGTTCATATGTGTCCGCATTGCTGAGAAAAATTATGTTTTATTATATGCAAATGAGCGTCTAGGAAAGGGGTGGCCATTACCTTAGAGACACAAAAAGCCTGAAAAAAAAACTATGACTACCAGGAGCCACAAGCTATACATTTACACACGAGTCACTGTATTTTTCGCACTATAAGATGCACCTAGGTTTTAGCAGAGAAAAATAAGAATTTTTATTTTTTTAATCAGACCCACAATGCTCATCTGACTTCCAAATCAGACCCCAAAAATAAGACCCCAATGCTGATATCAGACAACACAAATCAGATTCCCAGTGTCAGACCCCCTGTGATCAGATCAGATCCCCCCGTGCTCAAATCAGACCCCCCCATGCTAAGATCAGACCCCTGCAATGCTCAGATCAGACCCCCGCAATGCTCAGATCAGACCCCCGCAATGCTCAGATCAGACCCCCGCAATGCTCAGATCAGACCCCCGCAATGCTCAGATCAGACCCCCGCAATGCTCAGATCAGACCCCCGCAATGCTCAGATCAGACCCCCGCAATGCTCAGATCAGACCCCCCAATGCTCAGATCAGGACCCCCCAATGCTCAGATCCCTCATGCTCACATCAGAACCTCCCATGCTTAGATCAGACCCCCATACTTAGTACTATAATTTCAAGATATCGCCTACCTCTCCTGATCGGGTACCAGGTTCCTGATCAGGCAACTGCTACTCTGCAGGTCTGACACGGCCTCCACTGTGACCTGATGCGCACAGCGTCAGGTCATAGTGCGCGTCTACACGTACTACGTTCTGACACTGTGCGCATCAGGACGTAGTGGCGGGCGAGCTGGAGCTGCAGAGTAGCAACGGTGCCAGATCAGGAAAGGAGATCTGAGCGTGGGGTGTGCGCTGGTCTGACTGCTTCCCAGCTCCACTGCTAGAGCCGCAATTGAAGAGGCAAAGAGTCGCATGCAGCTCGAGAGCCGCGGGTTGGCCACCCATGCTCTAGGAGGAACAGGGGGTGTTGCCATTACACCTAGAGGCTGTGCTCTCTCTGCAATTGCCGCCCCATCTTCACTTTAATTGATAGGGCCAGAAATGATGATTTTAGCAGTGCCTGGCCCTGTCAATCAAAGCGCAGAGGGTGCATCAGTTGCAGAGAGAGCAGATCCTCTAGGTGTAACAGCAACGCCCCCGTTGCTCCTAGAGGCTCATTTGCATATATTAAAACATCCCTTTTCTCAGTAATGCGGGCACATTTGAACATGGGACCAACACAGATGCCTTCAGCTGCCAAGCGCACATGTAACAGGTCAGCCAGTTTTATAGGTATTGTCCAGGATCCGTCTGGTTTCCGTTATGCAGGATGGAAAACAAAGTCCGGTTTCACGGAAACCAGATAGATCTGTTATGCTTGGCCTTAGACTTCTATTATGATGCATCGAAAGGGAATGACTAAAAGGCTTCCATTTTGAATCCCATCTACGTATTTCGTTATATTCCATTATAACGGAACCTATAATGCAATTCTTAACCCACCCAAACACCGAACCCGGTGCAGTTCGGGTTCGCTCATCCCTAATCACCTCACATAAGGTGCACCCCTGCTTATTAGTGTATAAATATCCTACGTTCTATATTTATATCTCAATTTCTTGAACTACAGTATTTGCGATCAATCCAGGAGACTTTTATGAAATACTGTATAAAAGGATAGAATAGATGCAACGTTTACAATCCCAAAAACTCATCAGACCGTAGACTAGTAAAGGCCAAGAAGATGTTCTCTCGCTCTTTAATTTACTCATATTTTTATCTTCCACACGGTCATCATCTATCATCCGATCAGTTAAAAACTTCCTTTATGGAAACGCAGTTCCATTATTTGGTTTGACTTTGCCAAATTACTCGAAAGGTCACAGTGCTTTGTTTTTGTCAAGATTTTGACGAGCTGATAAATGGTAGCACTTTGTTGAATGTATCAGTTATGTTTCTGCTTTTCTACAAATAAACATACAAAAAATAAAATAAAATGCACAAAAAATGAATTATATTAATGCATAGAAACTGGATGATAATATAACACTATACTCTATGCTGATCCTATGAAAAAAAAATAGGTCTTTGATCTTGCCTTGATTATGAAACACAGATTATGGTGACTGAAGTAGTACATCATCACTGAGGCCAGTGAATGGCTGCAGTGGCACACGTGAAAACTTACAGGGCAGAAGAAGTGTGGATCAGGCACTCTGTCACTGAGAAAGATAGGTGAGGAGTAGGTGAGTGTATTTTTTTTCTTTAGGTACAGCACTGTCCTCAGGGGTGCACCTAGCCTTTCTGCTGCCTGAGGAGAAAACAGAAACGGCGACCCCCCCCCCCCTCAATACCAATTCCTTAACCTAACCCCTTTTCCACAATGAAAGCGCTCATTGCCCATGGCCCTTCCGCTGCCCCCCTCTTGCCCCTAACTGGTGCTGCCTGAGGCGATCGCCTCACCTGGCCTCATTTGGTGGTGCACCCCTGACTGTCCTGCCCAAATTTAACATGCGGTGGGGTATAAAGCTGGAAAACCCATTTTAAGGAGTTATGCTACAAAACATATTCTACATTTTTTAATCAGCCCCTGGATCTGAATATTTTGTAATTGCATGTAATAAAAAATTTCCATAGCCAGTTAGATATTCAATAAAATGTATCTTTATAGCGCCACCTGCTGTTTGTTCCTTCCGTTATTTCTTGTCCGTCTCATTGAGTTGGTCGAGCGTGCTCAGTTTTTAATTTTCAACTGTCACCAGCCATATTTTCTGAAAGGGGCTGTGACAGTTACATGAAGATAGCTGCAGCAGAAAGGACACGCCTCCTGAGCTGCCAGACTGAAGATAATCTAGCAAAGTAATTAAAGCAAAGAATGGGAGATCTCCGGATCCATGTGAGGTACAGGGCTGGTTCTAGCTTTGATAGAAAGGTATTGTCATGTACTATATGATGTCTGATTTGCATTTTTTACTTCAATCATGATATAACCCCTTTAGGAACCGTATGCCTCTAAATGTTTCCCACTATTAGTTGCATTATGTGCACAAGGCATTTTACCCTCCTAGTACAGTTCCTACTCTTGTGGAACCCCAGCTGGTGTTTCCTAGCAGTATAGATGCATTAACCCAGAATAGGGTTATTGCAAAGGCTAATTACCGTATCTTACGGAGTAAAATGTGATTTGCAATGTTTGCATACCTAATGGCATTGTATGGACAATTAATAATTAACATTCAGTTAGGTTTCCAGAAGATGGACCTGGGTCCGCCCCTGGTTGGTTAGCGTTAGAGGAGTTTTAGTGCAAGTTTCTTAGCGCTAGTCCCGAACTCAGAGAACCTTCATCTCTGAGACTTTTACAGCCGAGAAAACACATTTTTTCATCAAAAGTGCTCCAGAAAGAAGGACGTTAGAAGCTCTAGAACCAATAAGGCCATGCACTGAAGTAAGCCAGAAAGGTATTATAATGGTCATGTCCACACACACAAAGGGGGAAGGATAGTGACCACTGCGCTTCACCATCACCCCTGGCCCTGCCTACTTGCCTCACGAGTCCTGATGACAGGGGACAACTGGACGACAGTCCCTTACTTAGGATACATGCTGGGAAGACAGACAAGACAAAATACGGAACGTGAACGGACCGGGTCAGAACCAAGAGAGCTACGCAGTACAATGGTTAAGCAAAGAATGGTCAGGAGAAGCCGGGGTCAAATACTAGGAGAGTAGAGAAGTACCAGAGGAGTCCGCAAAGAGTAGTCAGGTGGGAGCCGAGGTCACAATACCAGGACGGATGCGCAGTACAGGAGGAGCAGGCAAAGGATCAGGTGAGTATTCAGTAGTCCAACAAATAGCCAGGAACCTAGAATTAACAGGCAACCTGTGGCCAGCAGGCTGCCTGTATTTATAGTGGGGTCTGAGGGTCATGTGACGTGGCCAGCGTCACATGACCGACAACAGACAGACAAGTCGAGCACCGAGTGATCAGCTCGGTGCTCAAGGAAGACCTAGGAGCAGGGAGCCTCCCAGCTAGCAAAGCTGCCCTGGGAACGAGGCCAAACACAGATCCTCGCTCCCGTAGCTAAGCAGCAGGTCTGCGGCTGATGGGAGACTGAGTGTGCCTTTTGGTGCCCCGTGACAGGTATTGTGCACATTTACGACAGAGAGACCTTACTGCTGTGAGACAGAATATTGCTCCTTTCACACTAGGAGACAGTTTGGCCAGCTGTATCTTAAATCTGCATCCCTCAGCCCGGGAACTGCAGAATCTTACCAGGAACCTTATTGCATGTCTAAGGTTTTGCACACAGAGAGAGAAACAGAGAAAAATAGTACTACAACCCTCATTATTGCTGCTGTCCATGCTACCATTAGGAAAGAATTGCACTGTTATATGCTGCAGAATTGTCCCTTGTTATTACTGGTTGAACTACTACTGCCATTTTGCACCTTAGTAAAGAGAGACTTTACTGAAAACAATTGGCCTGGTTACTGACTGCACCATTGTTCAGACACTTCACCTGCTCAACTGCCTTGCACCCAGACAAGCACGTAGCATCAAGATCACCCCAACTACCATAAAGCAGGAACCCCAATACCAGGGTGTGCCCCCAAGGAAAGAAGGGAGTGCCAGCAAGGAGATTGTCACTACCACCAACATAGCCACTACCACTCCTCACATCCTCCTCCTCTCCCCAGTAATGCTGCATAAGACCCACACAGCACATACGTAACCCCATGCCTCCTAACTCTTGAAAAGCACAAAGTGGGACAATATGCGTAGCGCACCACAGCAATTTTTTTCTTAGTAGGCCAGACCTTTAACTCCGCCCAAAACATAATTATACACACCCAAATCCCACCCAGTCCCCTTAATGCCCCCACATAGTAATTATTCCTCCTTTATTTCACCACACAGTAGTTATGCCCACATTGTGCCCTTTACACTAGTTGTGCCCATATTGTGTTCCCTTCACAGTATATGCCCACATTGTGCCTCTCAAAGTAGTAATGCCCACATTGTGCCCCTTCACAGTAGTTATGCCTACATGTGTGCAATTTACAATAGTTAGACCCACATTGTGCCCTGTCACAGTATTTATGCTACATGTGCCCCCTTCATGGTAATTACACCTAGATGTGCTCCATTCACACTAGTTATGCCCATTGACTCATTCACAGCAGCTATTCCCAGATGTGCCCCCTTCACAGTAGTTATGCCCAGGCATGTGCCCCTTGGATAGTAGCTATTTCCATATATGTGACTCCTTCACAGTAGCCATGCCCAGGTATGTGCCCCCTTCACATTAATTATGCCCAGGTATGTGCCCCTTTCACAGTAGTTATGCCCAGATATATGCCCCCTTCACAGTAGCTATGCCCAGATGAGCCCCCTCACAATAGTTATGCCCAGCTATGTGCCCCCTTCACAGTAGTCATGCCCAGGTATGTGCCCCCTTCACAGTAGTTATGCCCAGGTATGTGCTGCCTTCATAGTAGTTATGCCCAGGTGTGTGCCCCCTTCATGGTAGTTATTCCCAGGTATGTGCCTCCTTCACAGCTGTTATACCTATTGTGGGGATTCGCTCTGGTAGACAGGGTATGCGGACGCAGTACAGAGGCAAATTACCAGTTCTTGAATCAAACTTCCGTGTTTATTCACACATAAAGCAAAAACAAAACGTCACTTTGCAGTCTTGGTGTTAGTTCACACACAATGGAAAGTCCACATAGTAAAAATCACCTTGTTGGCAGTTCTGCCTCCAGCAGTCTATAGCAGGCTTTTAGGGGGCCTGTTTCCCTTACAGACGTGTCTCAGCCATCCAGCACGGCAGAAGCCTCAGATTCCAGCACACACAGCTCCTGAGCTCCACTGTCAAATTGAGGTAATCCTCCTCGCCTGGCAGTCCTGGCTGATTTTTTAGGCCAGGCAAAATCCGGCCTGGAACATGGGGAGTAGTCACCCACCCAGCACTTTGACTACTCCCAGTAATAGCCGTCCCGGATCAGCTATACAGCCATACTAAGTATTAAGGTGTCAAACAGCAACGGCTGCTGAAACATACTCCAGGAACCTCGCTGACACGTACCTATCATCCACGATGATTCCCTGTACCTTCTTACATGCCTCCACCCTTTGTTCAACCCTGAGGGGGTGAACACATGCCATACAGTATACTCGGGACAGGGCATCTGCGTTTCCCTGCAACCGGCCTGCCCTGTGTTTTACGGAGAACTTAAACTTTTGTAAGGACAGGAACCACCTGTTGACTCAGGCATTTCTCTCTTTGGCCTGGCTCATCCACTTGATAGGGGACTGATTAGTCACCAGACGGAATGTTCTCCCCAACAAATAATAGCGGAGAGACTCGAGTGCCCACTTGATAGCCAGGCACTCTCTCTCCACTATACTGTACCTGGTTTCGGCTGGGATGAGCTTGCGGCTTAGGAAGACAATGGGTGCTCCTCCTCATTGACTTCCTGAGACAGTACAGCACCAAGGCCTACTTCAGAGGCTTCTGTCTGCACAAAAAATTCCCGCTTGAAGTCGGGCGTCACCGAAACCAGGGACCCACACAGGGCCAACTTCAAAGCGGAGAAAGCCTCTTCCGCCCGGTCATTCCAGTGAACCATCACTGACTTGCATACCTTCAATAACCCTGTCAATGGTGCAGCTACAGTAGCAAAGTGGGGAATAAACCTCATGTAATAGCCTATGATACCTAAGAATGACTTTACTTGTTTAGTGACAGGTTTGGGCCAATTTCTTATCGCCTCTATTTTGTTTACTTGGGGTTTAATCACTTCATGCCCAATGACATACCCCAGGTATTTAGTCTCCTCTAACCCTATCACACATTTTTGGGGGTTAGCTGTTAGTCCTGCCTTCCGAAGGGAGTACACTACAGCCTACACTTTGGGTAGGTGACTTTCCCAATCGATACTGTGGATGACAATATCATCCAGGTAAGCCGAAGCGTACCGACGATGTAAATGCAGCACAATGTCCATAATCCGTTGAAAAGTGGCGGGGGCACCATGCAGACCAAAGGGTAGCACCTTGTACTGACACAGCCCTTCAGGTGTGATTAAGGCAGTTTTCTCTTTGGCAGCCTCCGTTAAGGGCACCTGCCAGTACCCTTTCGTGGGGTCCAAAACAGAAAAATACTAGGCTTGTCCTAACCTCTCGATCCGGGGCATCGAATTTGTAAATCTCGTTCAGTTTACGAAAATCGTTACAGAACCGGAGTGTCCCATCTGGCTTGGGTATTAGCACTATAGGACTAGCCCACTCACTTTTAGACTCCTCAATTACGTCTAGCCTCAGCATTATCTGTACTTTCTCTGAGATAGCTTGTCAGCGAGCCTCGGGTACCGGTATGGTTTTAGCCGGACTTTCGCCTGAGGCTCAGTGATAGAGTTGAGCGAACACCTGGATGTTCGGGTTCGAGAAGTTCGGCCGAACATCCCGGAAATGTTCGGGTTCGGGATCCGAACCCGATCCGAACTTCGTCCCGAACCCGAACCCCATTGAAGTCAATGGGGACCCGAACTTTTCGGCACTAAAAAGGCTGTAAAACAGCCCAGGAAAGAGCTAGAGGGCTGCAAAAGGCAGCAACATGTAGGTAAATCCCCTGCAAACAAATGTGGATAGGGAAATGAATTAAAATAAAAATTAAATAAATAAAAATTAACCAAAATCAATTGGAGAGAGGTTCCATAGCAGAGAATCTGGCTTCCCGTCACCCACCACTGGAACAGTCCATTCTCAGATATTTAGGCCCCGGCACCCAGGCAGAGGAGAGAGGTCCCGTAACAGACAATCTGGCTTCATGTCAGCAGAGAATTAGTCTGCATGTCATAGCAGAGAATGAGGCTTCACGTCAGCCACCACTGCAACAGTCCATTGGCATATATTTAGGCCCAGCACCCAGGCAGAGGAGAGAGGTCCCGTAACAGACAATCTGGCTTCATGTCAGCAGAGAATCAGTCTGCATGTCATAGCAGAGAATCAGGCTTCACGTCACCCACCACTGCAACAGTCCATTGTCATAAATTTAGGCCCAGCACTAGTGTTGAGCGGCATGTCCCATATTCAAATTCGCGAAATTTTGTGAATATTCGAAAGAATATTCGTAAAATATTCGCGATTATTCAAATTCGTTATTATTTCGCATATGCGATAATTCGAATTTTCGCATCGCATAATACATATGCTATGCAAAATTCACATGTGCGCTAATGAAATCGCCTTACGAAGATTCGCAACTCAATTCAATCATTAATGTATGAATGCAATGCCCTTTGCCTCTGTTCTGGGACAAGTGTAGATATTCGCATGTGCGCTAATAAAATCGCCTTACGAAGATTCGCACCTCAATCACTTTCTAGGGAATGTGAGACTTTTGGGAATCAATCGAGATACAGTGGGGGGTGATGACAGTAGTTGACAGAGTACAGATCAATGTAATCTGTAAGGTGGAAAGTAAAATAAAAAATACGAATTTTCGTTAATCGAATTTTACGAAGTTCTACGTATTCGCGAATATGGTGCTATACTATATGAATGCACAGGCCTTTGCCTCTCTGTTCTGGGGACAAGTGTAGATATTTGCATTTGCGTTAATAAAATCGCCTTACGAAGATTCGCAGCTCAATTCAATCACTAATGTATGAATGCAAAGCCCTTTGCCTCTGTTCTGGGACAAGTGTAGATATTCGCATGTGCGCTAATAAAATCGCCTTACGAAGATTCGCACCTCAATCACTTTCTAGGGAATGTGAGACTTTTGGGAATCAATCGAGATACAGTGGGGGGTGATGACAGTAGTTGACAGAGTACAGATCAATGTAATCTGTAAGGTGGAAAGTAAAATAAAAAATACGAATTTTCGTTAATCGAATTTTACGAAGTTCTACGTATTCGCGAATATGGTGCTATACTATATGAATGCACAGGCCTTTGCCTCTCTGTTCTGGGGACAAGTGTAGATATTTGCATTTGCGTTAATAAAATCGCCTTACGAAGATTCGCAGCTCAATTCAATCACTAATGTATGAATGCAAAGCCCTTTGCCTCTGTTCTGGGACAAGTGTAGATATTCGCATGTGCGCTAATAAAATCGCCTTACGAAGATTCGCAACTCAATCACTTTCTAGGGAATGTGAGACTTTTGGGAATCAATCGAGATACAGTGGGGGGTGATGACAGTAGTTGACAGAGTACAGATCAATGTAATCTGTAAGGTGGAAAGTAAAATAAAAAATACGAATTTTCGTTAATCGAATTTTACGAAGTTCTACGTATTCGCGAATATGGTGCTATACTATATGAATGCACAGGCCTTTGCCTCTCTGTTCTGGGGACAAGTGTAGATATTTGCATTTGCGTTAATAAAATCGCCTTACGAAGATTCGCAGCTCAATTCAATCACTAATGTATGAATGCAAAGCCCTTTGCCTCTGTTCTGGGACAAGTGTAGATATTCGCATGTGCGCTAATAAAATCGCCTTACGAAGATTCGCAACTCAATTCACTAATGTATGAATGCAAAGCCCTTTGCCTCTGTTCTGGGACGTGCCGATATTCGCATGTGCGCTAATAAAATCGCCTTACGAAGATTCGCGCCTCAATCACTTTCTGTGTACTGTAATTTTGTGGGGGGGGGGGAAAAACAGAAAACGAATATTCGCCTCAATCACTTTCTGTGTACTGTAATTTTGTGGGGGGGGGGGAAAAAACAAAAAACGAATATTCGTTTTTACGAATATATAGCACTATATTCGAAATATTCGCGAAATCGCGAAGTTGCGATATTCGCGAAAAAAATTTGCTTTTCGAATATTCGCGCTCAACACTACCCAGCACCCAGGCAGAGGAGAGAGGTCCCGTAACAGAGAATCTGGCTTCATGTCAGCAGAGAATCAGTCTGCATGTCATAGCAGAGAATGAGGCTTCACGTCAGCCACCACTGCAACAGTCCATTGGCATATATTTAGGCCCAGCACCCAGGCAGAGGAGGGAGGTCCCGTAACAGAGAATCTGTCTTCATGTCAGCAGAGAATCAGTCTGCATGTCATAGCAGAGAATGAGGCTTCACGTCAGCCACCACTGCAACAGTCCATTGGCATATATTTAGGCCCAGCACACACACAGGCAGAGGAGAGAGGTCCCGTAACAGACAATCTGGCTTCATGTCAGCAGAGAATCAGTCTGCATGTCATAGCAGAGAATGAGGCTTCACGTCAGCCACCACTGCAACAGTCCATTGGCATATATTTAGGCCCAGCACACACACAGGCAGAGGAGAGAGGTCCCGTAACAGAGGATCTGGCTTCATGTCAGCAGAGAATCAGTCTGCATGTCATAGCAGAGAATCAGGCTTCACGTCAGCCACCACTGCAACAGTCCATTGTCATAAATTTAGGCCCAGCACCCAGGCAGAGGAGAGAGGTCCCGTAACAGAGAATCTGGCTTCATGTCAGCAGAGAATCAGTCTTCATATCATAGCAGAGAATCAGGCTTCACGTCACCCACCACTGTAAGAGTCAATTTTCATAAATTTAGGCCCAGAACCCAGGCAGAGGAGAAAGGTCCCGTAACAGACAATCTGGCTTCATGTCAGCAGAGAATCAGTCTTCATATCATAGCAGAGAATCAGGCTTCACGTCACCCACCACTGTAAGAGTCAATTTTCATAAATTTAGGCCCAGAACCCAGGCAGAGGAGAAAGGTCCCGTAACAGACAATCTGGCTTCATGTCAGCAGAGAATCAGTCTTCATATCATAGCAGAGAATCAGGCTTCACGTCACCCACCACTGTAAGAGTCAATTTTCATAAATTTAGGCCCAGAACCCAGGCAGAGGAGAAAGGTCCCGTAACAGACAATCTGGCTTCATGTCAGCAGAGAATCAGTCTTCATATCATAGCAGAGAATCAGGCTTCACGTCACCCACCACTGCAACAGTCCATTGGCATATATTTAGGCCTAGCACACAGGCAGAGCAGAGAGGTCCCGTAACAGACAATCTGGCTTCATGTCAGCAGAGAATTAGTCTGCATGTCATAGCAGAGAATCAGGCTTCATGTCAGCCACCACTGCAACAGTCCATTGGCATATATTTAGGCCTAGCACACAGGCAGAGGAGAGGTTCATTCAACTTTGGGTAGCATCGCAATATAATGGTAAAATGAAAATAAAAATAGGATTGAATGAGGAAGTGCCCTGGAGTCCAATAATATATGGTTATGGGGAGGTAGTTAATGTCTAATCTGGACAAGGGACGGACAGGTCCTGTGGGATCCATGCCTGGTTCATTTTTATGAACGTCAGCTTGTCCACATTGGCTGTAGACAGGCGGCTGCGTTTGTCTGTAATGACGCCCCCTGCCGTGCTGAATACACGTTCAGACAAAACGCTGGCTGCCGGGCAGGCCAGCACCTCCAAGGCATAAAAGGCTAGCTCTGGCCACGTGGACAATTTAGAGACCCAGAAGTTGAATGGGGCCGAACCATCAGTCAGTACGTGGAGGGGTGTGCACACGTACTGTTCCACCATGTTAGTGAAATGTTGCCTCCTGCTAACACGTTGCGTATCAGGTGGTGGTGCAGTTAGCTGTGGCGTGTTGACAAAACTTTTCCACATCTCTGCCATGCTAACCCTGCCCTCAGAGGAGCTGGCCGTGACACAGCTGCCTTGGCGACCTCTTGCTCCTCCTCTGCCTTGGCCTTGGGCTTCCACTTGTTCCCCTGTGACATTTGGGAATGCTCTCAGTAGCGCGTCTACCAACGTGCGCTTGTACTCGCGCATCTTCCTATCACGCTCCAGTGCAGGAAGTAAGGTGGGCACATTGTCTTTGTAGCGTGGATCCAGCAGGGTGGCAACCCAGTAGTCCGCACAGGTTAAAATGTGGGCAACTCTGCTGTCGTTGCGCAGGCACTGCAGCATGTAGTCGCTCATGTGTGCCAGGCTGCCCAGGGATAAGGACAAGCTGTCCTCTGTGGGAGGCGTATCGTCATCGTCCTGCCTTTCCCCCCAGCCACGCACCAGTGATGGACCCGAGCTGCGTTGGGTGCCACCCCGCTGTGACCATGCTTCATCCTCATCCTCCTCCACCTCCTCCTCATCCTCGTCCTCCTCGTCCTCCAGTAGTGGGCCCTGGCTGGCCACATTTGTACCTGGCCTCTGCTGTTGCCAAAAACCTCCCTCTGAGTCACTTCGAAGAGACTGGCCTGAAAGTGCTAAAAATGACCCCTCTTCCTCCTCCTCCTCCTCCTCCTCCTGGGCCACCTCCTCTTCCATCATCGCCCTAAGTGTTTTCTCAAGGAGACATAGAAGTGGTATTGTAACGCTGATAACGGTGTCATCGCCACTGGCCATGTTGGTGGAGTACTCGAAACAGCGCAACAGGGCACACAGGTCTCGCATGGAGGCCCAGTCATTGGTGGTGAAGTGGTGCTGTTCTGTAGTGCGACTGACCCGTGCGTGCTGCAGCTGAAACTCCACTATGGCCTGCTGCTGCTCGCACAGTCTGTCCAGCATGTGCAAGGTGGAGTTCCACCTGGTGGGCACGTCGCATATGAGGCGGTGAGCGGGAAGGCCGAAGTTACGCTGTAGCGCAGACAGGCGAGCAGCAGCAGGATGTGAACGCCGGAAGCGCGAACAGACGGCCCGCACTTTATGCAGCAGCTCTGACATGTCGGGGTAGTTGTGAATGAACTTCTGCACCACCAAATTCAGCACATGCGCCAAGCAAGGGATGTGCGTCAAATTGGCTAGTCCCAGAGCTGCAACGAGATTTCGCCCATTATCACACACCACCAGGCCGGGCTTGAGGCTCACCGGCAGCAACCACTCGTCGGTCTGTTGTTCAATACCCCGCCACAACTCCTGTGCGGTGTGGGGCCTGTCCCCCAAACATATGAGTTTCAGAATGGCCTGCTGACGTTTACCCCGGGCTGTGCTGAAGTTGGTGGTGAAGGTGTGTGGCTGACTGGATGAGCAGGTGGAAGAAGAGGAGGAGGAAGCCGAGAAGGAGGAGGTGGCAACAGGAGGCAAAGAATGTTGCCCTGCGATCCTTGGCGGCGGAAGGACGTGCGCCAAACAGCTCTCCGCCTGGGGCCCAGCTGCCACTACATTTACCCAGTGTGCAGTTAGGGAGATATAGCGTCCCTGGCCGTGCTTACTGGTCCACGTATCTGTGGTTAGGTGGACCTTGCCACAGATGGCGTTGCGCAGTGCACACTTGATTTTATGGGATACTTGGTTGTGCAGGGAAGGCACGGCTCTCTTGGAGAAGTAGTGCCGGCTGGGAACAACATACTGTGGGACAGCAAGCGACATGAGCTGTTTGAAGCTGTCTGTGTCCACCAGCCTAAATGACAGCATTTCATAGGCCAGTAGTTTAGAAATGCTGGCATTCAGGGCCAGGGATCGAGGGTGGCTAGGTGGGAATTTACGCTTTCTATCAAATGTTTGTGAGATGGAGAGCTGAACGCTGGCGTGTGACATGGTTGAGACGCTTGGTGACGGAGGTGGTGGTGGTGGTGTTGGTGGTACATCCCCTGTTTGCTGGGCGGCAGGTGCCAACGTTCCTCCAGAGGCGGAGGAAGAGGCCGAGGCGGCAGCAGCAGAATAGGCCGAGGCGGCAGCAGCAGAAGAGGTAGCAGGGGGAGCCTGAGTGACTTCCTTGGTTTTAAGGTGTTTACTCCACTGCAGTTCATGCTTTGCATGCAGGTGCCTGGTCATGCAGGTTGTGCTCAGGTTCAGAACGTTAATGCCTCGCTTCAGGCTCTGATGGCACAGCGTGCAAACCACTCGGGTCTTGTCGTCAGCACATTGTTTGAAGAAGTGCCATGCCAGGGAACTCCTTGAAGCTGCCTTTGGGGTGCTCGGTCCCAGATGGCGGCGGTCAGTAGCAGGCGGAGTCTCTTGGCGGCGGGTGTTCTGCTTTTGCCCACTGCTCCCTCTTTTGCTACGCTGTTGGCTCGGTCTCACCACTGCCTCTTCCTCCGAACTGTGAAAGTCAGTGGCACGACCTTCATTCCATGTGGGGTCTAGGACCTCATCGTCCCCTGCATCGTCTTCCACCCAGTCTTGATCCCTGACCTCCTGTTCAGTCTGCACACTGCAGAAAGACGCAGCAGTTGGCACCTGTGTTTCGTCATCATCAGAGACGTGCTGAGGTGGTATTCCCATGTCCTCATCATCAGGAAACATAAGTGGTTGTGCGTCAGTGCATTCTATGTCTTTCACCGCTGGGGAAGGGCTAGGTGGATGCCCTTGGGAAACCCTGCCAGCGGAGTCTTCAAACAGCATAAGAGACTGCTGCATAACTTGAGGCTGAGACAGTTTCCCTGGTATGCATGGGGGTGATGTGACAGACTGATGGGGTTGGTTTTCAGGCGCCATCTGTGCGCTTTCTGCAGAAGACTGGGTGGGAGATAATGTGAACGTGCTGGATCCACTGTCGGCCACCCAATTGACTAATGCCTGTACCTGCTCAGGCCTTACCATCCTTAGAACGGCATTGGGCCCCACCATATATCGCTGTAAATTCTGGCGGCTACTGGGACCTGAGGTAGTTGGTACACTAGGACGTGTGGATGTGGCAGAACGGCCACGTCCTCTCCCAGCACCAGAGGGTCCACTAACACCACCACGACCATGTCCACGTCCGCGTCCCTTACTAGATGTTTTTCTCATTGTTATGGTTCACCACAACAACAAATATATTATTTGGCCCAATGTATTGTATTCAAATTCAGCGGGATATAAATTTGAGGCCTAGTATTTAGGCGCTGGGTGACCGGTATGGATTTAGTGACAGAATTAGACTTGGAAATGCCCAGAAGCGTGTGTGTGAAGTTATTCTGAATGACCCAATGTGCACCTTGAATATTATATACCCTTTTTGGGATAGATTTCAAATAGCTCTGATATAGCAGAAACCACTAAATTATGAAATTGCTAAATTGGGAATTGTACTTCAACCCAGAACAAAAAATGTGCTTTGACGGACACTAAATAACTTTCCCAGCTACAACAGGACAACGGTAACGAGAGATTTAGAGGGATTTAAATTTGAGGCCTAGTATTTAGGCGCTGGGTGACAGGTATGGGTTTAGTGACAGAATTAGACTTGGAAATACACAGTAGCGGGTGTGTGTGAAGTTATTCTGAATGACCCAATGTGCACCTTGAATATTATATACCCTTTTAGGGATAGATTTCAAATAGCTCTGATATAGCAGAAACCACTAAATTATGAAATTGGTAAATTGGGAATTGTACTTCAACCCAGAACAAAAAATGTGCTTTGACGGACACTAAATAACTTTCCCAGCTACAACAGGACAACGGTAACGAGAGATTTAGAGGGATTTAAATTTGAGGCCTAGTATTTAGGCGCTGGGTGACAGGTATGGGTTTAGTGACAGAATTAGACTTGGAAATACACAGTAGCGGGTGTGTGTGAAGTTATTCTGAATGACCCAATGTGCACCTTGAATATTATATACCCTTTTAGGGATAGATTTCAAATAGCTCTGATATAGCAGAAACCACTAAATTATGAAATTGCTAAATTGGGAATTGTACTTCAACCCAGAACAAAAAATGTGCTTTGACGGACACTAAATAACTTTCCCAGCTACAACAGGACAACGGTAACGAGAGATTTAGAGGGATTTAAATTTGAGGCCTAGTATTTAGGCGCTGGGTGACAGGTATGGGTTTAGTGACAGAATTAGACTTGGAAATACACAGTAGCGGGTGTGTGTGAAGTTATTCTGAATGACCCTATGTGCACCTTCAATATTATATACCCTTTTATGGATAGATTTCAAATAGCTCTGATATAGCAGAAACCACTAAATTATGAAATTGCTAAATTGGGAATTGTACTTCAACCCAGAACAAAAAATGTGCTTTGACGGGCACTAAATAACTTTCCCAGCTACAACAGGACAACGGTAACGAGAGATTTAGAGGGATTTAAATTTGAGGCCTAGTATTTAGGCGCTGGGTGACAGGTATGGGTTTAGTGACAGAATTAGACTTGGAAATACACAGTAGCGGGTGTGTGTGAAGTTATTCTGAATGACCCTATGTGCACCTTCAATATTATATACCCTTTTATGGATAGATTTCAAATAGCTCTGATATAGCAGAAACCACTAAATTATGAAATTGCTAAATTGGGAATTGTACTTCAACCCAGAACAAAAAATGTGCTTTGACGGGCACTAAATAACTTTCCCAGCTACAACAGGACAACGGTAACGAGAGATTTAGAGGGATTTAAATTTGAGGCCTAGTATTTAGGCGCTGGGTGACAGGTATGGGTTTAGTGACAGAATTAGACTTGGAAATACACAGTAGCGGGTGTGTGTGAAGTTATTCTGAATGACCCAATGTGCACCTTGAATATTATATACCCTTTTAGGGATAGATTTCAAATAGCTCTGATATAGCAGAAACCACTAAATTATGAAATTGCTAAATTGGGAATTGTACTTCAACCCAGAACAAAAAATGTGCTTTGACGGACACTAAATAACTTTCCCAGCTACAACAGGACAACGGTAACGAGAGATTTAGAGGGATTTAAATTTGAGGCCTAGTATTTAGGCGCTGGGTGACAGGTATGGGTTTAGTGACAGAATTAGACTTGGAAATACACAGTAGCGGGTGTGTGTGAAGTTATTCTGAATGACCCTATGTGCACCTTCAATATTATATACCCTTTTATGGATAGATTTCAAATAGCTCTGATATAGCAGAAACCACTAAATTATGAAATTGCTAAATTGGGAATTGTACTTCAACCCAGAACAAAAAATGTGCTTTGACGGACACTAAATATCTTGCCCAGCAACAACAGTACAGCGGTGGGTAACGAGAGATTTAGAGGGAATTAAATTTGAGGCCTAGTATTTAGGCGCTGGGTCACCGGTATGGATTTAGTGACAGAATTAGACTTGGAAATACACAGTAGCGGGTGTGTGTGAAGTTATTCTGAATGACCCTATGTGCACCTTCAATATTATATACCCTTTTATGGATAGATTTCAAATAGCTCTGATATAGCAGAAACCACTAAATTATGAAATTGCTAAATTGGGAATTGTACTTCAACCCAGAACAAAAAATGTGCTTTGACGGACACTAAATATCTTGCCCAGCAACAACAGTACAGCGGTGGGTAACGAGAGATTTAGAGGGAATTAAATTTGAGGCCTAGTATTTAGGCGCTGGGTCACCGGTATGGATTTAGTGACAGAATTAGACTTGGAAATACACAGTAGCGGGTGTGTGTGAAGTTATTCTGAATGACCCTATGTGCACCTTCAATATTATATACCCTTTTATGGATAGATTTCAAATAGCTCTGATATAGCAGGAACCACTAAATTATGAAATTGCTAAATTGGGAATTGTACTTCAACCCAGAACAAAAAATGTGCTTTGACGGGCACTAAATAACTTTCCCAGCTACAACAGGACAACGGTAACGAGAGATTTAGAGGGATTTAAATTTGAGGCCTAGTATTTAGGCGCTGGGTGACAGGTATGGGTTTAGTGACAGAATTAGACTTGGAAATACACAGTAGCGGGTGTGTGTGAAGTTATTCTGAATGACCCTATGTGCACCTTCAATATTATATACCCTTTTTGGGATAGATTTCAAATAGCTCTGATATAGCAGGAACCACTAAATTATGAAATTGCTAAATTGGGAATTGTATTTCAACCCAGAACAAGAAATGTGCTTGAACGGACACTAAATAACTCGCCCAGCTACAGCACTAGGGACAGATTTAGCTGGATATAAATTTGAGGCCTAGTATTTAGGCGCTGGGTGACCGGTATGGATTTAGTGACAGAATTAGACTGGGATATGGCCAAAAAATGAACAGACTATTGCTGGTTAAATGCACTTGGTGTGACAGCTTCACCCTGATGTAGGCTTTAGCCAAAAAACAACCACACCATTGAGGGTTAAATGCACTTGGTGACAGGCGCAGCTTGCCCCTGATTTTGTATATGGCCAAAAAATGAACAGACTATTGCTGGTTAAATGCACTTGGTGTGACAGCTTCACCCTGATGTAGGCTTTAGCCAAAAAACAACCACACCATTGAGGGTTAAATGCACTTGGTGACAGGCGCAGCTTGCCCCTGATTTTGTATATGGCCAAAAAATGAACAGACTATTGCTGGTTAAATGCACTTGGTGTGACAGCTTCACCCTGATGTAGGCTTTAGCCAAAAAACAACCACACCATTGAGGGTTAAATGCACTTGGTCGCAGCTTGTGCTGGCGCACCACAAGACACAAAATGGCCGCCGATCAACCCAGAAAAATGAGACTGACAAACGGTCTGTGCAGCCTAAAAACAGTGAGCAATTGAGGATCAGCAGCTCAATGGTCCACAGCTGCAGATCGATCAGTTAATCAAGTCCTTTGGAGGAGTTAATCTGCCTAATCTCGCCCTACTGTCGCAGCCGCAACCTCTCCCTACGCTAATCAGAGCAGAGTGACGGGCGGCGCTATGTGACTCCAGCTTAAATAGAGGCTGGGTCACATGGTGCTCTGGCCAATCACAGCCATGCCAATAGTAGGCATGGCTGTGATGGCCTCTTGGGGCAAGTAGTATGACGCTTGTTGATTGGCTGCTTTGCAGCCTTTCAAAAAGCGCCAAGAAAGCGTCACAAAAGCGCGAAGAAAGCGACGAACACCGAACCCGAACCCGGACTTTTACGAAAATGTCCGGGTTCGGGTCCGTGTCACGGACACCCCAAAATTCGGTACGAACCCGAACTATACAGTTCGAGTTCGCTCATCCCTACTCAGTGACAATGTCATGCCGAATTGTGGAAGTGCATCCAGGGAGATCTGAAAAAACATCCGTGTTCCGGCTGATAAACTCCCTGGCCTCCTGAGCCGTCTTAGAAGAGAGGCTGTCAGCAATTTTTACTGTGGCAGCCGCTTCCCTTGCTTCAGACAGAGGGGCTGAAACCGCTTTCCCTAGAAAACCTGGCTGTGGGCTGTCTTTAGTACAGATTTCCCTATCTTTCCCTATCTTTGAGTAGATTCACATGGTACACCTGCTCCTGCTTTCGTCTCCCTGGCTGATGTACCTTGTAATTTACCTCTAATTTTTTCAAGTACCTCGTAGGGCCCCTGCCTTCTGGCCCGGAACTTACCGGTACTGTCCACGGTCGGCACCAGAACCAAAACCCGATCATTCGGGTTAAAAATCCGGACCCGAGCCTGCTGATTACAGATCCGACTCTGCACTCGCTGAGCGGCCTCCATATGCTCGCTGACAGGAGGCAAAATGGTCTCTATCCGCTGTTGCATCTTGGTAATATACTCAAAGACACTTCTATGTGGAGTGGGTTGCTGTTCCCACGCCTCTATGGCTACATCCAACAAACCGCGAGGATGTCTGCCATAATTCGAAGGGCGAGAACCCTGTAGAGGCCTGGGGCACCTCTTGACCAGCGAACATGAGATAGGGCAGAAGAAGGTCCCAGTCTTTCCCATCTTTAGACACCACCCTTTTTAACATGGTTTTTAATGTTTTATTAAACCTTTCAACCAGACCGTCCGTTTCTGGATGGTAAACGGACATCCTTAACAGTTTGATATGCAGCAACTTACAGAGCTCCCTCATGACCTTAGACATAAAAGGGGTCCCCTGGTCAGTCAGAACCTCTTTAGTTAGCCCCACTCGGGAGAACATTTCCATTAGCTCCTTAGCTATCAGTTTAGCCAATGTATGTCGCAGTGGCACCACCTCCAGGTACCGAGTGACATAATCTAGGACGACCAGGATGTGTTGGTGTCCTCTAGCGGACTTCGGTACTGGTCCTATGAGGTCCATTGCGATTCACTCAAATGGTACCTTGATGATTGGGAGAGGTACCAAGGGACTGCAGAAAAGGTGCTGGGGGTTAGTTGCCTGACAGGTTGGGCAAGACTTACAGAATTCGTCCACCTCTCTAAACACACTGGGCCAGTAAAACCGTTGTAGTATCCGGTCCTGTGCTTTCTGCATTCCCAGATGCCCCCCGAGAACATGTTGTTGGGCTTACTCTAACACAAGTTACCCCTGTCTCATAAGTATCAGTCACTCTCGTAGCAGGCCACAGTGCCAGGAAGCCCGGGAAGTCTCTCCCTATTATAAGTTCATAGTGTAAATTTGTGGCAACCGCCACCTCATGAGTCCACCTGCCGACTCCTGTGGTTAGAGACAGGGCGGTAGGATAGTCTTTTAAGTCTTCATGAATACTTTGTGGACCGTACCAGACTCCCTGAGTCCAGCAGAGCCTCCCCTGGAGTGTCTCTCACTTCCACCCAGCATAAGTGGTTTAGAGTTTCTGGGGTACCTGATGCACACAGCTTCCTGGCATATATAACGACTGACAGTAGCCATAGTTAGTATCCATGGATTCCACCTGATGTGGACAGTCAGCTCTTACATGGCCACGCTCCTGGCACCGCCAGTAGACTATCAGAGCCATGTTTGTAGGGGGTACATCCCAGGTGGGTTTGGTTAGTACAAGTCGCAGGGTCTAGAATGGAGATTTATGGGGTTTGACTGCCCCCCTCCCAAAAGAAACCCCCGTAAGATTCTTAATAGCCTCGTAGCACTCCACCAGGTCCACCATCCCAAGGGCATTGCCAGGAGACACCTGGCCGATCCAGTGCTGGAGAGGGGGTGGCAGAGCCCTCCAGAACATATCAGCCAATAGTCTATCCAGCAAAGCAGTGCTACTCAGCACATCAGGCTGTAGCCATTTTTGCAAAAGGTGGAATAAGTCATAATACTGGGGTATCGCAGGCTCCGTCGGCTTAAACCCCCGCTGACGTACCCACTGGGCCTGGACCAACACATTCACCCTCAGTCTTGCCAAAATCTCACCCTTTACTTTTTGGTAGTCGGCCGCATGATCGTCCGGCAAGTCGAAATACACTCGCTGGGAATCGGATGCCAGGAACAGAGCGATGACCTCAGCCCACTGGTCTTGGGGTAGCTTTTCCCTGATGGCCACTTTCTTGTACATCGCCAGGTAGGTTTTGATGTTGTTTGTGGGGGTGATCTTATTAATCGCGGCACGGACTGCTTTCCGGGCATCGTGGACGTTTGGGGTTGCTCCTGCTGTCTGCAAAGCCACTGGTTAGACTCCTGCTGCTGCTTATTAGCCTCGCATTGGTGCAGGTTTGTCTCTCACTGCTGCAGATTATTCTCCACAACAGTCTCCATTTTGTTGTGGGGCACTAGTTGTAATATAGCTGGTTTAATGTACGACATACAACCGTGTCTGGAAAAAATGCAGAACCCAAAAATATCGGTGTAAAGGGGGAATATTAATCACCAATATTTATGTAAATATCGATAATTAATATTCATAAATAGGAGGAGCCTAATAGTGATGACTCCGCCTGTTTATGCCTTTATATAACAATAACACAATATCTTCGCTATGCCTCACACTAATCACTATTCTAGCTGCATGCGCCTTACTTACTACCGCTAACAAGTACACACTACAAAGGGTACAAGTAACACAGTATTTATTACAATACACTACGCACGCAATACTGACAACACAACACTAAATATACAGTACTCAACTACACTACACGTTCCCAAATTCCACCCACAAACTAACTATACAATACACACATACAGGTATAACAACCCACCCGTCTAGCTCTATACTGTCCCTACAGTTTGTTTGCAGAGCAGAAGCATGCTCTACAGCGCAGCAGTTCACCAGGGGTTAACCAGCGGGGCTAACTGCAAGGGTTAACCAGGGGAATGGGTTAACCAGGGGTGGTACACAGTATAGGGGTCAGGGATATGCCAGGGGTTAAGGGTATGGTTAAATCAGGGGCACAGGCACAGCAGGGAAAGGCCTGGCAGGAAATCAGGGGCAGGGGCACAAAATACCAGAACTGGGGTTCTGGCAGGGAAGGGGTTGAGGAATCAGGGGCACAGCAGGGGTTACTGGCAGTGCTGCAGATCAAGGGCATTAGGGGAACCAGGGGTTATAGGGTAACAAGGGGCAGTATGGGGAACCAGAGGGGGAACAGGGTATGATCGTTGGTGGGGTAGCGGTATACTCAGCCCTCCAGGGATATCGTCTTCCGGGGGGGGGTCCGCTCTTCTTGAGCGCAGGATCGCGCTCTCCTTCAGGAGGGGTCCGCTCTGTTCCAGGTCAGCGGGCAGTGGGGGTCCCGAACCTCTCTTCCGGAGCGCAGGACTATCAGGTGGGGGTCCCAATCCCTAACTATTCGGAGGGCGAGACGCGCTCCTCCACGTGGGGACCCTGACTCTCACTAACTGAGTGCCGGGCCGCCGGATATTTAAACCCGGCCGCCCGCACTCCCGCGCTGCGCCGCCCACCAGGGGGCGCGCGCGCGCCCCCATCATCCACGTGGGCCGGCGCAGTGATATGACGTCACTGCGCCGGCCCGCACATCGGGGACGCGCTGCAGACAGGCGGGAGATGCCTTTGATCTCCCGCCTGCTTCCCTTAGCATTCCGGACAGTGCGATTGTAATCGCACTGTCGGAATGCGCATAATAGGAGGAGGGGAAGCTTCTCCCCTTCTTCTATCATGCGTAATTATCTCCAGCGGCGCTGGAGATAATTACAACAAAGGGCTCAGATTCTGTTGAATCTGAGCTCTTTGTATCCATCAGGATGACCGGACCCTTGTCCAGTCATTCTGATGCAATTAGCCAGATTGCATCGGTTTGAATGCTTGGGGCACATTCAAACCGATGCACCTGGTTTCAGGTGTAGGAGGGGGGATTTGTATAATATACATGAGTATGGATGCTTGGGGCACATCCATACACATGTATATACATTAATATTAGGGACATAAGGAGGCACATATATTATAAGGGGGCACAAGGCCCCTGCACATATATTATAAGGGGGCACAAGGCCCCTACATACATTATAAGGGGGCACATATTTCCCACAGGGGCCACCATGAGCCCCTGGGGATCACCATGGGCAGACGTGCGCAGATGCTGGGCACATCTGCGCACATCATCCCATGGTGCGTTGGTAAATGTATGCATATATACCATACATGCCCGCACGTGTTTGCGGGCATGCATGGATATATATGCATCCGTCTCAACCCTTCCTCAACAATCGGCGTTCACGCCATCCTCACTGCTCTTGCTTGCATCCTCCACCAATTGTGGGGATTTGCTCTGGTAGACAGGGTGTGCGGACGCAGTACAGAGGCAAATTACCAGTTCTTGAATCAAACTTCCGTGTTTATTCACACATAAAGCAAAAACAAAACGTCACTTTGCAGTCTTGGTGTTAGTTCACACACAATGGAAAGTCCACGTAATAAAAATCACCTTGTTGGCAGTTCTGCCTCCAGCAGTCCATAGCAGGCTTTTAGGGGGCCCGTTTTCCTTACAGAAGGGTCTCAGCCGTCCAGCACGGCACAAGCCTCAAATTCCAGCACACACAGCTCCTGAGCTCCACTGTCAAACTGAGGTAATCCTCCTCACCTGGCAGTGCTAGCTGTTTTTTTTAGGCCTGGCAAAACCCGGCCTGGCAAATGGGGAGTAGTCACCCACCCAGCACTTTGACTACTCCCAGTAAGAGCCTGGATCAGCTTTACAGCCATACTATGCTCGAGCCAAACAGGTATTCGGCCGAGCATGTCGGCTCATCACTACTCCCTAGCACTGATATTTCTAATACACAGAAGGCAAAATACAAGTGGAGCCAATAACATGATTGTCCACCCGCCAGCTATCATGCTAAACTTTAACAATCAAGGGTGGTTGGGGTGCACACTGCAATTTTTGCCTTGGGCAAAAAGAGAGCTCTTTCTGCCCCTGGTTATAGCGTTCTGATTTTTAGGTACACCATGTTTTCTAATCCACATAAAGAGCAGCTGTAAATCTCTCCCAATCCATGGTAACACTCTTACGCTATTGTGACCACAGTAACTGATGTTAGACTGGAGATGAACACATTTTATCATTGGTTATGGGGCACTGTGTAGCACTGGTGGTAGAGAGGCTGCAGGTTTAATTGAATGTGGTGATAGCTGATGTCAAGAGGCCAAGACACTGAGTTATAGGACTTAATGCATTAGCCCCTGGTGCCAGGTGCTAGCATCATCACTGGGTATTGATACGAGGAAATAAAGTAACGTTACTCACCATTCCATGTAACATTTGAGGAGAATAAAAAAGGGACCAAAAAATATTAAATAGAAAAAAGAAGCATTAATCACCTCCAATGTTCCTCCATCACTGCTGATTTAGGACCTTTCCTCTTCAGGTGGGATAGGAAGTGGAGAGCAGCAGAGAATGGGAATCGGAATGGCAATGTCATTGTAACAACAGCAGGGGATCAGTGGAGATGAGTAATGATTCTTTTTTGATTCTTTTCATACTTTCCATTTTCTGCTCCATTTTTCCTGGAAAATACTCTTAACTTGAAAATACAGCATAATGGGAGGGAAAGATCACGTGTGCTTGTGTTGCTGGGCCATAAATCATCCTAATTTTGCTTCATTTAAATAAATAAAAACATTGTTTAAAGATAAAATATTTCCTTTTTGGCATAAACTTGTAAAACTACAGTCTAACTGAGCCAAGTCAGAGCACATATTGATTTGCGAGGCTTGATTTCTGCTCTGTAACAAGATGATCTTTTCAGTTTCGGAAAGAGGAACACAGAGTCAATGTGATGAAAAAGAAATTAAATTCTGTAGCCGACCCGGGTTAAGTTCACTGATGGTTGGTTGATCACCCTGAGGGGAATGATATGTGAGCAGCAGCTATGATAAATTGGCTTTGCTTAAGCTATCATTATATGGGGAATGTTTATGGGCCTTGGTATTTATAACACTTAGAGTTGATTGAGTAATGTGAGTTGCTTTTGGGGTCCCTTTTGGTCAGCAGAGGTGACAAGCCTTGACAGGCGACATGAAGGTATTACTGCAGCAAGTCTGTTGTAGGATGCTCTGATAATCTTAGGCAATCTGCTGCCTGTTCTACTGTGTAATGATTTCTATAGACTTCCTCCCACATCACTCACACATCAAATGTTGAACGCTGGACAATTTACCTGTGGGATTTTCTGTTCTCAGTGCCCACAGACAGAGTAGACAGAGGCTTGTATTGCATATATATAGTATATACTGTACATACTGATGAGGACAGGATCATTTCAGGTTTATTTGCGCCCTTAATGGGGTATTCCCATATGGATAGTTATGGCATACTGATAGTATATGGCCTGAAGGTCCAACAGGTGCAGGTCTCACCTCCAATCTCATGAAGAGCAAGCCATGCTACATTCACTTCTATGGGATTTAGTAGACAGTGTAGACTATGCCACACATGCGTTGCATGCTCTTCATTCATGTTGGGGCCCCCTTCTTGAGAATACCGTATTTTTCGCTCTATAAGACGCACCAGCCCATAAGACGCACTTAGGTTTTTGAGGAGGAAAATAAGAAAATAAATATTTTGAACCAAAAGGTGTGCTTTTGGTGGGCTTTGAACTAATGGTAGCCTGTGAATGACACTATTATGGGGGTCTGTGGATGGCACTGTTATGGGGGTCTGTGGTTGGCACTGTTATGGGGGTCTGTGGCTGACACTGTTATGGGGGTCTGTGGCTGACACTGTTATGGGGGTCTGTGGATGGCACTGTTATGGGGCGTCTGTGGATGGCACTGTTATGGGGGCATCTGTGGATGGCATGACACTGCTATGGGGGGATCTGTGGATGACAGATAAATAGCATCTTATGGTATTTGACATCCACAGATCCCCCCCATAACAATGTCAGCCACTGTGAATGACCACCACTACAGGGGCTGGGGGCGGGCATCGACACTAGTTTTTAAATGGCAGCGGGGGCCCAGTGCAGTCATTGTATTCCATTGCACCGGACCCTGCTTACTGTACTAATGATATCTGTAACTGCAGGCAGGCAATGGTTAACTATACATATGTTAGATCCAGCACTGAGCAGCGTGTACTTACGATCATAGCAGGCTGGAGGCAGAAGGCAGGAGGCTGGGCGGGCACTGGCAGCGTAACTTTCTACATCACGTGCCTGCGCCGCCTGCAAGGTCTGTAAACAAAATCCGAGGTCAGAGGCAGGTGGCAAACAAGCAAGGTCCGTAAACGAAGTCCGGGGTCAGAGGCAGGCGGCAAACAGGCAAAATCCAATAATTCCAAAAGCAGGTAACACCTTCACACTTGGAACTAGGCAAACTAGTGACCATGAGTGGCTCGGGCATCTTCCTGCGGTAGGAAGCGCCTTTAAATACTTCCTGCAATCCAGCTATAGGCTGGTGAGACAGAGGTTGTGTACATGCTGTCTCACAAGTGAGGAGAGACACACCCATGCAAGCCCTAACAACAGTACAGGTCTCCAGCAGGAAGTTGTACGAAAACTAGTTTAACCTAGTTGTCGTGATGAATATTACAGAAGTGGCGCAAAAAGTTTGTAAGAATTTGGTTGCCACGCTCCACTTGACTGTTGGACTGTGGATGATACGCTGAAGAGAAGTCCAGGGATACATTCAGTAGCTTGCAGAGAGCTCTCCAGAATTTTGGAGTGAACTGTACGCCTCTATGGGACACAATACGGAGTGGAGACTGAAAATGTGCTCAATAAATTTCTTGGCCATTTGGGGAGCGAAGGGAGTCCAGGCAGAGGAACTAAATGCGCCATTTTAGAGAAGCGGTCTACCACTACCCAAGTCACAGAACAACCAGAGGAAGTGGATAGATCCGTAATAAAGTCCATGGCTATTTGTTGCCAGGGAACCTCAGGAACAGGAATAGGAAGCAGAAGGCCAGCTGGACATTGTTTGGAAGTCTTATTTTGCGCACAGGATGGACAAGCAGCAACAAATTCTTGGATGTCTTGTCGCATGGACGGCCACCAGTACCTCTGTGCAATTAATCTGAAGGTCTTTCGCTGACCAGCATGACCCGCCACTTTAGATGAATGGCCCCATAGTAAGACCTGCTTTCTGGGAGACTCTGCAACAAAGGTCTTTCCAGAAGGAATCTTGGATAGCTTGACAGGACAGGTTGATATTTTAGCGGGATTGATGATATATTATGGCTTCTCCTCCTGGTTGGTAGAATCAAAGGATCTCGAGAGAGCATCTGTTCTTATCTGCAGTACAAGAGTAAAGAACAAACTCAAAACAGGCAAAGAAAAGGGACCATCTAGCTTGTTGAGGATTAAGTCTCTGTGCAGACTGCAGATAGGTGAGGTTCTTGTGGTTGGTATAGATCACCACAGGATGACTGGCTCCCTCCAGAATGTATCACCATTCCTTCAATGCCATCTTGATGGCCAACAACTCTCTGTCCCCAATCGAGTAGTTGCGCTCAGGAGTGGAGAAGGTCCTGGAGAAGAAGCCACAGGTTGTCATCTTACCTTAGGGAGATTTTTGTGAAAGCACCACCCCAGCAATAATAGACGATGCATCCACCCCCAGAAAAAAATGCTTACTGGCATCAGGACGATGGAGTACTGAAGCCATAGAGAAGGCCTGCTTCAAGGCTTGAAAGGCTGATTCAGCCTCAGCAGTCCAACTTTTGTGATTCGCCCCTTTGCGTGTCAAGGCTGAGATGGGAGCTGTCAAAGAAGAGAATTGTGGCACAAACTGGCGGTAGTAGTTGGCGAACCCCAGGAAACATTGAATTGCCTTTAAACCAGAATGATGAGGCCACTTCAAAATCGGAGACAGCTTCTCAGGATCCATCTGCAGGTGAGTATCAGATATTATGTACCCCAAAAATTGTTCGAAGATACATTTTTCAAATTTGGCATATCATTGATGAATTCTTGAAATACCACCGTGACCATCACGGGTGTTAAAGGCGGTCTTCCACTCGTTCCCTTGATGAATTTGGATCAAGTTGTAGGCCCCACGCAGAATTAATTTGGAGAAGATCTTAGCTCCTCTGAGGCGGTCAAACAACTCTGAAATAAGGGGAAGAGGGTATTTGTTCATGACTGTGATCTTATTTAGACCCCTATAATTGATGCATGGCCGGAGAGAACCGTCTTTTTTGTTCACAAAGAAGAAGTCAGTGCCAGCTGGATTCAGAAGACAGGACGCATAGCCGAGCCCAGAGGAAACCTGGAGCTGAATGCTGCTGCTGGACTCGTTTTAAATTTAGAATTAAGGTGAACTAGTAACAGTCACATACCAAGAACAGTTCATGAATTTTTGCCAATAAACTGTATAATTGATTTTATGCGTTCTGGTATTTTCTTATAGGAGTTTATATTGTGTTTTAGGCCGAATGCACACGGCGGTGTTCCACGGCTGTGAGCGGTCCGTGGTATCCCGGCCTGGCATTCTGCTGACAGCGGGAGCGCACGGCGTCATTGGTTTCTGCTATGACGCCGTGCGCTTCATGCCGCCGCTGCACTACAGTAATACACTCGTATGATCTATACGAGTGTATTACTGTAGTGCAGCGGCGGCATGAAGCGCACAGCGTCATAGCAGAAACCAATGACGCCGTGCGCTCCTGCTCTCAGCAGGATGCCAGGCCGGGATACCACGGACCGCTCACAGCCGTGGAACACGGCCGTGTGCATTCGGCCTAAAACACAATATAAACTCCTATAAGAAAATACCAGAACACATGAAATCTATATAGTTTATTGGCAAAACTTCATAAGAGGAAATTTTCCTCTTATGAATTTTTGACAATAAAGTGTATTATTGATTATCATTTTCTTATAGGAGTTTGTTTTAAGCCTCATGCACACGGCCGTTGTGTGCCCATGGCTGTATTGCTGCCTGCATACGGCAGGTCCGCAACTCAATACACGGGCACCGGCCCATGTGCACTCCGCATCACAGATGCGGACCCATTCACTTGAATGGGTCCGCAATCACAGAGATGCAGAACGAACGCATGGATCGGAACCCCATGGAAGCACTATGGAGTGCTTCCGTGGTATTTCTGGCCGTGCCTTCGCACCCCAATAAAATAGAACTTATTCAATTTTTCTGTGGGGGGGCGGACGGTTAACGGACCAATTCAAGTTGAATGGGTCCGGATTCGTCCCGGCCACTGCATGGACGTTGCCCGTGCATTGGGGACCGCAACGGATGCACAACGGCTGTGTGCATGAGGCCTAAGGGCTCTTTCATACGAGTGGATGCCGTGCGGGTAATCCGCTGTGTGAAAGACAGCCAAGCCCCGCTCCGGACAGCGGAGACATGGAGCAGTAACATGATTGATAATGCTCTTTGCCTCTCTCTGACATTTTTACTACAAAATCCCAGTGACATACAGTTGTCACAGTGATTTTGTAGTAAAATGATCACAGAGAGGCAAAGAGCATTATCAATCATGTTACTGCTCCGTGTCTCTGCTGTCCTGGACGGGGCTTGGCTGTCTTTCACACAGCGGATTACCCGCACGGCATCCGCTCGTATGAAAGAGCCCTTATGCCCCTTGCAGACTAGCGTTCCTCCCGCAGCAAGTCCACATCGCAGTACCCGGCCTGACCTCCCAGCACTGCCGGAGGTCACATAGCATTATATTGATTGATCTAACCCTTAAAGTTCTGGAATGTATTGGATAACACTGGCATAATGCTGTTAGTGTCATCTAATACATTCCAGGACTGTAAGGGTTATATAGCATCATAAATCAATATAATGCTATGTGAATCCCATCAGTGCTGGGAGGTCAGGCCGGACGCTGCGATGCGGACTCGCTGCGGGAGGAATGCTCATCTGCAAGGGGCCTTAGCACAGGGGGGCCCACTGAGGCTTTATCGCCCAAGGGTCCACATGAACCTGGAGCCGGCCCTGGATGTCTTCCATGAATTTCAAATAATCCTGCTTGAATTTGGGATCTCTTCCCATCTTTTTCTTCAAATATATCAATCTTGCTAGGGCACGATTTCTGTTATTTGGCAGACGAGGTCGTTCTCTAAAAGGTAAGGGCATTTCAAGATGACCTTGTTGATTCTGCTGAATACTTTATTCTAGAGTGTGTACTAACTTTATGTCTTTTTGGGATACACTCTATTTTTTAGAACTTATGTCTGCAAAGTCGGATTCATGGATCTTGATTACTTTTGCTGGACTTACAGTTGGTAACTCTTGGACAGATATTCGATGACAAAAACCTGTTACCTGTCTTGAGTTTGCAATCTGCTGTTTTCCTCCAACAACACCCCATCCTAGATCAGTTAGAACAGCGTAGGGTTCACCCTTCCCTCCTGTGATTACCTTTTGTGGTACCAAAGCTTCGGGAGTCGGGACAATCGTAGCCTATCAACAGTCCAACACCAAACTCCTTCATGAGATATTACAGATAGGTGCTCCCATTCATTGGCTGTTTCAGAGGTAGGTATGCGATCTCGATCTAGAGGTATATCGTCTTTTGTATAAGCTGGAGGTAGATCTAATGTGCAGTTTAAATGAAGTCCTCTAACTCTCAGTCCTTTGACCCTTTGACTGTTCACTAATGTGTCTCTCCCCGTCATTGTGGTGAGTTTGAGCTTCACTGGTTCTGTAGCCACTTGTAATTTCTTGCAGATTTCTTGATCAATAAAGGTGATGTCACTCTGGGCATCAAGTAGCGCATAGGCGTATACCTTCTTGTTCCTCCTTTTAGGATTTGAAATGCACACTGGTACAACCATTGATGTGCCATTGCTTTCTCCTTCCCTGACTCTGCAAGAGAATACCGATACTTTCTTTCTTTCCTCAGTATCTTGGGGTATTGAGGATTTATCTTTCTTTGGACGTTCTTCATGTAGTGGTGTAGGATGGCGTCCTTTGCAAATGCTGAATAAAATTTAATATTTTAAATATATTGTGGCTTGTGTTAATTGTTTATTGTGGCTTGTGTCAATCATGTCTTTATGTGATTTTCAATAAAAATTATGTTATTTTGTGATTACTCTGGTTTTTCATGCGTCTTTGTACTTTAAGTGACCCTTTATCTTTTGTTGGTTTTCAAAACGCTGCATGTGGCCTTTTTCTTACACTCCTTAGTAACATGGCCTTTTCTTAGGCATCCGAAATACAGTTGGTTATCCAGCACAAATTTATTTTCTTTTGGGGACTTTTCCTTCAATTTTTGGCACTTGTGTATGGAGTGGTTCTCTCCACAGAACATACACTTGAAGGTAGTCTGAATATTTGTTGGTTCTGTCTCTCTACTGATCCCAGTAGTGACTTTGAACTTACTCTTTTAGGTATCTGGACCTTTAGCTGCTGTGTTGGTTGCAAATCTAGTTGCTCTTGCATGTCTTATCTCTCTTGCAAGCCTTTCTTCTAAGGATTTTAAGACGTAAGATGATGTTACTGGATTACGTGCTATCTGTGCTTCCTTATTGACGAACTCAGAGAACTCTTTAAAACTTGGGAAGTTTTTGCCTAGATCTAACTGTTCAGTCCCATAGCGATTCCATCTAGAAGCCACTTCTTCAGGTAGCTTAGTTAGCATCCTGTGGTTTTCTAGATAGTCGTTCAGTACTTCCAGTCCTTGAACGTGTGGGATGGCATTGCTGCATGCTTGCAGGAAGTCACCGTACTCTTGGAGTCTAAAGTGTTCTTTAGAACCTATTTTAGGCCAGTTATTCAATTTCTCTCTAAAAGCTCTTTGTACTAAGAAAGGATGACCATATCTTGCATTTAATTTTTCCCAAGCTTGCTTGTAGGCTTCTTTGTCTTTTCTATATTACCTTAAAGAACTTTCTTTATATCCCCACCAACATATCTCTGAAAGGTAGAATAACTTGTCGATTGGACTGTAGCAATGATGCTCAATGATCATTTCAAAACTTGCCTTCAACTCTATGAACTTCAGTACGTCTCCTGAAAATACAGTGGGTTTCGGCACGGGAAGTCTAGCGAGGACTGTTCTCTGTTGTCCTGTTGGGACGACAGTTGTAACACTCTCCTAAACATTGTCGTGACATCTAGGAATAGAATCTTAGTTCTGAATTAGGTGAGTCCTTTTCGTTATGTTTTCTGGTAGTGATAAAGGGTAAATTCACACACCTTTTTCCTAATACTGGACTAGGCCTCTCTTTGTCTTTCTGAGCAGTGGTGTAAGGATAATGACGTATTCTCTCACTAAATGCTGGAGATTCCCTTCCATTGTCATGGGCGTAAGTAGGAAAGTAGGAGTCTGCTGCTTCACTTAGAACAGATTTGAACCTATGACTACTCTGATTCATATCCTCTTCGTGTACTCTGAGTCTGGCTTCTATGATATTAACTTCTTTTTGCCTTTCCAGACTTTTCATCTGTGCATCTATTTCAGCTTCCATCTGATGGTATTGTGCACCCTTTTTTAGCTTCCTTTTCAGTGATCAGTTGGCGCTGTGCCTCGATGGCAGCTTCCATTTCATTTTCTGCCCTCTTGACAGCAAGTTGTTCAGCTAATTCCTTTCTTTTGGCTGAAGTATTTGAGGACTCTGATATGTGGGTGGCACTTCTGCTAGCGAAGGAAGTCACACTTGAGACTTCCCCCTAAGGACCTAGCATAGTCTCTCATAAAAAGCACGTTCATTCTACTTCTTGCTTTAACTTCATTATAATTAGCTGCAGATTAAAGTTCTCTCATGAGCTTTACTAAATCTTTAGTGACTGCAGTACGTGTCCATGTTCCTTACAATGTCCTAGAAAGGTGTCGTAAGCGACCGCAGGTTGACATATGCTACCATAAACTTTGATTCAGATTCTTCTACCGTCTCTACCATATCACTCAAGTTCTCTTTTATACTTTTTTGTTTTAACTTTCCACGAATGTCTTTAATGTATAATTTCCACTTCTCATACATTCTGGTGAACTTTTTTACTTTTAATGCTGCTTCTTGCTCCAAATTTTCCAGTATCTTTGGGGTCGGTTTTCTTAGTTCATCTATTGGGCTATATTTGTTTGAAGGCAATACTAATGCTGCATCAGACTCTTCTACCTCAGACAGGTTCCCTTGCTCTTCCCCCTCTACTCTATCTATCTTTGTATCCTCTAATAGTGGCATGGTAATACTAAGCTCAGATATTTTACTTTAAATGCTATAATAATCAATACAAATATTAAGAGTCCTTTCACTTTAAATGCAATATTGACAAATTCAGAAATAAATGACTTTCACTTTAAATGTAACAGCGATAAATGCAGGCAATAAATTATTTTCACTTTAAATGCTTTAGAGCCCGTGTACTACAAACTGTCCTGTTTTTATTTAAAGTCTTTATCTGAACACAAAAATTTCTCTTTATGCCAACGCCTATATGCAATGATAAGTAATAAAAGGAAAGCTCTGACCTTAATCTAAATAGCAGGATACTGCGATCTGAAGGTTGCTGGAATAAATGTCTGTCTTAAAGGAGACTTGTCTTTTCTTGATGTGATGCGATGTTCTGCGCTGACTTGCGATGCTCTGTGCAGACTTGCGATGCTCTGCGCTGAGTTGCGATGTGCTGGCTTGGATACGCTGCTGCAGGCTTTGGGCCTAGTGGCGGGAAACTAGCTGACTGCAGTACGTGATCTCTCCGTGGTTAGCGGTGCAGGCACTCTAGCTCTGGACTTTGGCCTCCCACCATGCGTCTCTTTCTTTCTAGGGATCGCAGGAGGGTTGGTGCTCTTTCTCTAACTATCTTGCCTTTGCCGTTCTGCCACTTTAAGAATCGGCTGCAGTTTGACTAATGCACAAGTTCTATGGCCTTTATGGTAGCTCCGCTGAGATATCTTTGCTTGCTCACTCAGGGAACAGTTGCTGCGTGGCGGTATATGCTGGCGCTCTGCTGTTCTAATGCGCTCTTTACTGTGCAAGTTGAGAAGCGCCATCGCTTCGCCCTCTGAGGGCAATAGTTCCACTGTGGCAGGTGCAGCACTATGAAGTGCCTTTTGCGCTGTGGCATTAGAAGAATTTTGATATCTCTGACTTTTTAGTCTAACCAGACTGTATATTACTCTGTAATTCCTCTAGCGCCGTTCTATGGAAACAGTAGGTTTTAAGAGCACACCAAATGCTTGAAATAACATCTTTATTAACTTAAACTTTTCTTCATATATAACACTGCCACCTCCGCAGCAGATAGTCCATGTACAAAACATGTGTTGAAAAGGTATAACAAAATGGCAGTATGCATAAGATGGTGGTTCAACCGGGTAATCTTGTCATTCAACATACAATGGTGGATATATTGCTCTCTTCAGTATCTGTACTCTCACTTTAAGTTATTTAAGCACTTTATGATCTCTCTGAGAGTTATATCTGAGGTCTAACTAATAGTTCTACTTGCTCAACTTGGTTTGCAGTTTGCAGTTAGCAGTATGCAATTGCCTATGATCTGGTATGAGCAGTTCGCAGTTTGTATGCAATTTGTATGGAATCTGGTTTGTATGCTTGCAATTTGTAATTGGCAACTTGAATTTGTAGCTTGCAATTGTATTTGGTGAAACTTAAAGTAAACAAAATCACAGAAATATAGTGACCAATATGGGGGAACTGCTCAGACCCCAAACACTGTAGCGTGTTTCTCATTGGGGGAGCAGTCCCACCGCATGTGGACCGCAGCAAACGACCATCCCCAGCAAAAAATGCGAACAATGGAGGATGCCGGCGCAGTCCACATGCACAACAAAGGCATCCTACACAAAACGGAGCATTGTGTTAATGAAAATATATAAATATATAAATCACAGAAAGAAAATGCACCAAACGGATATGCGACTGACTATACTAGCTAGTCATACAAGCAGATATTGAAAGCTGAGACTTTTGCCAATATATTCCTGGCAGGAACACATCGGAGCCCCTCATGCACCACGTCACGGTCTCAGCATGGCAAGGGTCCTACCACTACACTAACTATGGTGTGAACACGGTCTGAAGGTGATGAAATCCAGCTCACAGCCAAGCTTCCACACAACCGCATAGCAGGACAACTATTGCAATGTGAATAAAGCGAGACTGTAAGCCACACGCATATGAGACCGTGTGATGTAGGCTACCAGGTGCAAAAGAATGTTAAATGCCAGGTGAAGGCACATTCAATACATATGGAACAAAATCCCAGAAATATAGTGGCCAATATGGGGGAACTGCTCAGACCCCAAACACTGTAGCGTGTTTCGCATTGGGGGAGCAGTCCCACCGCATGTGGACCGCAGAAAACGTTTGCTGCGGTCCACAGTTAGCGTAGTCGTAGGACCCTTGCCATGCAGAGAGACCGTGACGTGGTGCATGAGGGGCTCCGATGTGTTCCTGACAGGAATATATTGGCAAAAGTCTCAGCTTTTAATATCTGCTTGTATGACCAGCTAGTATAGTCAGTCGCATATCCGTTTGGTGCATTTTCTCTCTGTGATTTATATATTTATATATTTTCATCCACACAATGCTCCGTTTTGTGTAGGATGCCTTTGTGGTGCATGTGGACTGCGCCGGCATCCTCCATTGTACGCATTTTTTGCTGGGGATGGTCGTTTGCTGCGGTCCACATGTAGTGGGACTGCTCCCCCAATGAGAAACACGCTACAGTGTTTGGGGTCTGAGCAGTTTCCCCATATTGGCCACTATATTTCTGTGATTTGGTTCCATATGTATTGAATGTGCCTCTACCTGGCATTTAACATTCTTTTGCACCTGGTAGCCTCCATCACACGGTCTGATATGGGTGTGGCTTACAGTCTCGCTTTATTCACATTGCATTAGTTGTCCTGCTATGCGGTTGTGTGGAAGCTTGGCTGTGAGCTGGATTTCATCACCTTCAGACCGTGTTCACACCATAGTTAGCGTAGTGGTAGGACCCTTGCCATGCTGAGAGACCGTGACGTGGTGCATGAGGGACAGGAATATATTGGCAAAAGTCAGAACTTTAAGTAAACACACATATAACTGGTTCAGTATACAGTTCTAATCACTATACTAACAGTAGAAACATTATATAACTGTTTTAAATACCTATTTTGGCCTCTCTGCTTTCATAAAAACACAGCTCTCAGTGGAGTGAATGTCTCTTCAGCTCCTGTCTCTGGTGAATAATGATTCTAGCAGCTCCTGCTAGGGGAATTCCCTGACAGGCTGTGTGTGAGGCTGGCTGTGATTGGTGAAAACTCTTGCTGTGTGAGATGCTGGCTGTGATTGTTTTTTTTAACTGATGTTATGTTTGCAAAATTCTTGCTCTGTTGTCTATTTTAGCTATATTGTGCTAATGTATGGTGGTTTGATGTGTATACACTCATGTGCCATATCTCTCTTCTTTCCTCTAGTTATTTTTGAGTTATGCAGTGGTGTCAGCCTTGCCGCGTAATCTCTTCAGCCGGTGGGATGACAAGATCGGATGAACTACAACTATTTGCATTTGCTGCTTGATTTATCATTTTTTGAGTTAGGTAGTGATGTTAACCCTGCGATGCAGGTTTTCTAGCTAGTGGGGTGATACATTTGGATGAACTACTACTATTCTGTATTTGTCTTGAGGGAAACTATGTAACCTGTTGTATATTAGGATTACTCTATATGTAATTATCATGTTTGATATCTTAGTGGATTAATTATGGAACTGAAAATTATGTATCTACTATTCTGATATCATTATCTGTTGCACTGAGCACTTTCTTCACGTCAATTCACATCGGGTCTCCTTCTTTCTGTCTTTCTCCCTTCTTTATTGTTTCTTGGATGCACTTGCACTTTCAGTTATGATATCAGATTGCTTGATTACATAATGGGAAAAATATATATATTTATGATATTCTTTTTTAATAAAATAATCATGTGAGGATAGAAGGGATTAAATAATTGTTGATTAATTATTGATTATTAGGACTGTTGACTAATCACGTGCTATGAGCTATAAGTTTTAGATATATCTGTAATACATGCCATTTGGTTGGCATTTTCACGTGTCTTTTTGTAATTGCCACTTTATGGGATTATAGTGATTAATTATAGCCAAGAGTGGCATCTTCTGATCTGATTGCACTAGTTGGCACTTTATGGTCTTTTGTTGAATTGTTTAACTTTTAAATGTATACACTTTTTACTCTCAATTATGGTATCTTGTCTTATTGGGATATATAACATATATTACAACACTCACTAACAGAAACGAGAGACGCAGGAGGGCTCCGAGTAAATACAGACTAGGAGTTGCTCCCTTACCGGTATGATGCGCGATTGTGGGTCCGATCATGTGACCCGTCACGTGACTTCGTGATTCCATGTGACGGGTAACGTGGTATCTGACGTGGCCGGCTGCATCACTGATCCTTGATGAGATCCCGGATGTATCTGGAAGCGGGAATAGGTGACCCGATAGCTGATAGGCTGCGAACATTATGTTCATCAATTGGTTGATTTTATGACAGAGGGGTATATAGGAGAGAATGATTGGCCATGGTCTTATTCCCCGTGAGGAAGTGCATAGTGAAACGATCGTCGGTCGGACGCGCCAGGCTGGGTCAGTAATTTTGAATCTTTTTGTGACTTCTATTAGCAGCATTACACTTTGGGTGTGCATAGGTATATCACCGCCCCTCACGCTTTAGTGTTGAGCGGTAAATTGCAATATATGGACGCATGTTTGCTATAATGAGCCCTATGTGATGATGCTGCTATCTGATATTATACTAGTCCCTTGATGTCTGGAGCCTATTTTTACTGACACACTCTAATGTTCCCATGTTTGCTGCTTTATGTATTTTACTATTGTTTTATGTGGATTTCTAATAAAGTATTAAAATGTATAATATTTACTTGCGTGGTAGCTTTTTTAGCGTTATAGGAGGTGTATGGCTGTGATTGGTCTAGACTTCTGCCCAGCAACAACAGATTAACACTATGCTTTCTGTTGTTTCTGCTGTGTCACTGAGCTTACCTTACATTACAAAATGAATCTTAAAGGCATATTATCTTTTTCTACAATGTGTGAGAGAGAATCTAAATCGCACATCCTCATTACTATGCTTTTGATACAACAACTGTTTTAATTTTAAGCAAGAAAATAACTATAGGGCCAGACTAGGGCAAGGTTAATTATACACTTTATTTACAAATGCCTAAGCAGGCAAAGAAACCTATCTTGGCCCAAGTCAAATTAATATATCACTTTTATTCGATGTGCATTAAAACCTAAATAGGTGCATAGAACGCAAAGGTACCGACCATTGAAACAGAAAAGTAAATAGGATATTAAAAACACAGCCACCAAACCACTGTTGTTGACATTGGCTTAATGACATAGGAGAAAAAGAGAGAAGGAGGGGAGGAGGGAGGGGGGGGGGGACGTGCACAATCCCTGCCCCAGAATGTGAGAAGGACAATTGATTACCCTACCACGTCTGCACTTTTTGGCTATAGTAACATCTAGTTGCCTTGCTTTCACATCTGCTGCATGTATACTGGTGTACGATTTGTGTCATCAAAACACCCAGGCAAATATAGATGCTACCTATCTCCTGCCTATTGGTCCAGACGTGGATAACACTATTAATTCTCCTATAAATACCAACTACTGTCAGTGGTGAGACTGTAATCCATCCGGACTACTCATGAAAACTACACAGTAGAGAGGTGACCGCACATTAAAACCTAACACTGCCCCCCGACATGTTTCGCCAGTAACACTGGCTTCCTCAGGGGTAATGGGCAGCAATGGATGACATCAAAAACCGGAAGCTGAAATAGTGAAAATTCTGATTGACAGGTGTTAGCTACCTATCCATCATAGAGGGGGTAGAGACCACAGCCAATCAACATCAAACACAGAAGAGACTCGCCGTGTCATAGGGAGGCCGCCGTCGCCACCTAGGTGCGTCATTATTAGTGCGCTGACCATGCGGCGCATACACCGTCTCATAGGGAGGCCGCCGTCGCCACCTAGGTATGTCATTGTTAGTGCGCTGTCCCTGCGGCGCATGCGCAGACGTGCCGGCGACCGCGAGATGCCGCACGCACGACTGCGCATGAGCTGCGCGGCACAGGGCTGCGCACCAACTCCGAACCCTCCAAAACACAAAAGAGGGTTAGAAGGTACAACAGCAACAAGGGGTAAGTTATTGGCATAAGATAGATGGCAAAAACCAATCGCCTGACAGGAGTCCCAGGCTGTACCAAATATATGCCTACATTGTATTAGCAACAAAACGGGTCACACTATTGTCGATAATTAGTAAAAATACTACATAACTATAATTAGGCATATAATGATTGCAGACAGTTTATTAATAAACCAGTTATCATATTGGATACAACTGGCAATGGTGTAATTATAGTATGAAAACCTATAAAACCTACTTGAACCTGCTAATACCCCAATGGTTACTCACCTGCATACTCCTTGTGTCAATTGCAGAGTGCCAATGGCTGTACTACCCACCCCAATGATGTCAGACCTGTCGTTGATATTGAATGATTATTTAAAAATAGATGTTATGGCTATTACATAAAGTATTAAATCCATATAAATATAAATCCAATATTGATAACAAAGATACTAGTCTGTCTCAACGTCTAAATCAGACCTCAATGTGAGCTTACATTCCTACCCACTACGAGTGGGTGGATTTACATGTGACTGCCACTATCTATGCGACTCCAAAGGTGCACAAACAGAGGCGACCAGTGCCGGACAGACCAATAGTGTCCGGTAATAATAGTCTAACAGAGAACATCAGCCAATATGTGGATGGATTTATAGCTCCTTTTGTGCCCAGTCTCCCCTCATATATTAGGGACACTAAGGATGTGGTCACCAGGCTCCAGGACATTCTGGTCACCCCAGAAACTAAATTGGCCAGCCTCGACGTCGAGGCCCTTTACTCAAATATTAGGCATGATCTGGGGATCAAGGCATTATCCACTTTTCTGCGTTCTATGCACCTATTTAGGTTTTAATGCACATCGAATAAAAGTGATATATTAATTTGACTTGGGCCAAGATAGGTTTCTTTGCCTGCTTAGGCATTTGTAAATAAATTTTAAGCAAGATAAACAATGGCTATACAGCACTTCTTATCATGAATTTGCTATGCACTATTAGGAGGCATTAGTATACAGTTTGATCAAAGAGCATACACCCACTTACCACAACAAGGTCGCCTCCTTTTAAGTGGGGACCTACTCTAACTATGGCGCGGCGCAGTGCGGCGACCATCGCGCCCCCACACCGCTCCAGCAGGCAATGGGACCCAGTAGCCACACAGCACCCACTGTGCAGAAAAGCCACCAAGGCCCTGGGTCCCACTACTCCACCAGCACGGCACAAAAGCAGCGACGGCCACCGTCCAGCACCGCATGTGAACTGGTGCAAAGAGCTCACCTGTTCACAGCCTCTCAGGAACACCAACTGAGATTTGGTAGGAATTTTAAACCCTTTACAGACTTCTGCAGATTAAAAGCACCTGACCCGAATGGGGAGGAGTGCTGATCCAGAGAGGGGGAAAAGCAAAGTCTATACAAAGTATCCAATGTGTGAGAGAGAATCTAAATCGCACATCCTCATTACTATGCTTTTGATACAACAACTGCTTTAATTTTAAGCAAGATAAACAATGGCTATACAGCAATTCTTTCAAATTTATGATAAGAATTGCTGTATAGCCATTGTTTATCTTGCTTAAAATTAAAGCAGTTGTTGTATCAAAAGCATAGTAATGAGGATGTGCGATTTAGATTCTCTCTCACACATTGGATATTATCTTTTTCTGCTTCTGTGAACACAAAATATAACATTATTATTATAATATAATATTATTTGCCATGTAGAAATATAATTTGTACCAAAAACAGTGATTGATCAGGTTAGTGATGTCTGACTGCTATTATTTTGAACACAACTGTATGTATGGACAGCAGAGAAACAGTAATTCCTATCACACTACCTAACACCCTGCACTGGAACCTATCAGCTACACTATATCAGGATATAACCTACACTGACTATCTCCCACTGACTATCTGTATTATATATATGATCTAACTAACTATCTAATGTAATGATACAGCTGTCTCAGAACTGCAAATAACTGCATAAAATGGCTGCTGGGGAGGTTCTTATATAGTAAGGGGTCGGCAACTTTCCTATTGTTTGCTAGGGATGTTGCTAAGCTCAGACAAAGACATTGCAGCCTTCTCATTGGCCCACAAGCAAGAAGGGAGGTTACTGATGAAAAACAAATCTAGAATATTCGTGATTGCACTATATTCTACATCTTCGCGAAGTCTCAAAGCGACGATATTCACGATAAAAATTAGCGATTAAAATATTTGCGATCAACACTATTTTCAGCACGGCGCATGGCAGCAGGAGGGAAAGAGATAGCCCAGCACCCAGGCCCACGGGTAGGGGCAGCAGCGCCGGCATGGACCGCTGGGCTAAAGGGAGGCAATCCAAAGACCACTAGGGAAAGTAAGAGACATGGTGTGGGCCTAGAATGAGAAGGGAAACTATACTGGAGACCAGGAATGAGAGAAGAGCAATGCATGGGACTAGGAATAAAAGAGGGAGCCATGCTGGGAACTAGGAATGAGAAGTGAAGCCATTTTGGAGCCTAGGAATGAGAGGTGGACCTATACTGAGGACTAAGGATAAGAGGGGAGCCATGCTCCCCTCCGGTCCCGAGCATGACCCCCTCTTATCCCTAGTTCCTAGTATGTCTCCACCTCTCATTTTTAGTCTCCATTATGGCTTCACTTCTCATTCCTAGTCCCCAGCATGGCTCCCTCCCTTATTCCTATAACCCCCACATAGATCCACCCCTGGTCCTCAATATGGCTCCCCTCTTATTCCCAGTCTAGCATATTGCTCCACCTCTCATTCCTAGACCCCACCGTGGCTTCACTTCTGATTCCTAGTCCTCAGCCTGGTCCTCACCCTAGCTTTTCCTCTCACTAGTGATCCCACCATAACTCTCCTCTTATTCCTGGTCCTGAGCATGTCTCTCCTCCTATCCCTTGTCCCTAGTATGGCCCCATCTCTCATTCCTAGTCCCCAGCATGGCTCCCTCTTTTATTCCTAGATACCCGCATGAATCCACCTCTAATTCCCAGTCCCCAGCATGGCTCTTCACTCATTCCTGGTCCACACCATGGCTCTTCCTTTCACTAGTGGTCTACACAATGCCTTCCCTCTCACTCCTGGTACTCAAGAAAGTGTTTTGTTGGTTGGATAGGAGGGTGGTATGTTTATAGAGGGACAGCTTCCATACAGTTTAATGTGTAAGAAAAACAGTCACATAAAAAAAAATGTCCTGGAGCGGGTCTTCTCAAAGGGCTGGTCTTCTGGGGAAGGTTTACTGGTTCACTGGAATTCTGATTGAATTGAGGTAAGGTCTTCTGTTCAGATTCCTCATCTCAAAGAGCATCTCCAGCTCTGGAGGACATGTCATGCATTACAAAAATAGCCCATTGACACTTACTGCCTGGTTTCCCAGCAGATCACAGCTGATTTATTATCACTGGACCTTTCTAACAAGTAGGGATATTCCAAAGAGAAGATCCCTTTAAGTGCTTATACAGATGAAAATTTTTCCCGTATTAGTGAAAACGGACAGCACCTGAACTGAACACTGACCCTTTAAAGTCAATGGGTCAATTTACACAGGCTATTTTCAGCATGAACCATTGGTCATACTGCTCACCTGAAAGAGCCCTTAGGAGGTTGATGGAAGTCTTTGAATGGTTGAGGCCTAATGACATTTGTCTGTTTTGCCCTTTCTGAGCCACCTATTTCATTGCTTTTAGGAAGTTTCCACTAGATACCCCAGATCATGATACCACAGATCACATCTCTCACATGCATTGATTACCCGAGTCTGAAAAGCTATGGAGTAAGGTTCCCTTTTGAGAAGTCTAAGGAGTATAATCCCATAATTTAGTATGCCGCTGACATTTATACTATATCAATGCAGTTTCCATTCTGCTTCCTGACTCGAGTCCTCGGTTATTCTTGTGGCTTTACATTTATTTAAAGAAAGGAAAACTCAATTAATGTGAATATAGTTCTTTTATCTGGTGCATGGTTCTACACCACAGTAAATGAGCTGGGGTACGAGATCAAATTAACAAATGTGTCTTCATGAATGTAAATGAGAATTTAGACACGCTGGTGCGATGAAGAAACATTGCTGTGTTTTCTTTAATCATAGATAAGTCTGAATTCTTATTTCTTCTTCATCTTACCATGTCTATGCCAGGTATCATGGATTATACGTCTCATGTGATATGTTTTAAAGTGAAGCTCCACACTTGATTACATTTAACTATGAAGTAAATGTAAAAACTAGCCATCTTTATAAATATCCATGTAATAAAAAAAACGAAATAGATAGATATACAGCGTGTCGCAGGGGTGTGTATGGAGGATGGCTGTAGTAGTATTCACGGTCCTTTTACTCCCTTCGGCTTTAAGGGGTTCTGCTGCCTGGCGTTGGTTGGAGTGCCCTTGGTTGAAGGTTACTTCGTGCAGGGGATGATGTGCAGTGGTCCAGGAAATGGTCCAGGTTAACAGCAAACGCTTCTTTACTGAAGATTCAAGCTAAAATACATTAGTCACAGTTCTTGGCATGCATGGACTGGCATTTCCTTCACAAGTGCAATTTCCACAGATCTTAAAGATTACACGGCTGCAGTTGGAGCACAGTTGTCTCTTTGGAGCAATTATTCTTGACTTCACCACCAGCTGACTCTAATAATCCAGAAATGGGGATTGCAATACTGAATGCTATGTGAGGCAATGCAACCACAGTGCGGTCCCTAACTTTATTTTACACAGGTTGCAGTACTCACAATACATTTCTCCACAACTGTTCTCTGTGGGATGTGAATATTTTCCTACGCAGATGACCAATATGCTCCTCAGGTGTGTCCGGGCACCGTAGGACTTTAATCTCCTAGATACATGGCTATAGAGACTCAAAGGTCTTGTTCAGAAAGCATTATTCGATATGATGTCAACTCACACCTCCTCTTTGTTTCTGACATGCTCCCGGGATATATCTTAGCAGATTTTTTTTCATGTTTGCTATTTATCTTCCTGGTCTCTGGGTAATTTAATTTAGATCTGGGTTCAGTTAGCTCTGCTCCCATCAATTTCTAGACTTAGACTAACTCAATCCATCTCTTCCTCCCTATGGGGGAGAGGATACAGCCCCACCTAGTGGTTGGTGGTTGCAGCCTGTGAACTCCTTCTGTATTTTAGACAGGAAATATATAATTATACATTTAATCGCAGTTTTTTAGCAGCATAAGTACAGAAAATGCATTTGCCACTTAATAAATTAGATGCATTTTACTCCAGTGCACAGAGGATCATGACTGGCGTATGTCAATGCCAGTTGTGATAAATCTCCCCTGTTATCTACATCCAAAACTAGGTCTGCAGCAGCTGAGGTCTGTATTATGGTGCCAGCAACAATGGACCATACGGTCTCAATCCATCCCCCAAAGAGTGAAAGCCAGTGTCCCATACTATTGCAAGACTCAGTGCCTCCTATAAAGTAGGCAGCTCCCCTAAAACAGGATGTACACCAAAGTAATAGGGTCCACCATATGTGCTACACTGGTATTCAATTTAACTATTATGTCCACCATTCCATTTTTAAAGAGCTTTTCAGTCGATCAGAGTAGCATAAAACACAAATTAAGTCATGTCGACCTCCACCAGTCCCCCATTGCTCTTGTTCTGATGCTTGCTAGGTCCACGCTGGTCTCTGCTTCCTGTTGCCTTCAGTGTAAATCTACAATTTTCATAGTCATGAAAATAAAGAAAACTCTTTGAATGAGAAGGTGTGTCCAAACTTTTGGTCTTTACTGTATATATATATATACACAGTAAATACTAGCTAAAGGACACGGCTTTGCTTGGGTATATTTAATCTATTTTATTTCATGTTTGTGTGTGTCGTTAAAAGATATCAACACTTTCCACTATAACAGTGACATCTACAGCAGCCCGTCCCCTTAACAGTGACTTCCACAGCCCCCTACCCCTTAACACTGACCCCCCCCACAGTACTATATGGGGGCAGTTTGGGGGAAATTACTATATGGGGCAGTTTGGGGGAAATTACTATATGGGGCAGTTTGGGGGAAATTACTATATGGGGCAGTGTGGGGAAATTACTATATGGGGCAGTTTGGGGGAAATTACTATATGGGGCAGTTTGGGGGAAATTACTATATGGGGCAGTTTGGGGGAAATTACTATATGGGGCAGTTTGGGGGAAATTACTATATGGGGCAGTGTGGGGAAATTACTATATGGGGCAGTTTGGGGGAAATTACTATATGGGGCAGTGTGGGGAAATTACTATATGGGGCAGTTTGGGGGAAATTACTATATGGGGCAGTGTAGGGGAAATTACGGTGTGGTGCAGTTTGGGGGGAAATTACGGTGTGGTGCAGTTTGGGGGGAAATTACGGTGTGGTGCAGTTTGGGGGGAAATTACGGTGTGGTGCAGTTTGGGGGGGAAATTACGGTGTGGTGCAGTTTGGGGGGAAATTACGGTGTGGTGCAGTTTGGGGGGAAATTACGGTGTGGTGCAGTTTGGGGGGAAATTACTGTGGGGGCAGTGTGGGGGGAAATTACTATGTGGGGGAAATTACTATGTGGGGGCAGTGTCGGGGAAATTACTATATGGGGCAGTGTGGGGGAATTACTATATGGGGCAGTGTGGGGGAAATTACTATGTGGGGGCAGTGTGGGGAAAATTACTATGTGGGGGCAGTGTGGGGGAAATTACTATGTGGGGGCAGTGTTGGGGAAATTACTATGTGGGGCAGTGTGGGGGGAAATTACTATGTGGGGGCACATTGGGGGAAATTACTGTGTGGGGGCAGTTTGGGGGAAATTACTGCGTGGGGGCAGTGTGGGGGGAAATTACTATGTGGTGGAAGTGTGGGGGGGAATTACTATGTGGGGGCAGTGTGGGGGAAATTTACTATATGGGGCAGTGTGGGGGAAATTTACTATATGGGGCAGTATGGGGGAAATTACTATGGGGTGATTACTATGTGGGGGCAGTGTGGGGGAAATTACTATATGGGGGGCGTTGCTATTGGGGAGGCACTGTAGGGGCAATTCTATTATTTCTGGGGACACTATACAGGGATTATTGCCTGGAGCACAATATAGAATTATTATTATTACTGGGGGCACTCTAGGGGACATTATAGCTGCTGTGGACACTATAAGACATTTGGGGTAATTTATCAAACTGGTGTAAAGTAGAACTGGCTTAGTTGCCCATAGCAGCCAATCAGATTCCACCTTTCATATTTGACAAATCCTTTGAAAATCCAGTTCTACTTAACACCAGTTTGATAAATGACCCTAATTATGTCTACTAGGGTCACAATTTTTTCAGCAGTATAGTACCTGAGACATTGGGGGGCACAACAGGCACAGTATTGGGGGTGGCAGCAGGATGACACTGTGGGGACACTAGGATGGGGAGGTTGATGGAAAAATAAAAAAATCGAACGTGTCTGTGTTACAAACTCTGTAGAGACGAGATGCGGCTGAAAGAATTTGTCATGGCGGTCTAACGGAGGTGAAGAGGAAAGAGAAGGTCTACATGACAGGAGATGTCCCTGGATGTAACAGGTATGTGGTGCTGTATTCTCCTCCATGTCTTTTTTATTATAATTATATGTATTTTAAGTTTGGCGACCAAATTTTTCAGTTTAGGACCCAATTTGGGGTATTTTTTTTTGTCTGAAGATGTCATATGGCCTAGGAAGAGACTGTGGCGCTCACGAAGCACCGCAGCCTCTTTATACAAAAAAAACTAAACTAAAATGGAGGGAAGGGGGCCCAAGTTGGGTAGACAGCCCCGGGCCTATCATGCACTTAATCCTCCCCTGCTTACAAGTGCCCAGGAGACGGGACTTTACTGTAAAGTGCTGTCCTCTATCTGCATTGAGCTGAATCGCAGACCCTCGACTTTGCTCTGACTGACAGCTGTAGTGTTAGCCTGGTTGGATGCTACAACTGTCACTCAGCTCTGAGGGGAGGGGCTATACAGCAGCACAATGCAAAGAGTGCTTTACAATGAAGCTCCACCTCCAGTGCGCTTGCAGGAGCAGAGCTTGCAGAATAAAAATTTGCATTCACACTACTCCTGATAATAAAAACTCCACAAAATGTGGATTTGTATTGCTCTGCCAAGACCCTACCCTACTGTCAGCAGTTTAGCATGGTCAAAGCTGCTGACAGATTCTTTTTTAGGGTATATGCACACATTCAGGATTTATGTGTGGAGAATCCGTACTGAAAACCGCAGGTGCTCACAGGGAAATCCATGCGGACATTTTGCATCAATTGGTGCGGATTTACATGCGGAATTTGTGCGGATTTTACTAAGTGAAAGGATAAAGTCCGGTCAGGAAAAATAAAATAAATTGACATGCTGCGGATTTTAAAATCAGTGCTGAAAAAATCCACATCACGTACATGAGAATTTTAAATTCTCATAGAATACAATATGTATGACCTACGGTGCAGATTTTCCATGCGCAAATCTGCACGGAAAATCAATGCTTAATCCTGATCGTGTGCTTTTATCCTAAACAGTTCAAAACAAACGGCAGAAAATAAATTAACACAAATTGCCACAACAATAATGCTCACTTACCTAAAAATATCAAAAAATACAAAACAAAAATATTTAATTAATATTTTTTAAATTAATATATCCACTGTATTTTAGATTATTATTTTTTTAAATGTCTGTTTCTTACAGATTTATATGATCTTGCGCATTTTGTATTTTTTCCTCTTCGGCAGTAACAATAGAGCATAGCAGGAGCGGCAGCCCACAAACCCCTTAGAATCGGCTCTAAATGAAATTCTGTTTAGATTACATATTTTTACTGGAAGTGAATCCATGAAATATGATAAGGTCATGATAATAATGTCAATTCACTGTCTGGTAGGAAGGGAATGGGATTACACAGAGTGAGTTCCTGCAGAGGCCTATCACGTACAATAGTCCTCCGACTAAATGAAATGGTATTTGCCTGTTTAGGTGAAGAATGATGAAACTTTAAATGGATTGTTGACCTCTGTTGAATGACATGCGACCTGTAAGGTATCTGAGCAGTACATCAATACTAGTTGTGGAAAATTGCTGTCCGCTGGCTGAAAATAAACAATATGATATAAAATATGATTTCAAAATGACTCGGTAAAACACTGAGAATGTTATTTCTACTGCCTACCCCGCGCTCATCTCGTGTTAGTAAATTGAACTGTACTGAAAAGTGAAATAGCATTAGAGCAGGTATTTGTTCTTCAAACGAATCTCCACTCCGAAAGTTTGTCCTAAATTGTATTTGTTCTCTGTGATATCACTAGAGCTGCTAGGTTAGATATTGGTTTGGCTTACAAAATTGTTACTCCAGGCAAATTTACATAATTAGTAAGTAGATAGGCGCTACTAGGGTTATGTGTAATGCTAGAGTCAGGGGCGTAGCTATAGGGAGTGCAAAGGTAGCAGTCGCTACTGGGCCCAGGAACCTGATGGGGCCCAAAGACCCCTTGGTTCATATAAGAAGACACATTTTGCACTGGGGCCCAGAATCTTCAAGTTACACCTCTGGCTGCAAGGAAGGTGTCTGGTCAAGAATTTGGCATGGGCTACCCCAACATATCAGACTCGCTACCTCAACATATCAGACTCTCACCTACAGTGGAATCCTTCAAAAGAAACCTGAAAACCCACCTCTTCAGACAAGACTACAACCAGTGACCCTGCTGCCTCTATACCGCCATGACCAGCTTCACCCGCACCTACTGTGTCCTTCCCCCATACCATGTAAATTGTAACCCCTCACGGGCAGGGCCCTCTCTCCTTCTGTACCAGTCTGTAACTCGTCTTGTTCATGCTTAGTGCAATTGTCAGTATTATGTATGTGCACCGCTTATCATATGTACAGCGCCAGGGGATGAATGGCGCTATAATAATAGATAATAATAATAAAAATGGGGAAGGGGGGCCATTGAAATTTTTACCTCAGGCAGATGGAAGGCTACGTGCTCCCTTGCCACTTGCCACAAAGCACTGAGGGAAAGGGGCCCAAGGTGAACTCTTACACAAGGGCCCATGAACCTTTAGCTACTCCCCTGGCCCAAGGTCGTTAATTTTTTCACACCCCATTCTCCAACATCACTTCCTGCTCTGCGGGTATTGGCTACAACTGCACCACACAGACTTCCAGCTCTACTCGCTTCCTGCATTAATTATATTAAGCTCTTCATGACATCTGTTGTATCTGGTCTACATGTACGGCCTAACTCAACCGCAGCTGGCCATTCCCCAAATGGCTGATGACCACACCATGTGGTCATAACTTAGTTGATGTGGCCATTTCTGCTGCTGTTCCTGTCTCTGTTTCTGCTCAAGCGCAAAGCAGCAGCTGAGCAGGATCAGTTCATGTGCAAGTGCAGGAGATTCTACTGCTGGTACATTGCATACAATGCATTTAGAAAGTCTTCAGACCCTTTCACTTTTTTCACATTTGTTATGTTGCAGCCTTGTGCTAATATTTAAAAAAGAAAGTTTTCCTCCATCAATCTGCCTATAATGACAAAGTAAAAACTGAATTTTAGAAATGTTTGCAAATTTATTCAAAAAGAATACTAAAAATTTGGAAGATATATTCAGATCCTTTGCTATGGAGACCTCCCATCACCTCCCTTGATCATCTTTGATTGGAGTCAACTGTGGTAAATTCAGTTGACTGGGCATGATTTGTAAAGACAAAACCCTGTCTATATAAAGTCTCTCAGCTGACAATGTATATGAGAGTAAAAACCAAGCCATGAAAAGGATAGAACTGTCTGTAGAGCTCAGAGACAGGCTTGTGTGGAGACACACATCTGGAGAAGGTGACAAAAAGTATTCTGCTGCACTGAAAGTTCCCAAGAGCACAGTGGTCTCCATAAATATTTGATTTAAGATGTTTGAAACAAACAGGACTCTTCCTACAGCTGACCACCACATCAAACTCATTTGGGCAGATGGGTCTTGGTAAGAGAGGTGACCAAGAACCCAATGGTCACTGGCTGAGCTTCAAAGATCCTGTGTGCAAAGGAGAGAAACTTCCAGAAGGTCAACTATCACTGAAGTACTCCACAAATGTGGGCTTTATGGCAGACTGGAACGAAGAAAAAACGCACCATGTCAGTAAAAGACACATGAAAGTTTTCAAGAAAAGCACCTAATGGAGTCTCATGCCTCATAATCATGCCACTCGTGTGATAAAAAGCAGCACCAGATGGGTTTACTTTAGCTTTTTCAGTATTATATTAGAAAGGATGCCTGCTTTGCCAATTATGTTAGAAGGACACCCTAACAATAAACTGATCACATAGTACAGCACTGCTTGGACCTCAAATGATCGGATGTTATCTGTAAAGGAAACTTACAGCAAATGTTCTATTTTCCTGCAGTGCCCCCAGAGGGAAAATTAAGCATTACATCATTCCTACTGAAATCAATGAGCTGTCCATGTAATTCATGGTCATATTGGGTCCAAGGCTTTCCCCTCTCCGCCTAACAGATGGTCCTGATTTTGAAACTATCTCCAGAATTTCCTAATAAGGTGTTTTTTAAACTAGACAACCCCTTTAATATAATGATGACATATTATAAAAAATCCAAAAATATCCCTTTTAAGAACACTACAGATATATATTGAGACATTATGGAGCCTTCAGCCAGAATATCTGTTGAAGCTTTCAATGTCCACATCTCTGAAGACAACCAGTGTATGAACATTAGTGGGTTAAAATAAAATGCATATATATCCCAAGGACGATATATATAAGAAGAAAAATTGCATTATCAAAAATTTCCAATGATTTGAATAAAAATAGTTTCCCCGTGGTCAGGTATATTGAAATGCATAAAAGATGTCCTTAAGAAGACCTACAGAGCAGGTAATGTAGCCGACTCTACAGTAGAAGTTGTAGAAGGAGAGCAGAAAGATAACTGATGGGCTGTATTTTAAGGCATATTAACCCAATTATGAGTATATTTTTACCAACAGGGCTTCGACATCTATCACACGGCATTTATTAGACCTCTGAGCTAGGTTATGTCAAATGGAAAGCCGAGAAACTAAGGCATTTCATTAAACTGCTGCTCGAGCCCGGCATTCAATCCAGATACTCTTAAACCGCACGATTTTATCAAAATCTTCGGAAATTGAAGCAATCAGTAAAAAGTGTCGGGGAATTAAAATGTTCTGTCTCGGTGAAAGAGATACCTTCCTTGTAACATATATCAGTGGGGTTTTTTTCTTGATTTTTTTTACCGGTCAGAGGAAAGACATCAAACACAAGGCATTCGCTGTACATTCTAGAAAAATCCAAGATGGGACAATTTTTCATACTTAAAAATAGCAGATGTGTTCCTTTTTTGTATTGCTGCATAACAAAGGATGCTATAATATAGTGATTGATAAAAGGATCTGAGAAAATATGCAAACATCCCGGAGTATGGATAGTATGACAAGAGAAGGAACATTTATTTGGGTAAGGTATTTATCGATGCTAGCACTGGCATAGCGATTAATTCCCGCATCCCTTAATATATATGTATTGTGTTGAACTTTATTGCCTGCTTGAATATTCCTTGAGTCTAAAATAAAGTCACAGCCAATATTTTAATACATAAGACTGAGTGGGGCTGCTTTATAAACGGGAAAATATGGACATTCTGCTAAAAAAAAAAAAAAAAAAACTAAAGGAAAACTATCACCAGAAAGTCAAAAGTTGTTGAATATCTTTTTTAAAAGAATAATCGTATTATGTGAATTTTTATGACACCATTTTAGATTAAACAACATTCTGATATTTTCAATTTTTCATACCATTGAGGATTGACATTAGGATAACACTTCCTGTCACTTTTAAGCTTGTACACTGGGGGCAGGGTCTCTTTATGGTCAAAGGTAGTGATGAGCGGCAGTAGTCATATTCGAATTCACGATATTTAGCAAATATTTTGTAGAATATTCAGCGAATATTCGCAAATTCGAATATTCGTTATATTCTACGATTTTTTTTACTATATTCATTTTTTTAGAATATTCATCATTTTTACAATTTAAAGTCATGATTCCTCCCTGCTTCTTGCTTGTGGGCCAATGAGTCATTGGCCCACAAGCAAGAAGCAGGGAGGAATCATGTTTTTACTCGGCAATTTAAATATTTGCGATAAAAATTCGCATTACAAAAATTTGCAATAAAAAAATCTAGAATTTTCGAAATAACGAATATATATCACTATATTCTAAATATTCGAGAATTTTCAAATTACCTATATTCGCAATGAAAATTAGAAATTCGAATATTCGTGATCAACACTAGTCAAAGGGCTGGATTATAACGAAAGATGCTATTAACAGTGGCGTCCACAGATCTCAATGGACCACATAGCAAAACCTAATATGGGAAGCCTTGCCCCACAAAGTTGTGCAGTAGGCAAAGACACCCAGGCAAAGCAGAATGCAAAGCGCAATGTCACAGATTTCTGATGAATGTACAATTTTTTAAGCAGGCAAAATTTAAATAAAATAAATTGTAATAACAAAAAGTTGCCCTTTTCCTCATCTGCCCTTTTCCTTTATCTGACTTCTGTGTCGGAAAAAGGGGAACAGGTGCTTTAGAAATACAGCGCTCATTCTGATTCTCCATGTATTTATACCAGACAACTGGTATAAGTAGATTGATTAATCTCCTGCTTTTCTTCACATAGTATATTACAAAGCTGTTTGTCTGCAGTCACCACTAGGGGGAGCTCAGTACATAGAAATGTATTTAGTTACCATTGTCTGTAATGGAAGTTGTAATAATCTCTTTGCAATGAGCTACCTCTCGTGACGGCTGCAATTTTTTTATTAGCTGGAACAGAAGAAGTAGTTCAGCACCACCCCATATCATGGTTTGCCTCTATGAAAGATATGCCACTGCATATTAAAAAGCTTGTGGCAGATAACACAGCATCAGAACAGAGCGAGCACCTGGCATCCAGGGCATTGTAAGCCAAGTACCGCAGTGGGCTCCCCAGTACACAGTGAAGTCATGAATAAGGAAAGAAACCCCAACACCAGCTTTTGCCAAAACAGAATTGTACTTAAAGGGAGTCTGTCACCACATTTGACCATATTAGACAGATCCTATAGCGTTATATGTGCCACCCAGCAGTTAAAAACGGTACCTTTGTTGCATATAGCCGAGTCTTCTTTCTGCCAAAAATGAACTTTGAAGATTGTGTAAACGAGCCCTCTCAAGTGCCCAGGGCGGTGTCTCAATCTTCCGAGCCCAAGACCGGACCTCCCTAACGGCTCATAACCCTGCCCTCCTTGTGCCTGTGCCCGCCCGTTTACTCCCCTCCCCTCGCCTTTTCCATTGCGGCTGCGCGGACAAATTCGTAGCCCGCGCATGCGCAGTAGGTATTGCGATGCCCTGCCAGGACCGGGCATCGCATTGCGCATGCGCCAGCTACGAGTCTCAATGTTCAGACAATGAGAGCTGTTTCCCCATCTCACAGCATAATTCCCATGAATTTGGCTGGTGCGCCATAAACCTACAAGAGCAGCCCTGCCAAGTATATCTGTGCCCTAATATGCAGTTGAAATACTATGGTGGAGCAGGGAGCCATCAGCACTGTGCTCCAATGTTCTCTCTACACCCAGTGGCTGGGTGGAGGAAGGTGCGATGATGTTGCTTTATTACACTGACCTGTGCTGGAATTCAATCTAGGTGACACTTAAGTGTCATCATGACTGTGTTTGATCATCAATATTGTAGAGAGGGGCACCAACACTAAGAGGGAACATAAATACTAGGCAGGGACACTAAGGGGACACCACTACTCTGTGTAGGACACTAAAGTGACATAGTTACTATGTTGAGGCACTGATATTGCATGGAAGGGAACTTAGGTGGGACCAATACAGTCAGGGGTCACCAATACAGTAGAGTGGCACTAAAGGGACACCACTAGTCTGTGGGTGACAAGAAAGTGATATCGTTACTGTGTGGGGAATTGATACTGTGGAAGGGCACTAAAGTGGCACCAAAAATGTAAGGGGCACCAACATTGTGGTGCACTAAGATGGTACCAATACATTGGGGGGGGCAATAAGAGGATCTATGAGAGGCACTAAGGGGGCACTGTTACTGTGTGGGGAGCAGTAGTACAGTGTCGGGGGCATACAGTGTTGAACACTAAGGGGGCACTATTACTGTGGGGCACAAAGGAGACACTATTACTGTGTAGGCAAAAGGGGGACATTATTAGAGTGTGGAGGCATCATTACCGTGTAGGGGCACTATTACTGTGTGAAGGTGCTATTACTTTGTGTGTGCACTTAGGGGTTCACTAAGAGAGGCACTATAAACATCCGGTGTACAGTCTGTTTGCTACTGTTATTTTTGGGGACACTACCCGTGTGATTCTATTTTTGCAGCAGGTGGGCAATAATAAAGGGGGAGTGGAATGAGAATTTTTTTTTTATAGGTTAACAATGTGCTGAAAAACCAAAGATCCACAGATATCTGGACAGAAAACTCTGCAGAGACAAGTCATGGTGGTCTGGGTTGGATGGAGAAGAAAAGGGTCAAATCTAACTCCATGGAATATATCTATTCTTACAGCATTATTATTAAGTTGTTTTATCACTATAAAGTCTCTCATACATATTTTTTACGGAGTGGAGGATATGCCTTTGGGCTTTTGTAACTGATCTTTTAAGATCTCAACAATGTCTCTGCCATTGACAATATAAGATTGAGACAGCTCAACCTTCTTCCTCCTCAGTGGCATCTGCACTTATCGCAGAGCATGCCCACAACAACCTTCCATAACAATCAATAAATTGTTTCTTACTGAATCTTCTAATTCCAAGTGTCACTCAGGCAACATGACCGCCACCATAATCATGTAAAGAAAATAAATAGAAATAGAAAACTAAAAGACATCAGAAATAAAAAGAGATAAGTTTCAGTAAAAAACTAAGTAATAAAATAAAGAAGTAATACACTCTTTTTAAAAGACAATAATTGATAACCACCATGTTTCCTGGGAAATACTTGACCAATTAGTCCCTACACCAGAACATGCTCCACCTTTACTCCTAATATGAGTCCTGATATTGCATTGCATGGGGTATATCATACAAAAAGATTATGTTAGAAACCTAAGTATATCCATACATTGGAAATTATTGTATGATACCTTATTGTTCATCTGTACTTATGTGGCAGGGTTTTTATGTGGCCCTACTGCTGGGGCCTGCTGGTGAAACTGCAGCGTAAATGGGACACTTTAAACATCTGCCTATGTATTTGCATCGTATGGTATTTCCTATTATCAGGCTGGCAATGTCATTACACCCAGTCGCCCCTAGGTGATGCTGTCACCACATAACATATATAGCTTGGGTATGTCTAGCTGAGAGAAGAACAGGAAGTTAGTAGTTAGTGAGAGGAGGAAAGGCAAGTGTATAAAGGAGAGAAACAGGCATCGTCCACCATGTAGTCTGCTATTTCTACCCCTTGGTCATGGCCAGGCTAAGAGGGTTACAGCTGAATCTAGCTTATGGACCTCATCAGCACCAGTGCCTAAGAGTAACTTTCTAAGTGCCAGGACACGTATGGATAATTAGTGCTCAGAATTGTCCTTATCCACTACACAAGTCTTCCGGGACATAGTGGAAAAACCTAAACCTTTTTAGTGGAGCATCCTGCAAATAATGAAGCAGAAGGCCCTTATTGGATAGCTCAAGATAAGTGGAAAACAGCATATTTAGTACCAGTGTGCTATAGTTTGGACTTAGAATAATAAATTCAGAAATCTTGCCTGTAAAGAGTCAATCCTAAAGAGAACTCCTCAACTGACTATTGCCTAAACCTAATAAAAGGTATACAATTGAACTTATTTCTGAGTCATCACTTATATCATACAAATTAACTGTGTCTGTACTGATTACCTGAAGACAAATGATTTAGTAAATGTTCAAATGTTTGATAACAACTGACTCCTCATCATTTCCACTACTAAACTCAACATTTGCACCTTACGTTGCTGGCGTCACGAACCAGGGGCCCAGCCACCAAAGCACCTTGAACACCAATTAACATCAAGGGCACCTCAACCAACATGTGGCTGGTGTTCCCTGCAACAGAGAGTGCCCCAGAGGATTTCATGCTGCCTTCCCATCCACTGTATGCCAGACCACGGAGGCATCTGCTAACCGTGAGTAGATGAACTATTACACCCATCGGTCCACCGTGAGTCTCACATGTTTCCCCTGTGGTTTGGTAGCATTATAAAACTACTCCAGAAAATCCAAGTTCACACATCTTTATGTACCAGAAAAATATCTGCAGTTCTGCTGTGTAGTGGTAGTTTTGGAAACTGGTACCGCCGGATCCTGATCCTTGTGAAGTACTATTAGCTCTTTTAGATATATGGAGACTTGCAAGTGTAAGCAATAAGCACCGATGAAATAAGACTCACGTACAGTCTGCTTTGTGTCCAAGAAATTCTGTCTGTTAACATGTGTTAGACCTTTTTACCGGGCTAACCCGCCCTCCATGGCACATGGCCGCCCAATAATATTACAGATAGGCAGGTACAATCCACCTCATGCCTTGACCAATAGGAATACATTTCAGAACTGAAAGGTATACATTTGCACACTTCCTGAGAGTGCTGGTGGGTGGAGCTCAAACATTCTCACCATCCACTACCACACCCAGAACATGTGCGTATGCTTCAAAATGAATCAGCCTTTTATTTAAACAGATATCGCCCTAATCGGACAATATCTATTTAATTCGGTACAGATATCCTACTGACCCAAAGTGAACCTCTGTTAGACATTGTTCCGAAAGGGGGGGATCAGTCCCTGAAAAAGGTCTTTTAAAACAAGGTCGACCAAGAAAGATGATATAGCATTCACATGGCCACCAGTCCCACCAACCAATATTTTGTAGCATGTTGGGGCCCCCCATTGTTCAATGAGACCGGCATCAGTGTGCTATACCCCACTGTTGCTGATGAGGATCCGCTGGTAGCTTTCACTAAGAACATTGCTCTCAGAGCCAGCAGCCATTAGATCCCCCTCAAACCAACGGTGGCGGCTTTTACATGGGGGGGGGGGGTAGGAATTCTTCTGCTATACACATCAACAGCACCTGGTCAAGTCCTTCTATTGCTCCACACTCTTTCTGCTATGGAGCTTGTGCATAGAAGGGGCCCAGGCCAGATAGGTTCCACTCCCTTTGATAATGTGTGACAAGAACCTGTACAGGACTTCCCTTTCCAGAGGAATGGCATTGTATGGAAACAAGCAGGTTGGGACCGGTCCCAAAGGTCATAGAAAGGGATTCGAGTGGGAAACAAACATCAGGTCCTTCTGTCCTAGGCGGCAAAACCTGGTACTAAAATGTGGGGCCCATTCTTCTAACGTATGGTACGCTAATTGACCACAAACTTCAGGAGCCAATAAGAGGTGGGTCTGGCATGGTCTGGTGGTCTTATTTATTGTAGGTCTGTATTAGATAAATATATGAATGGAGTTGTCATGGTCAGGAAGGGTAGGTGGTGAAGTTCCCAAAGGTGTTGAAGGCTTCAAAATGCTCCTTGTGCCTATCCAACCAATGGAGCACCATATAATCTGCATTTGGGCAAATGGGTTTAGTCAAGTCCTGCCATTTGGTTTATTAAGTGAACATCATCCAGCTCAATTCACGATGAGGTCGTCTGGATGCAACAACCCCTGTAACACTAAAGAACATATGTTTTAGAACAGTGGTCTCCAATCTGTCGTTCCTCAATATGATCTAATAGATTATTTGAAAACTCCCATAAAAATACACCCTAATTACAGGGTCCTAAAGTCAATTCCAAATGGGGTTGTCTTCTGCTGGATCTTTGGAGGCCTTTACTGTGCCAGGGCTTGGGCCACCCAAGGAGCATCAAGTAGACCAGTTTGATCCTTCCAGACATGCCAGGCATCATGCTGCTTGTGTTTGTTATGTCGAAATTACTGTAACTCTACATTGTATGTACCCTGCCGTGTAACCATGCCGTCGACATGAAATCATGAAGGAAATAATGCCTGTGCATTGCTATGCTTGTATAATGAACTTACCATGCCACTAAAAATGTATGTTCTACTGTTTCTAATTTCTATTAACTGGCAAAATAGAATTCCTTTGTGGTGTGAGTGATGTCACATCACCTGGCCCTGATCTTATTGATTTAATTACTCTTCTCTGAATAAATGTTGTTCAACCTAAAACAGATACTTAAAATGTAAATTAATTCAGTGATGCAGAAAAATACCTCACTCAGTGCAACCACACTGCAAACCCTCATGAGAAATAAAGTGGCAGCTCTTTAAAATTACTCCGAACTTGGAAGAGGGAAAAAATTCTGAAATTGGACATTTATACTATTTCTAGTTATATATGCAAACCAATACTATGTAACTTAAAGGGGGTGTCGATTTTTATATAAATGGCAAATGTGTAATAAACATAAGTGGTAGAGATGAGCATATTTTTCAAAAATTCTATTCTGAATTTTCTGAAAAAATGCCACGAATCGCATAAAAAAATGTATATTTCCTGGCTGCAGAGAGCCTTTATAGTGGTGTAGAACACTGTACCTTGCAGTAACACGCATAGGGAGTCTGCTGTGGTAGTGAAATAATACTGTGAGTCAGTATGACATGTAGATGACAGGCGTTGCTCTTAGAATCACTGCACACTGATTTGGGCAGTCACGGGGCCAAAACTAACCAAATAACTCAAGTATGAACTCAGCCTTACAGGTCTATGTTAGCGCCAAGAAGAAAGGCACTCCTTTTACACTCTCTTTAGCTGATTCCACATAGATGTCTACAGAACCTGTGCTATTAAACGCTTATACAGGTAGAGCCCCCCGACAGAGTGGAGAGGGTGTGAGCAGTAAGTTTGTGTTGACGTCACTAATTATTTTGCTCTTCCTCTGATCCGTCAGAACATTAACCCCAAAAAAATTGATCCTGTCTGTTGAGCATCCACCTCCACTCGGTCAGCATTTGGTCAGTAATCCATCAGTATTGCTAATGCAAAAAAAAAAAACAGGAGTGGATCCAAAATAAAGATGACACGTGAATGGAATATATGCATATCTTCTGTGTTTTGTACACACTCCTACTTTTGGCTACCAAATCACAAGACAATTCTGATGGGACCATACAGGCCTTACAGCTGCTACACAGACAGGATCCGTTGTGCATCTAATTTTTACTCACTTCTGAACGATCAGAAGAAGGGTCAACTAAATAATAATGTCAGCTAGGCTGAAAGGCAAAAAAGTGGCCCAGTCATGAAGTGGGGAGGGTGGGAACAGCATGAGAAGTCCACAGAGTGGCCCTATGACATAGTGGTGAGGTGGAAGCAGCATGAGCAGGCCACAGAGTGGCACAATGACAGAGTGTGGAGGGGGCGGCAGCAGCAGCATCAGGAGGAGGCCACAGAGTGGCACAATGACAGTGTGGAGGTGGCCAGAGAGTGGCAATGTGACATAGTGTGGAGGTGGCAGCAGCATCATAAGACCACACAGTGGCAAGGTGACATAGTGTGGAGGTAACATCTGCATAAGGAGACCACAGAGTAGCAAGGTGACATAGTGTGGAGGTGGAAGCAGCATGAGGAGACCACAGAGTGGCAAAGTGACATAGTGTGGAGGTGGAAGCAGCATGAGGAGGCCACAGAGTGGCAAGGTGACATAGTGTGGATGTGGCAGCAGCATCAGGAGACGGCAGAGTGGCAAGGTGACATAGTGTGGAGGTGGCAGCAGCATCAGGAGACCACAGAGTGGCAAGGTGACATAATGTGGAGGTGGGTGGCAATACCAGTACCAGATGAAAATGGTGGCTGAAAGAAGGAGCACTTTGCATCAGGTGGGTGGCAGCATCAGAATAGTAGCTGAGGCAGGTAGCCAGAAGAAACCGGTCACTTTTGTCAAAGTGTTGTGTTGTGGCACCATGGATTATCTAGTCTGATGCATAGGGCATTGGTGGGTGGAAATCCTGGCTGATCCACGACTGATACATTTTGACAAAGGTCAGTCTCTCCACATTTTGGGTGGACAGGCGAGTTCTTCTTGGGGTAACTATGGCCCCCGCTGCACTAAACACCCGCTGTGATGCCACACTACTGGCCGGGCAGGACAGCTTCTCCAGTGCTAACTCGGCCAGTTGCGGCCACAAATTCAGTTTGGCTGCCCAGTACTCCAGCGGATCTTCAATGACGGCTGGCAGGGTGCTGTCCAAGTATGCCACCACCTGCTGGTTCAGGTTCTGCTTTATTTCTAGCTGCTGGTGAGTAGTTTCTTCACTATGCGGGTGAAGAAAGCTGCTCATCAGCGACTCTAGACTCAGGCTGCTGCTGCTGATGGAGCTAGTACTGCTCCTGCCACCCCACCCCTCCCCAGCAGCATTAGCAGTGGAACGTCAGTGCAGAGGGCCCCCCCCCCCCGTCAGACCTGCGAGAGGATGGACGATGGAGCAGATAGGCAACGGCCAACTGACTACATAGCATGTCTACATAGTAGTTAAGTTTGTCCTCCCTCTCAGTGGGTGTGAAAAAGGTCATCATTTTGGACCGGTAGTGAGGGTCCAACAAAGTGGAGAGCCAGAAGTCATCCCTCTGCCGAATGGTGACAATGTGGCTGTCACTACTCAAGCAAGTGAGCATGCATCGGGCCATTTGTGCAAGAGACTCAGAGGGACTCCCTGCCTCCATCTCCAATGCATACTGCCACGGTGTGTCTGGGTCCTCTGCCTCCTCTTCCTCATCACCCTGTAGCTCCTCTGGCTGCTCTTGCTCCTCCTCTCCTGTCACCTGTGTAGAAAAACCACCCATTTCACTACACATTGCTTGTGCTCCAATGTCCTCCTCCTCCTCCAGTTCAGCCCCCACAGGGCTCATGTGGCCGTGAGATCTAGGCGCCACTTCTCCAGTCCCCTGACCAGCCAGATTTACCAGCATCTGTTCCAGGACATGAAGCAGTGGAATTACATTGTTCATCCCATAGTCCTGGCAACTGACAAATAACGTGGCCTCCTCAAAGGGCCTGAGAAAACGACAGGTGTCACGCATGAGCTGCCACTGGCTGACATCGAAGTTACACAGGGGAGTACTCCTGTCCTCTTGCATCATCAAGAAATCGTTTATGGCCTTTCTCTGTTCATATAGTCGGTCTAACATATGGAGGGTGGAATTCCAACGGGAGGAAATGTCATATATCAGCCTATGTTGGGGGATGCTGTTCTGCCGCTGCAGCTCAAGGAGGGTGTGCTTTGCGGTGTACGAGTGGCTGAAGTGCATACAAAGTTTCCTAGCCATTTTTAGGATGTCTTGCAGATGGGTGGAAGACTTCAGGAACTGATTGACAACCAGATTGAACACCTGTGCCTTGCAGGGTGCATAGCTCAGCCCTCCTTGACGCTGCGCCAACACCATGTTCTTCCCGTTGTTGGTCACCATGGTTCCGATTTTGAGTTGTCGCAGAGAAAGCTAGGATTCAAATTCTTGATGAAGGAGCAGTTTCTCCCTTGTGTGACTCCGTTTGTCAAGACAAACGTGGTGCAGAACAGCGTGATTAAACATCCAAAGTCGATTCGCATAAAACTTCGTTCTAGCACTGTACAAAGCAGGAGCTCCGTACAGTATTAAAATGTATTGGCTTCAATGAGCCGAAGTTATTGTTACGCAAAGTCTCGTGAGACTTCAACCAATAACTTCATAAATTACTTCATAAATTAATTTGTACTGTAAAAAACTATTTCCCGAACTCGGGTTGGGTTCTAAGGTACCACTTAAAACCGAACCCGTGTTCTGGAAATGTTTTTTTACAGTACAAATTAATTTAGGAAGTAATTTATGAAGTTATTGGTTCGAAGTCTCATGAGATTTTGCGAAGCAATAGCTTCGGCTCATCGAGCCAAAACATTCTAATACTGTACGGAGCTCCTGCTCTGTACAGTATTAGAACAAAGTTTTATGCGATTAAACTTCGGATGTTTCATCATCATCGGGAGAAGACGGTGGCAGCATGCCCCTGAGGCAGCCCCTACTTCCCGGACAGGAAGGCTCCTGCGAAGCGGATGGTCTACCCTGGGCACGTTTGGCTCCCGACCTCCCACTGCTGCTACCCTGCTGACTCCCGGCCACGCTAGCGACTTGCTCTCTCCACCGCTGCCTCACGTTCAAGCTGCCACCCTCTTCTCCCGATGACAATGAAGCCCCTTCTTCACCCTGTTCCCAAGTGCGATCAGCTACATAATCATTAGGGATGAGCGAATCAACTTCAGATGAAACATCCAAAGTCGATTCGCTCATCCCTAATAATCATCATTGAGTACTGTCTGCGCGTCACTGATGTCTTCCTCAACCGTTTCTGGGTCAGGAGCTCCTGACCGCTCGCAACACCAACTTCACTCTCCTCATCACTACTTGCCCGCCTAGTGGAGGAAGCAGCGGATGTCTCCTCCACATCTTGGCTTGCCAGTAGCTTCTGACTGTCCTCTAGTAGCTCGTCTTCGCTGTATAGTGGAGCTGAGCCCACAGCATACAATACTTCTCTGGCTGAGGGAACAGAAAAGGACAGAGGCAGGTTGAGGACAGGTGAGGGCACAGGGCCTGCTCCCGGGCCATGCCAACTAAGGGTTGTGTCTGATGAACCCACTGACTCTTGGCTGGGGTGTTTGATGTCACTTGCAACGAAGTCGAAGATCGAGTCAACCATTCAAGAACAGCTGGGTTGCTGGTCAAACACACGGCCGCTAGCTGACACTGGGAGCTCAGGCCTCTCGAAGTGATCCCTGCTGCCACAGCCCCTTACTCTGCTGCAACCTCTGGCTACACCAGAAACATTTAGGCCTCTCCCACTCCCCTGTGCAGGCCTGGCATTTCTCTGTCTGACATACTGTTAGATCAAATAAGTAAATAAAAAATACATTTTCTCACTTCACCACACAATAGCTAATAATCCCTTTTTTTTCCCACTATTACATGACAAAAAGGGCTTTATAACATATAACTACACCGCTGTTTGGCAAATATAATTTTCTTTTGCCACTAATACACACCACAAAAGGCTTTAGAACATATAACTGCACCGCTGAACGGCAAATATATTTTTCTTTTGCCATCAATACACACCACAAAAGGCTTTAGAACATATAGCTGCACCACTGAACGGCAAATATATTTTTCTTTTGCCACTAATACACGCCACAAAAGGCTTTAGAACATATAACTACACCGCTGAATGGCAAAAATATTTTTCTTTTGCCACTAATACACGCCACAAAAGGCTTTAGAACATATAACTGCACCGCTGAACGGCAAATATATTTTTCTTTTGCCATCAATACACACCACAAAAGGCTTTAGAACATATAGCTGCACCACTGAACGGCAAATATATTTTTCTTTTGCCACTAATACACGCCACAAAAGGCTTTAGAACATATAACTGCACCGCTGAATGGCAAAAATATTTTTCTTTTGCCACTAATACACGCCACAAAAGGCTTTAGAACATATAACTGCACCACTGAACGGCAAATATATTTTTCTTTTGCCACTAATACATGCCACAAAAGGCTTTAGAACATATAACTGCACCGCTGAACGACAAATAGTTAAGGCTGCGTGCAGCCTGTAATTGTGGGTGGAGCGACTTACCCTACTTAAACCCCCTGGTACAAGCAGGAGGGCACCTGTTCTTTGCTGTTTCGCCTGTCCGTGACGTCACTTACGGTTTTGATACCTTCTGTGACGTCACTTCCGGTTTCGCGTCCTCGTGGAATCCAGACCACGGCGCCTCCGGTAAGTTGGTCCCGGCTGGGTAGCCGAGCCCTGTTGGCAGTGCGGACGCAGCCCCGCTTCTCTCTCTGCAGCCTAGCAGAGTATCACCGCTCTGCGGCCCGGGCGGACGCGCCTGCCACCGGCACCTCGTGTTCCACCGATTCACAGCCCGGCCGGTAGCTCCACGTCAGGCCCCCTGCCTCACGCCGGCTACCGGAGCATGCATCGCCCAGTCGCCTCCCCCCTCCAGGTACCGGGCACCTCCGGCGCATGCGCCGCAAGTTGTTGCGGTGCGGCCCGAAAAAAGGGGGGCAGGCGGGGACGGCGCCGCATGTGTGATGATGGGGCTGTTTGTTGTAGGCTCTATACTGCAAGACCTTGCAGACGCCTGCAAGCCAACCAAGGTTAGGAAGTTTAGATGCGGCACTGTGGTTAAGTCATCTGTTGACCAGTTCTTGAGTTGTTGTGGCTGCCAGGGAAGGTTGGCACTGTGGCAGTCATGCCTTCTTCCTGATTATGTTACCCGGTTCTGGGGTCCCGGGCGGCAGGACTAGCAGCACAGCCGCCCTGTCTGCATTGAGCACCGCTTCTCCGTGCGGGCGAGTCGCTGGCTGCCTGGCTGTTTGGCCTGCTGCCCTTAACCCCCGGACTGCTGGAAAAAAGGAAAATTGTGATTTACTGCCAGGTGCAGGCCCCGGTCACCCTGGGCTCCTATGCCAATCACGCCATTACGTTTATAAATCTTCACCCCCTTAATCGCTCAGGTCTTGTGTGTTCCCTGAATCACTCGGGTCTTGTGTGTTCCCTGATTCGCTCAGGTGTCATGTATTCCCTGAATCACTCAGGTGCCTCTCTCCGGGTCTCGTGCCAACGCAAGCTTATTTTTCATGTGAGCAGGGCCTCAGGCCACCGGAATTTCGATCCATCCTCAATTGTGTCGCAAGGCTCCTCCATGCTCGGTCACTCCACGGTGCCGGGTTTCACGTAAGTTCCAGCCGAGTGGCGGCGTGACGCTTCTCCGCAGCTCAGAGCCTTCCTTCGTTCATCACGAGCCTCCATTCCTAGGTCTTCAGTATCGCCGGAGAGTTGGCAGCGCTGTTCGGTTAGGTTGCGATCCTTTCTATACCATGTTCGTTCCTGTTTCCTTCTGATTCTCAGGTTTCATGTATTTCCCGGATTAGCCCAAAATTCACGTATTTACCCATTCACCCAGGTCTAATTTCCCGAAGTCGCGCAGGTTTTATGTGTTTCCTGGATCGCTCGGGTTCATGCATTTCCCTGAATCAATCGGGTTTATGTTTCCCGAATCGCCCGGGTTCATGTTTTCTGGATCGCTCAGGTTTATGTATGTGCCCGAGTCACTCAGGTTTACGTATTTCCCTGAATCGCTCAGGTCAGGTATTTCCCTGAATCGCTCAGGTTTTGTATTTCCTGTCTTCAGGTTGCCGGTATTTCCAGGCGGTATGTTTTTCCTGATTCACCCAGGTTACGTATTTCCCTGAATCACTCATGTTTTGTATTTTCCTGTCTCTTTCAGGTTGGCGGTATTTCCAGGTTGTGTGTATTTTCTTGATTCACTCAGGTTACGTATTCCCTGAATCGCTCAGGTCTTTTTTCCCACAGGTTGTTCACATTTGCCTGATTCGCTCAGGTCTTTTTCCCGCAGGTGTTCGCATTTGCCTGAATCACTCAGCTCTTTTTCCCACAGGTTGTTCGCATTTGCCTGAATCGCTCAGGTCTTTTGTCCCACAGGTTGTGCACAGTTGCCTGAATCGCTCAGGTCTTTTCCCACTGGTGGTACACATTTGCCTGAATCACTCAGGACCCGATATATTTGCCTGAAACGCTTGGGGTTTTCCAGCAGTATCCAGTGGTTCCTGTTTACCCGGTTCGGGTTCCGCATGTTTGAATCCCTGATTGCATTGGATCCGGGTTCATCACGGGGGTTTGGACATGGTCATCCATTATCTTGACAATTGTTGTTACATCAGGTATTGTACTCTGCTCCCACTCAAGCGGCATTCTCCTGTTCATTGCTACGTCATGGTTTTGCTCAATCTCACCTGGGCAGTCTGCACCCTGATTCCTGATCGTCAAGGGACCTCAGGGCTAGTTGCCCCAGCTTTTCGCCAGGCTTGAGGCCCCCGTGGCGGCCGCTAAGCTGGCTAAGATTCAGGCTGCCGTTCATCTGCGGCTTCTTCCAGGGTCCTGTCCAAGTGGGAGCTCCAGTCCCTGTTAGGGTTCCTCAACTGTACATTTACGATCATGCCCAGGGCAGGTCTTTCACTTCCCGGCCCCTCAGTCTCCAAAAAAAACCACCCATCCTCGGGGGGAGGTGGACGAGGTCACGTTTCATGGCTTTATAGCCCATTGCCACACGCACCGCCTCCTGTCATTTAACATCATCAAGCTGTATTTGGCCAGCATTCAACACCATCGGATGCTCAGCGACCCCTCTGCCAAATCCATTTTTCGTATCAGCCCATCAAAGCCACCCTCAGGGTTAGCGCAGCGGTCCAGGTGCGTAGACAACCAGTGTCAGGCGAGCTTTCTGCAGATTGTCCATAGCCCTAGACTGTCTCCCTTTTGGGCACTCAGCAAGCATCATCACCAAAGCAGCCATGTACCTAGGGTTCCATGGGTGCTTAGACCCGGGGAGTTCACCTACGGCACGGTCAACCGAGCGACCCTGCTCAGGCGACATCTCGCCTGGCATACGGTCCACTTCATACTGTCCATCCCAGCCACCAAGTCCAATCATGCTGGTCCTCCCACCGAGGTAGAGTTCTTCCCTACTGCCAACTGTTGGTGTTCCGTCTAGGCACTCCAAGAGCTTCTGGCCTCACTCCAGTCTCCCGCGTTAGACGACCCGTTGCTCCCGATTAACGGTAGGCCCCCCTTCTTTGGCCCAGTTGTCTCCAATATCCGCACCCTGGCGGCAGGGGTGGGGTTCAACCCTAGCATGGTATCCGGGCACTCCTCTCACGTAGGGTCCGCTTCCGCAGCATCCAGTCATCAGGTACCGGCACACGTAATCTGCAAGGAGGGTCATTAGCAGTCGTCCTGCTACCCTAGGTACATTCCCAATCCGCGAGTTGAGATTGTCAGAGCCTTTCGTTCTTTGGGCTTTATGGGTTCCTTGATGCTCCAAGAATACATTCCACCCTACTCCGGGCCGGTTCTCTTTGCCCACTTATCTAGGCCTTACCTCGTCACTGGCACCGGGCACACTCCAGCCAGTTGGTTCAGGGCAGTACATAGGCATGCCTACTCTGTTCCTCGATTAGCTCCTACCACAAATATATTTTTATTTTCAAGGCTCACAGAAGGCTTATACAGGTCCTTCTAAAAAAAATTAGCATATTGTGATAAAGTTCATTATTTTCTGTAATGTACTGATAAACATTAGACTTTCATATATTTTAGATTCATTACACACCAACTGAAGTAGTTCAAGCCTTTTATTGCTTTAATATTGATGATTTTGGCATACAGCTCATGAAAACCCAAAATTCCTATCTAAAAAAATTAGCATATCATGAAAAGGTTCTCTAAACGAGCTAATAACCTAATCATCTGAATCAACTAATTAACTCTAAACACCTGCAAAAGATTCCTGAGGCTTTTAAAAACTCCCAGCCTGGTTCATTACTCAAAACCACAATCATGGGTAAGACTGCCGACCTGACTGCTGTCCAGAAGGCCATCATTGACACCCTCAAGCAAGAGGGTAAGACACAGAAAGAAATTTCTGAACGAATAGGCTGTTCCCAGAGTGCTGTACCAAGGCACCTCAGTGGGAAGTCTGTGGGAAGGAAAAAGTGTGGCAGAAAACGCTGCACATCGAGAAGAGGTGACCGGACCCTGAGGAAGATTGTGGAGAAGGACCGATTCCAGACCTTGGGGGACCTGCGGAAGCAGTGGACAGAGCCACCGTGTACAGGCGTGTGCAGGAAATGGGCTACAGGTGCCGCATTCCCCAGGTCAAGCCACTTTTGAACCAGAAACAGCGGCAGAAGCGCCTGACCTGGGCTACAGAGAAGCAGCACTGGAGTGTTGCATGTCATTCGGAAATCAAGGTGCCAGAGTCTGGAGGAAGACTGGGGAGAGGGAAATGCCAAAATGCCTGAAGTCCAGTGTCAAGTACCCACAGTCAGTGATGGTCTGGGGTGCCATGTCAGCTGCTGGTGTTGGTCCACTGTGTTTTATCAAGGGCAGGGTCAATGCAGCTAGCTATCAGGAGATTTTGGAGAACTTCATGCTTCCATCTGCTGAAAAGCTTTATGGAGATGAAGATTTCATTTTTCAGCACGACCTGGCACCTGCTCACAGTGCCAAACCCACTGGTAAATGGTTTACTGACCATGGTATTACTGTGCTCAATTGGCCTGCCAACTCTCCTGACCTGAACCCCATAGAGAATCTGTGATCTGGGAGAGAAAGTTGAGAGACGCAAGACCCAACACTCTGGATGAGCTTAAGGCCGCTATCGAAGCATCCTGGGCCTCCATAACACCTCAGCAGTGCCACAGGCTGATTGCCTCCATGCCACGCCGCATTGAAGCAGTCATTTCTGCAAAAGGATTCCCGACCAAGTATTGAGTGCAGAACTGAACATAATTATTTGAAGGTTGACTTTTTTTGTATTAAAAACACTTTTCTTTTATTGGTCGGATGAAATATGCTAATTTTTTTAGATAGGAAATTTGGGTTTTCATGAGCTGTATGCCAAAATCATCAATATTAAAACAATAAAAGGCTTGAACTACTTCAGTTGGTGTGTAATGAATCTAAAATATATGAAAGTCTAATGTTTATCAGTACATTGCAGAAAATAATGAACTTTATCACAATATGCAATTTTTTTTAGAAGGACCTGTATAGCCAAACCAGGTTTGCGTCACCTTAAATCACATAATTCACTTTGGGGGATGCTAAAATTAAAAACAAAAAAAACTTTATTTGCAATTACTAAATTTAAAAAGTTGGGAGAAATTAGACGTACAATAATAATTGCCAATCCATGGTAATAGTAATGCTTACCTCGGGTATTGGAGCAGATAAACCCGCAAAAAACACACAGTAGCAATTGCGCCTCAGGTTTCCAAAACACGCAATTGCCACCACTGATGAGAGCTGTAGAGCAAATGGGGTATATTTCACACCCCCCTGCGCTAAAACAGCCTTGTATAACCCATTAACGATTGACTCTGTTCACATCCGGCTGCAGTGTGACACCTAAATCACAGAAACTCCATTCTTGCTATCTAATGTTGTAGCTGGAGCTAAGCTAAAAGACACACTGACCGTCAGTCGAGGGTTAAACAAACTGTCCCTGCCGCTAGTTCACATGTGCCCCTGAACTGCTGCTCCATCCCTATTGACTATAATGGGGGGCATGGACAGCGCACGGCGAGAGGCAGCTGGACTAAAAGTATGACATGTAGTACTTTTAGTCCGGCTGCATCTCCCCGTGCGCTGCCGTTCTGCAGCCGGAACTCCACCCACCCCCATTATAGTCAATGGGGACAGATCGGCAGTCCGGGGGCACACGTGAACTAGTGGCAGGACGGATCCGACAGCCTGTTCACCCGCCGGAACAGCCTGCCGGACTCCCCTGCCACTAGTGTGAAACTAGCTTTAGATGTTCACCAATTCTCCTCCTAAATTGTCTTGTGGTTTTTTCCACGTATTGGATTCCACAAACACAAGTAATCAGGTATACCAGACTCACAGTTCTGCAACTAATAAAAGTCCTGATGTGATATGTGGTACCTGTACTTGTGCTCTGAAAAGTGCTACCTTTTTTTAATGCAACGCATGCGATGCAACCACTGCAACGGTAATTACCAAGCATCGATTCTGTTAGCCAATCTGGAGTAAGAGGAATAGGTTCATGAAAACTGTGGACCAAAACAGTCCTTCATATTCCTGCCTCGCAGATAGGTGACTGCCGGAGTGTCCCCCACCAGGTGTCCAATACCTGGATCAGCTTGTAAGATCCCCCAATAGCGGGATAAGATCTCCCTCACGTAATTATGGGCCTCGTCAAATTCGCCAATAATACGAACTTGATCAGACTCTGATGGCCTAACGCGAGGAGTCAATAAGGATTCCCTATCACATCCCAGGGCATGTCGATATGCCCAATTAAGCACCGTGGGGGATATCCACGTTGTGAAAACCGCTGCTAAGATCTTTAGCAGCCAAACGAAAATCGTGCATATTGGTGCAATTGCGGCGAAGGCGCAAGTACTGGCCTTTAGGAATACCCTGTTTGAGGGCTACTGGATGACAATTTTACCACTCAAGCAAACTGTTTCTTGCTGTCTTTTTCCGAAAAAGCCTCTAGGATCCTTATAGATTGTGAGGTCCAAAAAAGTAATAGTGGAATCATGGATCTCAGAGGTAAAGTAGAGACCCCAGTCATTAAAATGAGGAGTTGGACAAATGAGTCAAAGCTATTTTGGTCCCCTTTCCACAGAATCGGCACATCATCAATGTACCTCAGCCAAAGTACAATTTATGATGCAAATTCAATCATTTTTTCTCCAAACACCTCATCTCGCTCCCAGCCCCCCAAGTAAAGGTTTGCATATGTGGGGGCACAAGGGCTCCCCATCGCCACGTCCCTTACTTGGTGGTAGATTTTTTTATTGAACATAAAGTTGTTGTGTTCTAAAATAAAATTCAGCACCTGTACTACCAGTTCATTATGTGTCCATAGGTGCACCCCCCTCTGCTGTAAAAAGGAGGACACCACAGCACATCCTTTTTCACGGGGAATTGAATTATACAACGCCTCAACATCCAACTGGCCAATTGGACATCCATTTGAACCTAAAGACTGTCCACCATTTTGATCACTTCTGTTAGAATCCCTCACATAGGATGGAAGTGATATAACAAAAGGCCTCAAAATCTGGTCTACCTAGGTACTTATCGGATGTGTTAAACTGCCAGTACTTGAGCCTATGGGTCTCCCCTTAAGTGGCTCTAGGCCCTTATGAATTTTGGCGAGAAGATAGAAGCAGGCCATTTTCGGATGAGGAGGTAACAGGAAATCCCTTTCGGTATTGCTAACGAGCCTGGATTGCTGAGCTTGTGACAATATTGCACAATATTGTTATGCACAATAAGTTCCCTTTGGTCAGAAGTGGATGGATTAGAGGGTAGGATACTATAGCAAGTTGGATCATTAAGGATATTGAGACAAATCATTGTGTATTGATCATGGTCCTGAATGACCAAATTGCCACCTTTATCTGACGGTTTAATTACAATACACGGATCCGTCTCCAAGGCTCGCAGTCCTTCCCTTTCCAACTTAGATAGATTGCTGTACCTAAATTGTAACCCCTCAAGCCTACTTAGTTGTTCCACTTCAATCCGTAGGAACATGTCAATTGGGGTATTATCACCTATAGGTGGGTTCTTTGTGGACTGGGGTCTCAAATTTGTGTAGGGATCTTCACCCAATCCCCTATTCTCCTCCTCCCAGACTTCCGCCAAGAATTGCACATCCGGCAAATCGCTACTCTCTATGCCCAACCTCTCACATTGCAATCTGTCGTGCGTGGCAAACAATTTTTTCCATTTTAATTTGCGCACAAACAGATGCAGATCTTTCACCCACTCAAAGGTATTAGTTGGTACAAAGGACAATCCCTTGCTTAACACTCTCAGCTCATTGGTAGTAAGGACTCTTCTAGAGAGATTAATGGTTTGCATCTCATCACACGGTGGTTTACACATTGTTGCTAGTGCAGGGGGAGCTGTATTTTTTGTCTTTGATGCAGGAGAAACAACGGGAACTACTTTCTTTGTCTTAGTAAGTAGCTGCTTACTGGGGGACCCCTGCCTAAAAAATCCCCCCTAGGATGAACTCCTCTACCTCACCTCCCTCCCCTACCCCTAGATCTTCTACGGGGGAGAAAAGGTACAGGAAAATGTGTAGCACTGTGACTACTAGGTTCTGTGTCAGTCTCCCCCTCAGAAGAGGAAGATTCAGTCTCCAATTCTAGCACTTTGTTGGGTTTGGTGTTATAATCAAAAACCTGCCCTTCTCTGAAATCAGAGGTATCCCACAGGTATTGGAAATTTTTCCTCTCATTAAGTTGGGCCATGAACCTTTCTATTGTCTGTTGTAGTATTGATTCTTTCCTGGAAAAATCTGGATTGTTAGAAAATTTCTGAACCGCCTCAATCTGCTCTCGGTGGATAGTGGTGTTTTTTTCAAATACTTTCTTCTCCTCCAGGAGCAGAGTAATCAACCAGAGAGAGGAGTCTATCAACTCCTTCTCCCACTTACAGTAGATCCAAATTCGGGAGACCTAATCCGAGACACAGGCATAAGCGGGTTTCTCAGTCCACTTGGTACAATTTTTTGTTTGAGATATGTTTCCAAGGTCTAGATTTCCCACCAACCTCTCATGTGGTCTTTTTATGTGTTAGTTAGTGACTTAAAGGAACTCGATATACTTGCGCTCTTAGTCTCAGTAGGTAACTGTGCATCTGAAAACACAAGTCTAGCCTCGCTGTTCCAACTAGTAACTTTTGGTGCTCCTGCCAAAAATCCTGCCATCCCTACACAAATCTAAACTTTAATATAAAGGTTCACAGAAGGCTTTTATAGCCAAATCAGGTTTACGTCACCTTAAATCACGTAATTCACTATCATGTGGGGGACGCTAAAATTGAAAACAAAAAAAACCTTTATTTGCAATAACTAAATTTAAAAAAGTTGGGAGAAATTAGACGTACAATAATAATTGCCAATCAGTGGTAATAGTAATGCTTACTGCGGGTAATGGAGTAGATAAACCCGGAAAAATACACACAGTAGCAATTGCGCCTCAGGTTTCCAAAACGTGCAATTGCCACCACTGATGAGAGCTGTAGAGCAAATGGGGTAGATTTCACACCCCCTGCGCTAAAACAGCCTTTTATAACCCACTAACGATTGACTCTATTCAGACCATTTAACTACTGCCCGCATGTCCCTTCGGATATAAGCCATTGGTCCTTTTTCTAGGCTTTTCTTACATATCCGCCGTTCTTGATCACTACTTAGTTAAGGGGAAATGTCCCCTGTCAAGTCCCCCACTTACAGTGCCAGCATCTGCACACAAGAGAATCGCCCTGGAGCTTTCCATCATGCTCCGATCATGTGACGCAGGGTGGGCACAGCTTGGTCGGCGATGGGAGGGGTTTTAGATTTGAATGCCCTGTGTTTTGGCGGCCGCTTCACGGCCGCACTAATGCTGGAGCGCTGCCCCATACAAGACGGGGGTTGGGCGATAAATTAAGTTAATATATAGAGTACACTATGCTTCCAATATAGGGCTCCTGATGATTGATATAAGAAACGCATTGAGCCTCGGCATAATGAGCGAAAAGCATAGGCAGTAACTATCTGTAGCAAGCACCTAGCGGCAGGGACAGTTTGTTTAATCCTCGACTAACGGTCAAGGTGTCTTTTAGCTTAGCTTCAGCTACAACATTAGATAGCAAGAGTGGAGTTTCTGCGATTTAGGTGTCACACTGCAGCCGGATGTGAACAGAGTCAATCGTTAGTGGGTTATAAAAGGCTGTTTTAGCGCAGGGGTGTGTGGAATATACCCCTTTTGCGCTACAGCTCTCATCAGTTGTGGCAATTGCGGGTTTATCCGCAGTAAGCATTACTATTACCACTGATTGGCAATTATTATTGTACGTCTAATTTCTCCCAACTTTTTTAATTTAGTAATTGCAAATAAAGTTTTTTTTGTTTTCAATTTTAGCGTCCCCCACATGATAGTGAATTATATATTTTTATTTTGCCACTAATACACGCCACAAAAGGCTTTATAACATATAACTGCACCGCTGAACAGCAAATATATTTTACTTTTGTCACTAATGCACGACAAAAAGGGCTTTAGAACATATAACTGCACCGCTGAATGGCAAATATATTTTTCTTTTTTCTAATACAAGTCGAAAAAGGGCTGTAATTTTCGCACTTCACCACAGAACAGCAAATAAAGCCCCCACACACACACTAATACAAGCTGGAAAATGCGTTAGGACAAATAACTGCACCGCACAAGGGAAAATAAGACATAGAAATATGCACTTGCACCCTAATAACAAGAACGGTTTGCTGGAATTACAGAGCTGTATAATGGAAAATCCCTCCTATTACCCAGGCTGTAACCTCCCCTACTGAACCCTGTTCTACATAAATGCTGCAGAATGATTCCTCCCCATCTTTTCCCTACACCTTGAATAATCTTTCCCTGCACTTGTAAATCTATTTTTTTAGCACATTGAAGTTTTTTCTAGCACTGTCCCTGACGTCTCTCCCTGCACTAAGTACACTGGAAAATGGCAGAATCCAAGATGGCTGAGAGTATTTATAGGGCTGTGACATCACAGGGCTGTCTGGCTGCTGACTGGCTGCATACATGGCATTATGGGTGATCCCGCCTTCCCAGAGTTCCTTGCTCCACGTCCTCACACGTGCAGCAGCCATTTTAGGAAAAAATGAGATTCGTTACCACAAAGCGTGATTACCACAAATAAGTGGTATACGCAATAATTGATCCATATGCAGTACCCCAGAATAGGGTACTTGCAAATTGTTTCTTGTTGTATGTTCTGATATATTGTATAACCCAGTATAGCTCTGTCAAGGTTAACAATCCTGACTCTTTCCTTGTAGGAAGCTAGGTGATGGACTTAGGTCCGGCCCTAGTTCAATGGTGTGTGTGATAGCTGAGGAGGTAAGTTACATGTGCTCACTCCTTGGTGCTTTGCATCAAGAAAGCCATCTCTACTTCACAGTACTCCTGAAAAAGAAAGAAAGAATTAGGAGGCTGAGAATCTGCATGGCCGAGCTTTGGAGTCAGTCAGTAAGGTATTCTCTGTTTAAGGCTGATAGAGACTTTACTGCAGTGAGAGGGACATTGCTTATACACCCTTCCACACTTTGACACGGTCTTGGCCAGCCATTTATTAATCCTGTACCCCTCATCTGGGAATTACAGACAAGTTTAGAACTTTATTACTAGCCATAGATTCTACAGAGAGAGAAACTTTGGAGAGATAGAGGAAAAGAGTACTACAATCACCATCCTTGCTTATATCCATACATTGCAATCTGGGAAGATTTCCACTGTGAATTGTTTGGAACTCTTTTTGATATTGTTGGATGTACTACAAATCCTATTCTACAATTTAGTAAAGTGAAACTTACTTATTTTCTGCAACTGCCCTGGTTACTGACCCCAGAACCATTCGCTGGCCACATCACCAACATCTCCTGCCATGCACCAAACCCACAACAGCAAACCCACCCCGACTACCATTAGACAGGAGATCCAACATCAGGGTTTTCCCCAAGGAAAGAAAGGGTGTGTCCTGCTATCACTGCCCTGGACCTAGAGAGCATCAGTGTGAGGATTGTCACTGTGAATTATTATTCTAGCTAGAGCCACTACCACTCCCACCCTCTGCTCCACTCCTCCAGGGCTTGCGGAAAATAGTCAAAATTAAAATTTGGCCTAATGTTGATCCTCGCTCATACCATCCATCCCAAACATCCATGTTCGCCGCCTCCATGGCATGTGTGCCCTTGACAAATACCCAACTAGCTGGAAACCAGATGCAAGACTAACAAATTGATGGGACTCATTTGGCTTTGAGTGATGACAAATACCAATAATGACTCTGTGCTCTATCCCGGCTTACTGTGGCCAATTCTCTGGCTTGTTTCAGTCTCTCTAGGAATAAGTCACTTCTGCTCATCTACTGCCCATTTCCGTCAATCTCGGGACCCTTTAGCAGTTGCTTTCTACAGAGATATGCTAGAACTCTAGTTATAGACAGACTTCACTCTATGATTTTGCACCAGTGCGCCCTTGATGCAAAAACCATGATATTAAAATATCCTGGCAGTTGCAGCTGTAGGCGTGACCATGTGTTATGCTAGTCCTCCTGGCAGCGGCAGTGGCAGTTCTATCACCTTGTTCTAAAAGTCATTCAAGGTTTCTCAACTACCTCTTGATTTACTATTATGTCAAGTTAAAGGCACAGGCAGTAATGTATTGGGTCGAAATACTATCGTTAAAGGGGTTGTCTCACTTCAGCAAATAGCATTTATTAAATAGAGGAAGTTAATACCAGGCACTTACTAATGTATTGTGATCATTCATATTGCCTCCTTTGCTGGCAGGATTTATTTTTCCATCACATTATTCACTGCTTGTTTCCATGTTTACGACTAGAGATGAGTGAATTTTTAAAAAATTTGATTTGGCTGGTTCGCTGATTTTTTGGGGAAAAATTTGGTTCGATCTGAATTTATTTGCAGCGAATTACGTTAAAAACGGCTATTTCCTGGCTGCAGAGAGCCTTTATAGTGGTGTAGAACACTGTGCCTTGCGGTAACACTCATAGGAAGTCTGCTTTGGTAGAGAAGTAATACTGTGAGTCAGTATGACATGCAGATGACAGGCATCACACTTAGAATCACTGCAAACTTCACTTATTTGGGCAGTCACGGGGCTAAAACTGACCAAATAACTCAAGTATGAACTCAGCCTTACAGGTCAATGTTAGCTTTAAGAAGAAGTGCACTTGCGTATTCAAGTAGAACCCCCCCCCCCCCCCCCCCCCCCGGACACAGTGAAGAGGGTGTCAGCAGTAAGTTTGTGTTGAAGTCACTGATTAATTTGCCCTTCCTCTGATCCGTCAGAAAAATAACCGACAAAAAACGGATAATGTCTGACGAGCATATGCCTTCACTCGGTCAGCATTTGCATTGACACGTGAATGGAATATTTGCATTTCTTCTGTGTTTTGTACCCAATTTTGGCTACCAAACATAAGCCAATTCTGATGGGACTATACAGGCATTACAGCTGTTACACAGACAGGATCTGTTGTGCGTCTCATTTTTCCTTCCTTCGGAGAGATCAGAAGAAATATAAAATAAATGATGATGTCAGCCAGGTCGAAAGCCAAAATAGTGGAACAGTCATGAAGTGGGGAGGGTGGAAACAGCATGAGAAGTCCACATAGTGGCCATATGACATAGTGGTGAGGTGGAAGCAGCATGAGGAGGCCACAGAGTAGCACGACGACGAGAGATTGTGGAGTTGGCAGCAGCATGAGGAGGTCACAGAGTGGCACTATGACGAGAGATTGTGTAGGTGTCAGCAGCATGAGGAGGCCACAGAGTAGAACGACGATAAGAGATTGTGGAGGTGGCAGCTGCATGAGGAGGCCACAGAGTGGCACGATGAGAAAGTGTGGAGGTGTCAGGAGCATGAGGAGGCCAGAGTAGCACAGCGACGAGAGATTGTGGAGGTGGCAGCAGCATAAGGAGGCCAGAGTAGCACGACAACGAGAGATTGTGGAGGTGTCAACAGCATGAGGAGGCCAGAGTAGCACAACGACGAGAGATTATGGAGTTGGCAGCAGAATGAAGAGGGCACAGAGTGGCACGACGACGAGAGATTGTAGAGTTGGCAGCAGCATGAGGAGGCCACAGAGTGACACGACGATGAGAGATTGTGGAGGTGTCAGCAACATGAGGAGGCCACAGAGTGGCACGACGACAAAGTGTGGAGGTGTCAGCAGCATGATGAGGCCACAGAGTATCATGACGATGAGAGATTGTGGAGCTGGCAGCAGCATGAAGAGGCCACAGAGTATCATGACGATAAGAGATTGTGGAGGTGGCAGCAGCATGAAGAGGTCACAGAGTAGCACGACGACTAGAGATTGTAGAGGTGTCAGCAGCATGAGGAGGCCACAGAGTACCACGATGACGAGAGATTGTGGAGGTTTCAGCAGCATGAGGAGGCCACAGAGTAGCATGATGATGAGAGATTTTGGAGGTGGCAGCAGCATGAGGAGGCCACAGAGTAGCATGAAGACAAGAGATTGTGGAGGTGGCAGCAGCCTGAGGAGGCCCCAGAGTGGCACGATAACGAGAGACTGTGGAAGTGGCAGCAGCCTGAGGAGGCCACAGCGTGGCACGAAGATGAGAGATTTTGTAGGTGGCAGCAGCATGAGGAGGCCACAGAGTAGCACGGCGACAAGAGATTGTGGAGGTGGCAGAAGCATGAGGAGGTCACAGAGTGGCACAACAACAAAGTGTGGAGGTGTCAGCAGAATGAGGAGGCCAGAGTAGAACAAGGAAGAGAGATTGTGGAGGTGGCAGCAACATGTGGAGGCCACAGAGTGGCACGATGATGAGAGATTGTGGTGGTGGCAAGACGACGAGAGATTGTGGAGGTGTCAGCAGCTTGAGGAGGCCACAGAGTAGCATGACGATGAGAGATTTTGGAGTTGCAGCAGCATGAGGAGGCCACAGAGTAGCACTACGATGAGAGATTGTGGAGGTGGCAGCAGCATGTGAACGCCACAGAGTAGCACAACGACGAGAGATTGTGGAGGTGGCAGCAGCATGAGGAGGCCACAGAGTGGCACGACAACAAATTGTGAAGGTGTCAGCAGCATGAGGAAGCCAGAGTAGCACGACAAAGAGATATTGTGGAGTTGGCAGCAGCATGTGGAGGCCACAGAGTGGCACGACGACAAAGTGTGGAGGTGTCAGCAATATGAGTAGGCCACAGAGTAGCACGACAATGAGAGATTTTGGAGTTGGCAGCAGCATGAGAGGGCCACAGAGTAGCACGGCGACAAGAGATTGTGGAGGTGTCAGCAGCATGAGGAGGCCACAGAGTGGCACGACAACAAAGTGTGAAGGTGTCAGCAGCATAGGAAGCCAGAGTAGCATGACAAAGAGATATTGTGGAGTTGGCAGCAGCATGTGGAGGCCACAGAGTGGCACGACGACAAAGTGTGGAGGTGTCAGCAGCATGAGTAGGCCACAGAGTAGCACGACAATGAGAGATTTTGGAGTTGGCAGCAGCATCAGAGGGCCACAGAGTAGCACGAAGATGAGAGCTTTTGTAGGTGGCAGCAGCATGATGAGGCCACAGAGTAGCACAACAACAAGAGATTGTGGAGGTGTCAGCAGCATGAGGAGGTCACACAGTGGCACGATGACAAAGTGTGGAGGTGTCAGCAGCATGAGGAGGCCAGAGTAGCACAATGAAGAGAGATTTTGGAGGTGGCAGCAGCATGAAGAGGCCACAGAGTAGCACAACAACGAGAGATCGTGGAGGTGGCAGAAGCATGAGAAGGCCACAGAGTGGCACGACGACGAGAGATTGTGGAGGTGGCAGCAGCATGTGGAGGCCACAGAGTAGCACAACGACGAGAGATTTTGGTGGTGGCATGACAACGAGAGATTGTGGAGGTATCAGCAGCTTGAGGAGGTCACAGAGTAGCACTACGATGAGAGATTGTGGAGGTGGCAGCAGCATGGGAACGCCACAGAGTAGCACAACGACGAGAGATTGTGGAGGTGGCAGCAGCATGAGGAGGCCACAGAGTGACACGACGACAAAGTGTGGAGGTGTCAGCAGCATGACGAAGCCAGAGGAGCATGACAAAGAGATATTGTGGAGGTGGCAGCAGCATGTGGAGGCCACAGAGTGGCAAGATGACAAAATGTGGATGTGTCAGCAGCATAAGGAGGCCAGAGTAGCACAGCGACGAGAGATTGTGGAGGTGGCAGCAGCATGAAGTGTCCACAGACTAGCACAACGACGAGAGATTGTGGAGGTGGCAGCAGCATGAGGAGGCCACTTTGGATCTGCATGATTTAATAATACACAAAAGGCTTTGCGAATTGATTGTCCAGGAATTTCCATCTAAGATTGGGATAATATATTGGCGAATTTAAGTTTAGTTTCTTATAATTTTAGTCAAGTTTTGGTTTCATTTAATCTTAAATATTTAATAAATTTCATGAAAAAAATTAAGTGTTGCTTAAGACAGGAGAGAATAGGCCAGTCTTCTGGTTATTCGACGACGTGGTTGCAATGGAGAAAGCATTCCAAAAAACAATATCTCTCTGCCCGGTTTCCCCACTGATATGAGCTGATCACTGAAGGTCCCAAAAGGAGAACAGTTTGTGATCTGCTTATTGTCAATAAACTTTTCCAATGAGAAATAATTGTCTAAGCCCTTTATAGTGGACCTTTCAGTTCTCCTGACATCTATATTCTCGTAAATACATTACTTGTATAACAACTTCTGCATTTTCCTGTTCCCCTGATATTCGTCTTAGATATTTATAAACAAATTGATAACTAGGTGCTACCAGTTGGAGGCGTGTCCAATCAGTGCTGGAAATCCTTGGCTGTAGGGACACCCCCTTTTGACAAGAGGAAAAATAACTCTCAGTTGTCAATTTTGTCCTAAATTTCTCCAAGAAATAATAGAGGAGCGGCACTGTGTAGAATTATAAGAAATTATAGGGCGAATATATTTACTAAATGCACATGTTAGTAGAGATGAGTGATTCGCTCAAAATTCAAATTGGCCGCATTAGTTGACCCATTTGATTTGGGTTAAACTCGATTCTACCTGAATCAAAAGTGCTCTAATTGGCTGGAAAATTTGTGTATGACACTCTGAGGTCTTCTAGGACTCTTATTTCTCTCTGTCTGCCTCTTTCCGAAGTCACACAAATTGATTCATCAAAAAGTTGGATTCAGATCCTACTCAAATTTTTACAAAATTCAGGTCAAATTCGATTTACTGTAGGCCTCATGTACATGACCATGTCTGTATAAATGTAAATTGCCTTACTGCTTTATGAAATTTAGAAGCTCTTTGTGCAAATTTGTGCAAATTGTGTTGGGCCCGTCTCCCAGCAACAAGGTGGCTTTCAACACATAGGACCTACACTATGAAACTTACCTCTCCTGGATTTTAGCCCCACGCAATTCAGGGCAATGTAGAATCCAGCTATATTATACTCTGATTAGAAGCCCTGGGCAAGGAGTCCATGGTCCAAACAAGGGAAACCACTATCGCAAATGTACAATGCCAAAAAATAAGTTAGACCAGCGCCTCCAAAGAATGTGAAAACAGGGCCCATGTGCAATCTGCAAAAAATGTGGAACGGACATGGCTGCAAACTACGGCAGTGTGGACGAGGCCTTATTTAGAATCGATTCATTCACCTCTACATGTCAGGAAGAGGTGACAGGTCCTCTTAATAAGAGTTTAAGGTAGAACTAGATAATTCACTGTTATCGAACCTGTTGCTTTCTTTTGTGGTCTTGTCTCATCTTTTCTTTGATGTCTTTATTTAAACAAAATTCTTTAAAAAAATTGCCAAATGTTTTATTGGGCTGTGCCGGACCTCCTTGCCCCATGTAATGTTAATAGATATATCAGAGGAAGAGGCGGTGGGAAAATAATTTGCGCAGATCACTTTATGCAGATTATTAAATAGGTTTACTCCGATTTAATCACGAGGCACAATTTTTGCTATGTAGCCTCTTGGCCCATTATTAACCTTCCGACAAAAGTAAAAAAAAAAAAAAAAAAAAACTAGCGTTCTACGTAGAAGTGATTTCTCTCCCTTCATTCACCAGGCAACCTTTAAATAAGCTATTACTCTCAACAAACCCCCATCACTTACATTTGTAATAGAAAGACAATTCCACAGCCCGATTGTATTTTCTACTTCAGAAAGCTTTGCCATCTGAGGTCAAGAGTTATCCTGCCTCGTCTTTTGTGTTCTAAATTTAATTGTTCCACTCCTTTTTTTTTTCTGTTTAAGAGATCGGTAAAAACTGTTAATTTGATCAATACTTAATTTTTTCACCCAGAGCTCTTTTCTTCTGCTGAACTCCGATAAGCAGTCAAAAGGGCACTAGGACAAGTAAATTGTCAGAATTTTCTTCGTTCTCTTCAGGCCATTCCACCACTTAGAGTGATGTAATTTATACCATAGTAGTGGCTCTGCAATTACCCTGTCTATTGCTGTCGACAGTATCTCACTATCTTTTAAATGGATCCGGCTTCAGTCGTCCAGCAGAGCAAACACTACAAATGATGCTATTCCTCATGCAGCAAGCCCTTAAGAGATAAGTTCCTTAAAGAGGGGGCCATTTATCAGCTGATACAAGCAGGATACTTACAAGAGCGCTTCTTTGTTTAGGTTCTTTGGCAGCCTTTTCACATTTCCAAAGGCTATCGATCTACCTGGAGAAGGAAAGGAGCTCAAAAATCATAGGTAGGAAGTATTATCAATGCGGTCACGTAGGCAAACCCTTTCCTGGGTGGATAGGGTCCATTGTTTTGGAGAAAAAAAAATTGAAAGAAAATTGAAAAAATTTAATAAAAAATGTATTTTCCTGATTTGGTCTTCATGTGTTCCCCGGTTTAAGTTGATTTAGGGGTGGACTAAGAATCATCTTGGCTCTCCTGGGGATTAAAGTTCTTGAGACCTTTGCCAACCATTAAAGCCAGGATACACTTAATAAGAGTTAATGAAATGCATGAGGAGCCCGGAACACTTGAAAGTCTTTTAAAGTTCCTCCAATGAAACTTTAAAGGGCTTGTCCTGCCACCTAAATATTTTTTAAATCACTATAAATGCATTAAATAAAATAAAAAAGAAGTAATACTCAGCTTACCGATCCCCTGTGACTTCCTTTCTGATTCTTCCTAGGTTCTTCCACCAGCCTCTGTCCTTCCTGTGTCAACACGGACATGTGAAAGTTGAAAACCAATCACTGGCCACCATGGTGACCTCAGTGGTGTAGACATGTCACCGTTAATGCCAGTAGCTGGCAGGAATAAGAACAGAGACCGGACCAGGAAGTGTTGAAAAAGAAGTAATGGGGATCGATAAGGTGAGTATTACTGTGAGTGGACAACCCTTTTAGGATGCTTTCTAATTGACGAAGGGGCTTTTGTTTGTGTTTAAATGGAACTATATTGGGATTACAACAGGGTAAACTGCAGTCACCACATAGAGAGGCATAAAGGCTTGTCCCATGAAGGCATGACTGAACTGAACCCTATCTAATAGCTTTAGTTGACAGCTGTTAGAAAAGAGACGTCCTCAATCAAGTAGAATTGGCCAAGAACTAGACAGTATTTAGAATTTGCATCAGCAGAGAAAAATGTGTCATAAAGTGACAGCAACTAACTGCTACCGGGGGCCCATTTTTATTTTAATAGGTGGTAAAAATATGCACAGGGATTTGGTCTCCATTTGTGTGGAAAATGAACTTAAACGGGTTGTCCCATGAAAAATATTCTACATTTTTCAAACTAACAATTGGATCTGAATACTTATGTAATTGCAGCATGTAATTAGCATAGCCACTGAGTCACTCAATACAATATATCAATATAGCACCACCTGCTGTTTGTTCTTTTCCTTATTTCTCTGTCCACCTCCTTGAGGTGGTCGCACCTGCTCAGTCCCATCCTTCAACTGCCACCAACCATACGTTGTCTGTAAGAAGCTGTGACATTTACAGGGAGAGAGCTTCAGCAGAAAGGATGAGCCCCCTGAACTCTGGCAGGGAAAGCGTGGAGCAGAAAGGACACACACCCTGAGCTGTGATAGGGAGAGAGCTGCAGCAGAGGGGACACCCCCCTGAACTCTGATAGGGAAAGAGCTACAGAAGAAATGACACACTCCCTGAGCAGCCAGCTTGAAATAAATCTAGCAGAACAATTAGAGCAATGTATAGGGAATTTTTGGATCCATGTGAGGTACAGGACTGATTCTAGCTTTATTAGAAAGATATTGTCCTGTACTATATGATTTTCATTTTTTACATTTATCATGGCATAACCCCTTTTAGTCATTATAAAGAGGACCTTTTAAACCTTAGTCTTTACTATCAAGGCAGCTTGACCTATATTTACGCCATACCTAATAGATGATGGGCCTCCACTTACTCCTGTAAGCAAAGATTCTTAGCTCGAAACCCATAGCATACCAATCAACTATAAAGCCATCACAGAAGGCACTGCTAAAAACAAATGAATAAATAAGGTAATACCATGTACAGTTCTATCCCATTGCCTGCAATGCTTTCGCTTTATGGAATGTCTCATTTTATTTAATTTATCCAGTATCTTCTTCAGGATGGTAACTGGAAACTAAGCAATTCAATTTCATAGCCATGCAAATCATCACCGTGTTCAGTTTCAACATTAACATTCCCATTGGTGACTCTGATGATTTAAACAAGATATTGTCCTTTTCTTTTTTTCATTTTTATTTTCGCCTTTACCCAGATGTCGAACGCTATGGAGAGATATAAATTCTGCAACGGGAGAGCATTAAGCCTGGTGTCAGCGGACAGTGATAGAGAAGTGTTTCTCATAATCCTTTCCGGTCGAAGCCTAGCCCCGTTGTATTTTTGATTTCTATGTGAGCTTTTGTATGCACGCAATAAAAAGCCGCAATGCTAAAACACTATTCAATGAAACCCACGGCAGTTACCATTTACAGTATATCATAGGCGGATGACAGCTGGAATAGTGGGAGTTCATTATAGGGACCATGAATTGTTGGAGGTAATTTAGATTACGATTCAAAGTTTAATTTAAAAATCTATCAACAAATGTGAAAGTGCTCGGGGAACATTTTAAAATGCGCTTTAATCTCCCCGGCACAAATAGCTTTTCAGAGCCCTAAACATCATCACCTGGGAGAGAGAAAAAAACACTAAAACTTTACAGCCGCCTTAATTAAATTACAAACACAAACGATAATTAACTTTTTTTTATTTTTATTTTATTCATGTCATTGTTTCGCTCTGGAATCAATATCTCGAGGTTGCAGGGACAGGAGGACTTTACGGTTTTACGGCTGCACCAGAAGATTTTCCAAGGGAGAGGAGATTTGGCAAATAAAATCTATTTTTATATATGTACATTTTACCCTTAAAAATGGGGCGGGTGGAGGGGGTAAATATGAGGAGGCATGGCCATCCATTTCCTTCCAAATAATTGAAACATTGATTTTAAAACGGGAGAAGCAATAAATTCACGCGGCTGTAAATGTGTTTCAGACAATATGTGAAAGCTATATTTCTATTTTGTAGAATGTGACCTGTCATAGCGTCGTACATCTTTACCAGGGCATAAATAAAAGGCAATGTCAGGCTTAGCCAAGAAGCTTTCCTCTTGTAATAACTAGAAGAACATTAGGAATCTTGACAAGAAGCCGTAATTGTTCTAGAAGAGCTCACGTCTAAGGAACACTTCAATGTCCTGACCAGTGATGGGAAGAAGGCCACTAGGTGAGAACAGTATGAGGTCCGCTTACTATCTAAAGTCCAAAGAGCAAGGCGGTCATGGTATATCTCCTTTCTGATAACTGTTAGGTCAAGTTCAAACAAGTGTAATATGGAGGAGCATGTTTGTGCCTGGATCTAATAATTGGAACTGAAAGTTTCAGCTCCCAAGACCAGGTCAAGCAGCATGGATGGCTCTGGTTTGATAGAACAAGAGCACTGCTTGTTAGCACCTCTCTGCTGTGGCTCACCTGGGATCCTCAACAGGAGAAATCCCGCTAAGATATTCATATGAACAGAGTTGTCTTGATAGGTAAACCCCATTAACTAGAAGACGGGTATGGGTAAACAATAGCAAAACCTGCAAACTTTTCAAGTTGCTTATTAAGTAGGTTAGAGGCCCCCACTTGTGTGGCATGCCGCCAATTTTTTTTCACACGGTAGCCTTGCCCCCTTCAAACATACCACACTCCTGACTTGATTTGTAAGTCATGCCCTCTTCAGTTCATAACCTTGACCTTTTACACATACTACACCCCTTATTCTATAATACTCTACCTCTTTTTCTGATTTAATCCCCTCAATCAAGCCCCCTTTCACTGTAGGAAAGACTGCATCATATAATGTAAGTCCAGGTGTCAAACACGACTAGGCAATCTCTCCAGGTGATGCTAGGGTACTTTTCCAGGACCGAGGAGATTTGCCAACTCCCTCAGGAGTATGGGAGGTCTCAACAATTTCCTGGAGACTCTAGGACTTTCCAGAAGGCTTCAATCAGATTAAAAACCTGTAGCTGATGACATGTTACACAGAACATAAAATAACAAAGCTTACGAAAATGCAATTCTCCTTGGGTACAAGATCTCCACCACTTACCATGGATGCCGTAGATCAACAATAATTGGAAAGATCTTACCTCGTCACATTTTGGTGTCATTTAGTCCATGTATATTGGGATGTCCTTTGTCCCTAATGCGCCCTGTTGGAGAACTAGTAGACCCTAGTTAACTTAACACTCAAATTGCCTGCCCTGATAAGGGTGACCCTGTCAGAAGCCTTAGCCTCCTGCTGTTCACTCTAGTGTGCCCCTGTAAAGTTATATGTCCTGCCATGGCATGTTTCCATCATGGATGCTGTTTTATTTGCGGCGTAAAATAATGAAATCACTCTTTGTACTTTAAATGATTGTGTAAAATACCCTATATGTTCCACAGGAAGACAGAGTTCAGGAGTTGGGTGCCTCGTCAATATGTTGCACTCTTATATAAGTATACTATTCATTTCCAGGGAGGAAAAATGTATCTCCTAGTTCTTTAAAGCTTAACAACTGATCTCCATCATATAATTGTAAAACCTTACTGAGGAACTGATCATGTAACCACAGTGAATTAATATTTTTAGGTTCAGCCTATAGCTAGCCGATTTATTATGATATGAAGACATGACTGAGACAATCACTTAAGCTATTAGCAATTTCAATACTCATCCTGCAGCAAGCCCAGGAGAGCAGAGGAGATGAGGATGGTGGCAAGAATGGAGGTTGTAGTACTCACTCTATTGTTCCCCTGGGCCGTGCAGTGTTAGGAAGAGCAAACCTGTTCCTCCCTTTGAGGAATAACCTGGTTCTTGGAGTCTCGTCCATGATGTAGGTTGGGGTACCCTTGGTGTTGGTGGTTTTAAGGTGCAAGGCAGGGTCCATTGGTGCTAGATGTTGGTGCAGGTAGCTGTGCAGGAAATAATAAGGTTGGGTTAACAGCAGAATGGTTCTCTACTGAAGATTCAAATGCAAGAACCTCACTACAGTTCTCAATATGCATGGACCTCCATATGTTACACTAATGCACTTTTCACAGTTCTCTTTACAGGTGACACAACTTCATAGCTAGTTAATAGGTCAAGTTGTCTCTTTAAAGCAATTCTCCTTATACTGCATTTCTCTAGCTGAATCTTTCATAATCATCCAGGCCTGGGATGTAGCACTTCTTTTCTGCAATGCAACCTCAGGGCAGTCCTAATATCAGACTATGCTCTGCAGTCTGTACTTTTTTATATAGTACAAGAAAATATGTATGTCTATAAACAATGAACTCCTGAAGATGGCTTTGGAGACTAAGTAGTCCTTTTCAAATAGCAATTCTCCAAAGTACTTCTCACTACGCCTCCTCTGTTACATCTGGCCTGCTTTCCAATTTGAGTTCTTTTCTGGTCTGTCCTGTTGGTACCTAAACCAGACCTGGCTTCTATGTTAGCTTCTACATTTTTACTTCTGTTTACCCTCTTCACTGGCTCAGACTAGACTACTCTGGCTCTATACTGATTCAACCTTCCCTATAGGGAAAGGCAAACAGCCCCACCTGGTGACTGGTGGTGGATACAACGTCCTATTAACACCTTGTGCATACAAGAAATGCATTTACCGTACAAAACTGTTTTACCCCTTTGTAGTGTACTGCTGCTCTGCAGTGGGATACTGCAGTTCTCATATGGAGCAGGGGGACCAGAAGTACAGTACCAAGCTCAGTGGCATGGTTAAGCACCCTTTAATTTTACTGAGAGGTAGGGGTCTCATCGGTTAGGCTGGCCTTGGGATATGTCAGCCAAGTGTTCATTCAGCAATACATCTTATCAGACCCCACCATGCACATGCATGCTCAGCATTGGCAGCAGCTTATCTTCCAGAGAAAAAAAGGATTGGGAACGTTGAAGTCAAGCTCAATCCTTATTTCCCCAAATATCTGGGAGTGTCAGGAGGCACTCATATACCTTAAATGGTAATCTGGTTCCATTAAAATTGTTAGGCTTGGTCAATAATCATCTATGTGTCTTGCCAGCTTTAGACTTCTAGCAAGCACACACTGATAGCCTATCAATAGTATTCCTGGGAAAAAAAATCTTGATATTTAAACCTTTAATCCTAATAAATTATCATTTGTCTCTGATTATAATGATTAATGTGGACGTTCTTGCATATCTCCAACTGGAAAAATTTTCTGACGTCCAGTAAAACTTTTTATAATGACATGAATAGCGTCTTCCTGAATGTAACCCTGTAAAGTCTATCTTACCTAATGAGTTTTAATTATGTCCATTGTTCTCCATTACAATACAAATTTAATAGTTGCTCTTGCTTTTTTTTTTTTGCAGTGTCGCAAGATCCTTCCATAAAAGTGTAACATAAAAGGGCTACACAAACGGTAGAAAAAAAAATTCTGATAATCATTTTTGTAGACGTTTCCTGCTTTACAAAGCATCACGCACATGAGGGAAGTGTACGCCGCAGAAGACAAGCCAAGTAATTTCTTTGATAAAAACGAGCAGGCATGACACATTACCATCACAAAAGAGGAAGATCTGCCCATGTGTATTAAACATGAGCGCTCCGGCTGCTTAATTATTGGTTAATCTAGCAATTATGCATGCTTCATTTAATTCTAATTAGGTGAATTAATAGGCAGAGAATAAAGATTCAAATAGACTGGCACAAAACAAAATGAGTGCTAACTTCATTTATACTCTTGATGCCTCTGGCCCGCTGGAGACGGTGACTGCAGTGAGTAAAGTTCTACCTTCTGGACTGGAATAATGATGTGGCGGTATTTTATATACAGGATGTGTGTGCCTAATTAATGTGATGATGATACGTTGTCCTCTTGGGACTCTTTAAGGAAATGTATGCCTATTGTTTCGATAAGTTTTTGTGTTAAACAGGCTTTTATAAAAAAAAAATTGATTTTTTTTACATCAGTGTATAAAAAATTCTAAAATATTACAGTTCTCACACATTTTATCACTTTTCAACTTGTGCTCTATACAGAGGGGGCAAGGTCAGCAGTCATCTTATTATCAGCAGAGGTAAGAGTTAGCCTGTGGCTAGATTCCTGTATTTTGTTCCAGCATAGGAACAACAAAAAATTTTAATCTCCAGATCCAACATATGCCAGACACTGCCTCACAATGAGATCTCTATGATAAAGCTGGAGGTAGATATCACAGAAGAACATCATTGACAATAAGTGATATTCCCCATTGGCTTGGAAAGTTTTCAGAATGTAAAACCCATGCTCATACTGGTTCACTAGAGTACTAGATGGTCCTCCAATGGGCCCCAACTGTGGTAAAATTCTGGGCCCAAAAGGCCCAGCAGAAGACAACCCCATTTGGAGGTGACTTTGGAGTCAATCAATTTCCACTAGGGTCTATTTCTTAGGAGATGATTCACAAAATATTGTGAATTATCTCCATTTCCTTATTATTATTGGCATGTCCTGTGTATCTAAAGAGGTTGTCCAACCACATAATTTTGAAAAAAATAAAAATTTGACAACATAAACATTAAATATCAAATGAGTAAGGCTAGAACTTTCGAAATCCTGCAGCCTGCCGGAGTTGATTGTATCTGGCATAGCGGGATCATTCTGGGAACTGCTGGATATCTATTGACTATAATAGGATCGGATAGTGATCCAGCTGCTTTCTGACACAAATTCAGGTTTTGCCTGGCCGACAGCTATCATTTATGCCGGAACAGGCTGAAGGATCTCATAAAGCTAATGTGAACCTAGCGTAACTTTATCACACTCCTGACACTCGGATGCCAAAACTTACCAATACATTAAGAATTGAATATGGACATTTACCAAAAAACTTGTTATTCATGGATGGTATGTGAAAGGTGTTTTGGATGACAATGCTATACGTTAACCTGAGATATTGCTAACCCATCTCTGCTGTGATCTGTGTTCTGGGTTTCCATGAATGCATATCTGTCATTACAACTGCAGAATCTGACAACTGCGAAAAAAATCCAACACAGCAGACCAATTTTTTTACAGATATTTACCTTTGGTTGGCATCTGCCATGGTCATCAGAAAATGGTCTAACAGTCTTTTCTTCCATCCAAAATCTTTATTGTATGGCCAGAATTTACTTTCAACTGGGAATCTGTCTTCCCAAAAGCTCCTAGTCTACAGCAATTAGAATTTCCTATAGGTGGAGGTCTTTCAGAAAGCAGACAATTTTGGCAGGAACAGCTGACCGTCTAATGTGGGCCAGCTGACTCTTCCACGATAGCAAGCTTCAAGGTAGATAAAGAATGAGAATGTTAGATTTAAACTGCCCGATCCTTTTGTTTTTAGGCTTTTGAGATAAGCCACCACCAGAGGAGTCTGTTAGTGGTCCATCCACTTATCCTGTTGGAGACACATGCATGGTTGGCCAAGTTGAGCAATGAGGCGAACGGGAGTGAGAAGCTTGGCCATACTCTTGAAAGTAACTCTACTCCCTGTGTACAGACGGAGCACTCAAGCAGCAAAAATATAAATTATGGACATTTTCTTAGATTATAGACTTGATGACAATGATGGTTGCATTAGGATGTTCAGACAGTTCAGAAATAAAGATGTGCCAGTTTTCCACTTCACCGGACGGCTTCCTTTTACTCCCGCCACCCACCCAAAAGCATTTCATCCTGATTTGCATGGTATGTTTGTCTTTGTTAATCAAGCTTCACACTGCGACAAGGCCTACTACATTGGGCCTGGCTGTTCCTCTAATTAAGGTGCTAATTGAATTAAATGGCTGCTGTAATGAGCAGATGAGCAGCATAAAAATAAAGAGTCAGATAGACCAATTAACAAAAGAGCTGAGCATAATTATAACATTTAAATACATGCAACTCAGCACCAATATTGTTAATTGTTACAGGGCAATTTATGATAATTGGTTTCACAACAGGCGCACAGGTTCAGCCGCAGCCGCTAATTAAAAAAATGATATTCTACACAAATGCAGCTCATGGATAATTAACACTTGATTTACATAAAATATATTTATAGGGTGGCTAAGAGTTTGCGATTAGAATTATATTGGTGATGCAAAGTAGAACCTTTCTCAGTAATTGGGGAAGGAATTTTACTTTGAAAAGATTCTTTACATATTTAATATCCATAAAAGTGTCCTCTGCTAGAAAAAAGAGAGAAAAAGTCTAACGTTTCTAAGGCATGTTAAAGAGTCTGACATTGAATATAGAGCAGCTAACTCCACTAGATGGCAGTAGAGAGATAATCTGCATGTCCTGTTTTCCCAGAAAGCACTGCCTGGTCTTTAGGACTTCCTGTGCCAATGTTGGTCTTCTCTCCATAAGGAAAAACAGTACCCTCCAGACCTATATCAAATTCATCTCACTTAGCCAACAAAACACTGTCAACCATGTATCAGCTGCCTGCAGATGAGTCTTATTTTCCTATTGGAGAAGGCTCTTGGTCTACCTAATATCCATATACCGTAGTCATGTTGAAAATTGACTAAAGTACAGCTACCTCCAATAGGTGGCTTTACAGAGACATTTTTCTTTCTCTTAGAAAAGGGCAACTCCCGTGGGTCAGAATCTAATGGTTCATTAATGAGAAGGATGATCTTTGACTTGAGAGGAACACCCATGGGGAATTTGTTTAGTCCTTGCTGACAAATCAAACTTCTGATATATCTCTTCGGTGGAAAGGAGAGGTATAGGAAAATATTACACATATCATATACACACACTGTACTTTTAACATATACTGTACAAAGAATAACATAAAGACATCAAAAGTTCATAGACCTGCATTCTTCTCAACAGATTTACATATTCCTCCATCTTACCAGAGGATGCACTATTTTCAAATAATGTGTTCAACATTAGCTTACTAGGTTCCACTATACATTGAAAATCTGAAGCCATTCTGTACTCCCATTCAGACATTTATTTATTTTAATTTAAGGTCCATCAAGCACTCAGAACAGCAAAGAACCCCACTTTCACATTAGTAAAATGGTTATGTATATATTTCTAAAAAGTTCCATCATCTATGTTATTTCTAAAAAGAGCCATGATCCAAAAGGAATATAAGCAAGATTCAGCATGGTGGTGCATGAGCTGACACATAAAGGGAATCACCCCATTATATGTTGTCTGGAGATTCCAATTTTACCTTCCTAACTCTTGTTCCTGACTATGCTCCTCCCTTGCACTTGGCCTTGGATACTCTGACTAGTAATTGTAGGGTTAAATCATGGCTATAACTGACCACACTCCTACCTTGCCCAATAGATATTGTGCCTGCTACTTGTAATATCATTCCTTGTCCTGACTTCCACCTTGCTCCAGACATTTCTGCTGTCTCATCCCTTAGCCTCTCACATCCCGATTGCTCTCCTAGTGATAACACATGGCTCCATTTGTGACCACCTTGCTTCAACATCATTGTCCACCAGTCCATGATTATTTTGAGGACCATGACTGGGGAATCCTTCTTCTACAAGTCCCTGGTTAAAGGTAAATACCAGGGAACTTCTTAGATTCCACACCGTAGTCTAGCTTGCGTGAAATGCGTTATGGTTTAGAGGGTCAACATTTGTGAGTGGTCATAACAAATTTCTTAATACATGTCTATTATACTAATAATGCTAACTTGTATCATTTCTAGAAAACAACAACATGTATTTGGATGACATACTAATTTATTCTCCAGACGTGGAGACTCATCAGGATCACGTTAGACAAGAGTTACAGATCCTAAGAGATAATAAATTGTACACAAAATTAGAGAAGTGTGTTTTTGCTGTACACGAGGTGCAGTTTTTGGGCTACCTGCTGTCACCTTCAAGTTTCAAATGGATCCAGAGAAAGTCCGTGCTGTATTGGACTGGGATTGACATACATATACAGTATATGTATATACTTATATAATATGCCCCCTGTAGAGGGAAATGCCAGGTTCCCCAGGCTAGATATATGGGCTATATGCCCCAGGTTTTATGTGTTGCAATTTGCTATATATATACAGTCAGGTCCATAAATATTGCATATGTGCCTCCCACTTGTTAAGTGACCAAAAGTAATGGGACAATTGGCTTCTCAGCTGTCCCATGGCCAGGTGTGTGTTATTCCCTCATTATCCCAATTACAATGAGCAGATAAAAGGTCCAGAGTTCATTTCAAATGTTCTATTTGCATTTGGAATCTATTGCTGTCAAATTTTAAGATGAGATAAAAAGAGCTGTCACTATCAGTGAAGCAAGCCATCATTAGGCTGAGAAAACACAACAAACCCATCAGAGAGATAGCAAAAACATTAGGCCAGGCCAAAACAACTATTTGGAACATTCTTAAAAAGAAGGAACGCACCGGTGAGCTCATCAACACCAAAAGACCCGGAAGACCATGGAAAACAACTGTGGTGGATGACTGAAAAATTATTTCCCTGGTAAAGAAAACACCCTTCACAACAGTTGGCCAGATCAAGAACACTCTCCAGGAGGTAGGTGTATGTTTGTCAAAGTCAACAATCAAGAGAAGACTTCACCAGAGTGAATACAGAGGGTTCACCACAAGATATAAACCATTGGTGAGCCTCAAAAACAGGAAAGCCAGATTAGAGTTTGCCAAACGACATCTAAAAAAGCCTTCACAGTTCTGGAACAACATCCTATGGACAGATGAGACCAATATCAACTTGTACCAGAGTGATGGGAAGAGAAGAGTATGGAGAAGGAAAGGAACTGCTCATGATCCTAAGCATACCACCTCATCAGTGAAGCATGGTAGTGGTAGTGTCATAGCGTGGGCATGTATGGCTGCCAATGGAACTGGTTCTCTTGTATTTATTGAATTCCTAAGTGTTTCGGGCAATATTATCTGCTCATATTCAGCCAAATGCTTCAGAACTCATTGGACGGCGCTTCACAGTGCAGATGGACAATGACCCAAAGCATACTGCAAAAGCAACCAAAGAGTTTTTTAAGGGAAAGAAGTGGATTGTTATGCAATGACCAAGTCAATCACCTGACCTGTATCCAATTGAGCATGCATTTCAATTGCTGAAGACAAAACTGAAGGGAAAATGCCCCAAGAACAAGCAGGAACTGAAGACAGTTGCAGTAGAGGCCTGGCAGAGCATCACCAGGGATGAAACCCAGCGTCTGGTGATGTCTATACATCTCGGACTTTAGTCTGTAATTGACTGCAAAGGATTTGCAACCAAGTATTAAAAAGTGAAAGTTTGATTGATGATTATTATTCTGTCCCATTACTTTTCGTCCCTTAACAAGTGGGAGGCACATATGCAAACTGTTGTAATTCCTGCACCGTTAACCTGATTTGGATGTAAATGCCCTCAAATTAAAGCTCACAGTCTCGGGTAAAGCACATCTTGTTTGTTTAATTTCAAATCCATTGTGGTGGTGTATAGAGACAAAAATGTTAGAATTGTGTCGATGTCCCAATATTTATGGACCTGACTGTATATATGTATATAGATATGCCCCAGATATCTATATGCATATATATATTTATATAAACCTAAATGCGGTTAGCATGTACCCCAACTACGGGTGCCTTCTCGCCAGTCTAATCTCCCTGCAGGCACATACCAGCGCACCTGCAGAAGAGAGATGCCGCCTAGATGGCTGGCCAGGTGCGGCCAAAGACAAAGGATCAATAATGATCCCCTGCCCTTTGATAACATCTCTGGAGGCATTTCCACGTACTTCCAGGAGATGTGCGGCCCCTGGAAGCGTGCGCCAGCCCACATGGAGTTAGCTGAAGGAGTGCGTGCGCACGCCTGCAGCACGGGAAGTCAGGAGCGAGCGCAGCCGAGTTTAAATAATCCGGCAGCGCAGCGCTCAAGGAGTTAACGCAGCAGCCCCAGGAGGAAAAGCGCACTCAGCGCTCAGAAGGAAGGTTAACTCTATAAGCCCCACAGAAGAGAAGGAGAGCGCAGGCAGTGCTCAAAGGAAAGAGGAGAGCCCCCCCCCCCCCCAGGGAAGAAGGAGAGAGTGCGGGGAAGGAAGATGGAGGGAAGAGACCCCTTTGAGATGGGAGAAAAGGAACTGTGCGGCCGGAACAGCCCCTGGACCTGGATAAGTATCCCTGAAGCCCATTAACCCCTGCCCTGCTACCCCTACAATATTACCCCTGCCCATTATCTCCTGTAATAGCCCCTATAATTCCTGCCAATTAACCCCTGCATTCCCAGCAGCCCTAGCATTAACCCCTGCGTTTTGAACCCTGATATCCCTGGCCTGCCTCATCCTGTACCCTGAAATTGGTACATTTGCCCTTGCAGTGTCATCCCCTGTAACCTCTGACATCCCTGCCTATATCCTTAGCCTGTATGTATTAACCCTTGCAGTGCCACTATTTGTGTTTCCCCATAGGGACAGTGTGTAGCCAGGATGGTGGGAGCTGCTACTGATATTATGTGTGTATAGAAGTGCAATGTATAGCTAGTTTGTGGGGTGGAATTGGAATTGTTTAATATAATGGGATCGTATTGTGTAGCTTAGTTTAGGTGTATTATATTGTTGTTAATGTATTACTGTGTGTGACTATAGTATAAATATATTATGTCCATTGATATAAATATATATATAATTATAGCAATTATAGACTATAGATGTGTAATTGTTTTAATAAATTCCTTTTATTATTCAAAGTACAGCGTATAGTAATTTATTGTAGTAGTCGCCTTAGTAGTAACAGAGGAAACGCACGTAGTTCAGGGAATTAGGTAAGGCAACACAGTTTCTTTTAAGGTATAAATAGGCGGGGTCATCAATAGACGACTCACGCCTATTTATGAATATTAATTATTGAGATTACCCAAAATATCAATAATTAATATCCCCTTTTACACCTGGAGTCGGCTAAACGACTGAACCTGAGGCAGGCCAGATGGTCTTTGTTTTTCAGCAGATTTAATTTCATTGTCACTTATTGTCCTGGGGTTAAGAACGTCAAGGCAGATGCCTTGTCACGTAGTTTTCCTGGAGGTGGTGATTTTGAATATCCGAGTCCGATACTGTCGGAGGGGGTGGTGATATCTGCTCTATACCCTGACATAGAGGTGAAGGTGTTAGAGGCTCAGGGAGACACACCGGAGTCTTGCCCCTCTGGGAAATTGTTTGTTTCATCAGAGTTGCATCAGTGTTTGAGGAACATCACTGTACGGTTCTTATGGGATACCCTGGGAGTAGATCCACTGCCGACCTCATCTCTCGTAGATTCTGGTGGCCGGGGTTGGGTAAGTGTGTTGAGGACTATGTGTCGGCCTGTAGTATCTGTGCACACGCTACAGTGACACATACTCGACCTTCTGGATCTCTACTTCTTTTGCCCATACTGTCCAGACCATGGACTCACTTATCTATGGATTTTATTACTGATCTGTCAAATTCGTCTGGTGGTAGCTGATCGTTTTGAGCAAGTGTTTGTTGACAACATTGTGAAACTTCATGGCATTCCCTCTGACGTGGTCTCGGATAGTTGGACTCAGTTTGTGTCCAGATACTGGAAGGCGTTCTGTACTGGGGGTACAACTGTCTTTTTCTTCTGCTTTTCATCCTCAGATAAATGGACAGACGGAGCGCACTAATCTGGAGGATGAATAGTCTGGAGACTTACTTAAGATGTTTTGTCTCTGAGAACCAGGAGAAATGGTCCTCGTTTTTTGTCTTTGGCAGAGCTTGCCATAAACAATTGTAGACAGGAGTCCACTGGTAAGTCGCCATTTTTTGGGGCATATGGGTTTCACCCACAATTTGCCACATTCTCTGGTTCGGATACTTCTGGTATCCCTGAGGAGGAGCATTTTTCATCATCATTGTCTTCTATATGGCGGAAAATTCTAAATAACTTGATGAATATGGGCAACATGTATAAATGTGTGGCTGACCTAAGTGTGGGTGATTTTGTGTGGCTGTCCACAATAAATATTAAGTTGAAGGTTCCTTCTTGGAAGTTGGGTCTAAGGTTTATTGGTCCATATAAGATCACTGCCATTATTAATCCTGTAGCTTTTCGTCTTGAACTTCATCGGGCTCTAAAAATTCAAACTGCCGTCCACCCGCTCCTGTCATGGTGGACGGCAGTTTTGAATTCCGGATCACCAAGATTATTGACTCTTGAGTTCTCTGAAGATCTCTTCAGTATCTTGTTCACTAGAAGGGTTATGGACCAGGGGAGAGGATATTGCTACCGGCATCTGACGTGAATGCCAGTCATTTGGTGAAAGCGTTTCACAGGTCTCATCTGGATAAGGTTGGTCCTGGGTGCCCGGAGGACACCCATAGAAGGGGGGGTGTACTGTCACGGATGTTTCCGCGACAGGTGGGAGGAGATTAGTGAGACTGGCAACACGTTGTTTGATCTGACATGTTTTCTGTTTGGATCAAATGACATCTGTGTTGTTTTTGGTGCTTGCCACACCTTCTTTCCCCGGGTGTGACTATTATAGTCATTTAACCATCTCATTTATTGTTGTTTCTCCCACTATGCTATGCAGTTTATAGCTTCAATTTGAGTTGTGGATAGCTGGTGTGTGGATCTCGGCTGAGTTCCTGGTGCTGCCATTTCCACTTGAAGTTAACTGTTTTCTTTCCCTTTTGTATTTTGTTTGGGTTATTTTATGTGTTGCATTTCCCTGTCATTTGTATCAAGGCCTGAGGGAGACTCCTGTTCGTCTTTCCTTTTGGAGGAACTGGTTGTCTCAGTTCTGACATTAGTACCAGGGTCCTATAGGGTGAGTTAGGACATTGGGTATTCCTGTGTATGAACTCACCTACCTCTGGGGTCTGTTCATACGGGTAGTTAGTCAGGACTTTGATTAGGGTTTTACTAGGTGGTGTCCATCTCCTTTCCCTAGTTTCCAGGCCTTATTCCCACACCCCTTTCACTCCTATGTTTGGTGTGGTGTCTCCCTCCCACACCCGAATGTGACAAATATATGGTATATATTTCTAATTAGGCTCTAAGTCGAGAAAGAAACGTCTATAGACAAATATTTCAGATATGGAGCTTACTTTAGAAAATATAGTCTATTAGATACAATGGCTTGCTTATACTTGGCAGAGAGACCTCATTCCCTGTATGCCTGCTATCAACGGTAATTACAATTTCTACCCCAACAGCAACCAAGTAAAATTAACAGGGCATCATAATAGCATGCACCTTTTTCAATCATTGTTATGCCTGATCATTTAACACTGCACATTGCTTTTATAGGCATGAACTAAAACGACGATCCAGGATTGAAATATTCAAGGTCTTCTGAAGCATTATATGAAACTGTTAGAAAGATAACAACATCGGAATTGACCTACATTATTTTCCAATTATTTTTAGCCATAAAAGTATTCCCAAGTAATTTCTGGGCTTAATAAAAAATAAGTGGTAGCATTGTAGCATATATAAAAGAGAAGGGGCACACAGCAAATATCAAAATTTGCCCCCATTAAGTCTCTGTTTTATCCTCAATGCCCTTTCCACAACCCTTGACCCAACTGCCCATCTTCTAACAATGGTGTTCCTCTAAAGATGGAGGTTTCACAATTCAGTATTGGATGAGGAAGAGGATGGTATCAACAAGGTCTGGACCCTATGTCTCCAAGGGTCCCATAACAGTTGTCTGGTCTTCCTCTATGAAAACAATATTGTGACCATATTAGATGCTGCTCATTTGTCCTGTAAACAGATATAACTAAAGGTGGCCACACATGTTTCATTTAAATTGACCCACCGATTTCAGCAGGATCCACCGACTCGTTAACTGGTATGAAATGTTTGACCATGTTCATTATATCAGGGAAAAGAGGATATATAGAGTTCCACCATACCCTATCTTTTTATCAAGAGAAATAAGCTACTACCAGAGATGTCTGGCATACATTTGTTCCCCTCTTCCCACTGAAAATACATGCATTATCAGCCAACATGGGCATGCAATGGCAAAAGGAGTTAACTAGGAATAGTTGTTCAGCCGAATTATATTTTTAACAACTTAGCAGAATAGTTTTACTCAAGAATGTACTGAAAATTTTGCTATTAAAAGGGGTTGGCCTATCTTATATATTGGGGGCATGTCTGATAGGTGTGATACGTGTGAGTCCCATCTCTGGGACCTGCACCTACCATATCTCTAGAATAGAGCCCGCAAAGTGAAGGAGAACAGACCTTGCATTCACGACCACTTTCCATTCATTCCTATAGGCGTGCCAAAAATAGCCGTGCGTTGTGCTTTGCTATTTTTGTAAGTTCCGTAGAAATTAATGGGGAGCACACCGCATAAGCGCAGCCACCGCTCCATTTACTTCTATGGGGCTGACATAAATAGGCTATTTTCAGCGGCAGTCCCATAGAGATGATTGGAGCATGCTGGGATAGGTCAGAAAACCCTTTAGAAAGCTGATGAAAACAAAAGGTTCTGCATGTAAACATCCTGCCAGGATGGAGTGCTGCTAAAGGGGTTGTCCGGGTTCAGAGCTGAACCAGGACATACCTCCATTTTCACCAAGGCAGCCCCCCTGACTTGAGCATCAGAGCAGTTCATGCTCCGATGCTCTCCTTTGCCCTGCGCTAAATCGCGCAGAGCAAAGGCATTTTCAGGAGTTCCGGTGACGAACTGGGCTCTGCATGGGGCTGCCAGGAAGCACAGTGATGTCACCGGCACTGATGGGCGGGCTTTAGTGCTGCCCTAGCCAGTAAAACGGCTAGGTCAATGCTAAAGCACGCCCATCAGAGTCGGTGACATCACCAAACACACTGCCAGGCAGAAGCCTCCGCCCACCAGTGTGTTATTGTAAGCAAAAGAGCCCGTGCTCTGCGTGATCTAGCACAGGGCAAGGCAGCGCATCGGAGCATGAGATGCTCCGATGCTAACATCAGGTGGGCTGCCTGGGTGAAATTATGGGTATGTCCGGGTTCAGCTCTGAACCTGGACAACCCCTTTAAGCAGCAAAGTCCCCATGTCTGGATGCTTAAGTACAAGTCAACTAGAGAGGCGTAGTTTGAGGAAGACTACTTTAAGGAAACACTTTGGCCTATTAACTACATGTACAGCCATGAAACCTGTAACATCTGTGGAAAGTGCATGCTAAGAACTGTCTTGATCGGTTTGCATTTGAATTCTTCAGTAAAGAACTGTTCTGCTGCACAACTGTCTCATCATTGCTTCCTGCACTACTACTACACTTCAATTTGTTGGCCTCACAAACCAGGATCCTGCCTTTCACCTCGAAAAACTTCAACATCTAGGGCCCCTCAACCATCATCAGGCAGGAGAGCCAAAGAAACAGAAGTGTGCCCCGACGGGAAAAAAGGTGTGTCCTTGCACATCACTGCACAAGCCCAGGGAGCTTCAGGACTGAAAGTAATACCACTACTCCCATCCGGCCACCCACGCCTCTGCAGTATTTATCTTGGGACCACCCTAAGTATACATGATTCACATATGAACACACTGTTTAATGTATTTATGTCTTCCTCCATCCTGCAGGTCTGCAGAGCCTGTAGGCAAATCCACCCCTGACTCGGCCACAAGTATGTAGTAAATGCTACACTAACCATAATAACAACCCAATAGAAATCTCCATTTCACTTATGATTCATGATATTTGTATGACGGTCCTGGAAATATTTCTTATTATTGTCGTAACCTACATAACCGAGAGGTACTCAGCACCGATAATGTCTCCCACGACAGTGCCAGTGGACAAGGCACAAGTCATTCCCGAGCCGAATACCTGCGCCAACTCGCCACAAGCCAGTGCGTTGGAGAAAAAAAGCATGCCTCATTTACAAATGTAATTTCAATTGAAGATACTCTTCCAATCTCCTTTCATTTGGTTCTCAATTGAACGGGCTCCCTGTCTTTTGATAGTATGATTAGACATTGCAAGAGCTGTTGCAGATTAGTCAAGCACAGAGAGACTAAATTGGGAAGGATGTTTTATCAGGGAACGTCACAATATATGAGACCAGATGTGTATGCTCCGAGCTGTTCTCTCAAATTACTGTTATGGAATAATTTAGCCGTTTTGATTCTCACAGATTACTGCTTCCACTGATCATGCTGTCAAAATCCAAGTGAGCACTTCATTCCGCTCTTATATATGCCAGATCTGTTTTGCTTTCATAATGAGCAGATATTACCACTGCACAAAGAGGATAAAGACATCAGCAGTGATAGATAGGAGGGAGATTAAATGGGATCTTTATGACTTCTTCAACCATCAGTTTTGACTGCGCGATAAGACGAGTCAAGTTGGCCACTGATTTGTTCTTTATTGGAGCCAATATTAGCATGAGCTTAGTGCTGCATCGGCTGATAACATCTATTTAAGGTGGAATCGGGTTTTACAGCATGTGAGTGTTGGAAATACATGGAAATACACGGTGAAGAAGAGCATTTAGACAGCAAGGATGGTTCATGGGAATGAATTTCAATTAAAAGGGGGAAAAATGTAACAATTTAGCAAATTTTTGATCACATTTGCAAGGGTATTTCACATTGGACAACCTATTTTAGGGAAAAGGTTCCTCTAATAAAAGGCAGGTCATGGGCTACTGGGAAAAAGTAGGAGAGGAGGAAATCAATTTGAAATGAATTGCATTTGTTACGAATTTCGCCACAAATTTTAATCCAAAACCTTTGTGCTTCGTTTTGAACGCATCAAGATGGTGCCACCATTTTACTTTGTCAGAAGACAGAGAAGAAGACATCTTTCACCAAAAAGGTGGTCATTTTTTATTTAAAAAAAAATCTAAACAGGCTGTTTGTTTTCCTCGGCTACTATCCATTTACCCATAGCTGTCACTGTGACATTAATAATGCTGTCTTGCCATTAAAGAGCTTGAAAGGAGTTGGATACAGTCCTAGGAGACCTTAGGACAAACACATGTCATTTCAGAGCAATTGGGGAACTTTCCATTTGAGTTACATGTACTACCACCTAAATCGAATCCGACAACTGATTTGTACAAATCAGACCCAAACCGAATTTAAAGAGAAGCAGAAAAGTGTTGTTTCCCTGCAACACCCCTGCAGGTGAAAGTAAGCATTACACAGCAGTACCTATTGAACTGAATGGAGTGTGCACGTATTGCATGGATGTTTTGAGTCCTCCAGGGTGAGACACGCTCTGTGTAGCTGCTTTGTTTGATGAATGAGTTCTTGAATGGGGGTACCCCACCTTCTCTATTAGTGTTGAGCACGAATATTTGAATAGTGAATTTTTATCACGAATATCACCAATTCGAGAATTTGCAAATATTTAGAATATAGAGCTACAGCCAGGTCCATAAATATTGGGACATTGACACAATTCTAAAATGTTTCGCTCAATACACCACCACAATGAATTTGAAATGAAACTAACAAGATGTGCTGTATGCTAACATTCCACTTCTTTCCCTTAAAAAACTCTTTGGTTGCTTTTCTAGTATGCTTTGGGTCATTGTCCATCTGCACTGTGAAGCGCCGTCCAATGAGTTCTGAAGCATTTGGCTGAATATGAGCAGATAATATTGCCCGAAACACTTCAGAATTCATCCTGCTGCTTTTGTCAGCAGTCACATTATCAATAAATACAAGAGAACCAGTTCCATTGGCAGCCATACATGCCCACGCCATGACACTACCACCACCATGCTTCACTGATGAGGTGGTATGCTTAGGATCATGAGTAGTTCCTTTCCTTCTCCATACTCTTCTCTTCCCATCACTCTGGTACAAGTTGATCTTGGTCTCATCTGTCCATAGGATGTTGTTCCAGAACTGTGAAGGCTTTTTTAGATGTCTGGCAAACTCTAATCTGGCCTTCCTGTTTTTGAGGCTCACCAATGGTTTACATCTTGTGGTGAACTCTCTGTATTCATTCTGGTGAAGTCTTCTCTTGATTGTTGACTTTGACACACATACACCTACCTCCTGTAGAGTGTTCTTGATCTGGCCAACGGTTGTGAAGGGTGTTTTCTTCACCAGGGAAAGAATTCTTTGGTCATCCACCACAGTTGTTTTCTGTGGTCTTCCGGGTCTTTTGGTGTTGCTGAGCTCACCGGTGCATTCCAAACAGTTGTTTTGGCCAGTCCTAATGTTTTTGCTATCTCTCTGATGGGTTTGTTTTGGTTTTTTCAGCCTAATGATGGCTTGCTTCACTGATGGTGACAGCTCTTTGGATCTCATCTTGAGAGTTGACAGCAACAGATTCCAAATGCAAATAGCACACTTGAAATGAACTCTGTACCTTTTATCTGCTCATTTTAATTGGGATAATGAGGGAATAACACACACCTGGCCATGGAACAGCTGAGAAGCCAGTTGTCCCATTACTTTTGGTCCCTTAACAAGTGGGAGGCACATATGCAAACTGTTGTAATTCCTGCACCGTTCACCTGATTTGGATGTAAATACCCTCAAATTAAAGCTGACAGTCTGCAGTTAAAGCACATCTTGTTTGTTTCCTTTCAAATCCATTGTGGTGGTGTATAGAGACAAAAATTTTAGAATTGTGTCAATGTCCCAATATTTATGGACCTGACTGTATATATTTGTTATATCGAATATTCAGCTTTTTGTTTTCCATCTGAACACATGATTCCTCTCTGCTTCTTGCTTATGGGACAATGAGAAGGAAGCAATGTTAAGTTCACAACAATACTTAGTGCACCAATCAGTAATCTGTAGTCAGACCTGCTAAAATGTGAAGTTGCACGTAGTTCGAAAAAATATTCTAATCACTGCCGATTAATGCAATCGAGAATATATTGGAGCACTTGACTCTATATATATAAAGCTATTGTAATAATCTGCCCTGCCAACCATTTTCTCCAGTCTCAGGAAACTTCTAGCAGCTTGAAAAATGTAGCCAAAGTGACCCATGCCTGTATTTCGCGCTACGAATTTGCATTACGCAATTTTAACATTGCCGATTTTTCGCATTCAATAAAATAATCTCGAATTCTCGAAATTCGCGAATATATGACGAACATTCTGCTAAATATTTGTGAAATATCACAAATTTGAATATAGCCCCTGCCACTCATCACTACTCTCTATATTAACTCAGAATTTTCTAAACGGGTGGACTTTCTAGAGTAGACATTGCATATAGTGACATAGAGGCCAAATAAATCTGCCCATACTGGATGCATCTGTTGATGATCTGTGTCTACAGCATTAAAATTTTTACTTTGATATAGAGAGGGCATATTGCAATGGCCTAAGAAATAATTGAAGTAGGAGTAAGAACTTGATTTTGGTTTCTTTGTCCCTAGTCACCAGACTTAACCTGGCATACAATTCAGCCAGTTTTCACTGTATAGTTACAATTGCAGGAAATTAAAAGGGTTGTCCCATGAAAAATATTCAAAATTTTTCAAATCAGCACCTGGCTCTGAACACTTTTGTATTTTCACATATATCACCACCTGCTGTTTATCCTTTTCCTCATCTCTCTGTCCACCTCGCTGAGGTGGTTGCACAAGCTTAGTTCCATTCTTCAACTGCCACCAGCCATATGATCAGTTAGAAGGTTCAAATAAATTTAGCAGATTAATTGGGGATCTGCTAAATGGAGAGATCTCTGGATCCATTTGAGGTACAGGGCAGGTCATGTACTATATGATATCTGATAATTTAAATTATATATTTTCATTTTTATTATATTAATTATGGGATAACCGTTTATGGCAGGGGCCCCTATGTTCTTCATAGTGGCTCAGGAGGGGAGGGGGCCCACCAAATTTGAAAAAAAAAAAGACAGAAATAAGACTGCTTCCTGCTACCTGTTATATTACATGTAAAGGAATGAACTTACAATTTCTGATGGAATGCCATCCTCCAAGGAAATCAGCCTATATACTTCCGAGACATAAGAGATATACTCTATGATGACCTGTTGGAGAGTATGGAGCCCATAACCTATTCTGGTATGGATCCATCCACCATCTGTGCCTATCCCTGACATCAGAAAAAACAATTGTTTAGTAGAATGATCTTTATTAAATCCATGAAGCAATGTGCCCTAATAGGTCATATAGACATCATAGATGGTTTGGTCCCCCACTCGGGAAGCTCCTCTATGGCCACTGCAGGGGTAATTTCTGGCAAATTGTTGCTTGCCCTGCAAAATCAGCTTTTTTTCTGATGTACCAGAACACAAGCTAAATAGCGGATCCCCTTGCGGGTTACATTTTGAAAGGGTTATTTCTCATTGGTTTTTGGCTAGCCGGTGTACTGAAATACCAGGTTTCCAGATTCTTAAGTCTGACCAACACTGAAGTATGAGGAAATCTGCACAATGTTTTTACCATGTTTGTACTGTTTTTAGGATCAGTGGCATTTTCATCACACACAACATACCCTAGGTATGGAGTTGTTTTCTCCTGTTTTTCTCCATAGGCTTCTTTATCAACAACAGGAATAATGCAAGGACTAAATGTTACTAACAAACATCGCCACCAAAAACATTAATGTACCATTAAAACCTTTCAAATGCATGGTGTAAAAATACAGGAAGAATGATTGTCCAAAAGTGGAATGTCTTATAGACGGTGTTTGTTAGTAACATTTTGTCCTTGCATTATTCCTGTTGTTGATAAAGAAGCCTGTTGATGGAGAGTGGATCCTCAGAATTATTTCATCTGGTGGTTCCAAAGAATCTCAGTCTGACTCTGTGTTAGAACCAGTCCTGGAGGCTGAACGTAGCACATATTGATGGCCTTAAATGGGTATTCCAGGATTGTAATAGTGATGCTCTGTCCATTGGATAGATAATCAATATAAGATCGGGGTGTCCAACACCACGCACCCTCACCCAACAGTTGTTTCACAGTAGCGTCAGTGCTGGAAGTTGGCTACACAGCTACCCTGATTCACCAAAGTGGATGGGAGCAATTCTGCAGTTACAAACTCCCTCCATTACACAAGGGATGGAGATGTCTAGTTCCAGCACTGACTTCTGGAACCATAGCTACTCTGAAACAGCTGATTGGTGGTGGACGGTGGTGCATGGTGTCTGATCCCTGCCAATCAGATACTGAAGACCTATCCTGAAAATTGTTGACAAACCCTTTAAGGATATTGCCCTGAAAAACCCTTTAACCAATAAAGATATTAACAGCCAATGTTCTGCTGGATGTAACTGAAAAAGGTCAGTCAACAGACATAACTCTAGGTTCTTAAAATAGGTCCTGCAATATAATGTTCTCCACTGCCATGCATTTTATACTGTAGCTTTCCAACATCAGATATAGATATAGATAGTCCATGGTCAGTTATGAAATCTCAGACTGAAACAGTCTGAAATTCTGCAGAATTGTGAATGCAGCTGAGGTGGCGTTTACTCATATAGACATTTGATATGTGCATTAATCTATCGATCTCTTGCACAAATTTTACCAAAATTACTATATTCAAAATAAAAGTTACATTTACTAACCAAAAGAATCATAGGTACAATAAAACTCAACTTCAACTAGGGCGATAGGAAAACTATTCTCCATAATGATGTAGCACAAGAAGCAGATACAACTTTAAATGGGCAGCAGGTGACTGCATGAATATTCAGTAATATAAAATAGTGTTTCTAGAACATTGTAGGAACTTGAGATGGACTTGGAGTCACCATCCTGCTCCAGTAAGTACTGCATTAAGCGTATAAGAAGGTAAAACGAACTTATGGTGCTGAAATGTCATGTAAAATGCCATCCTCCAGGTCTCTCTGTGTTATAATGCAAACACATTACTCATAATTTACAATGCACGTAGTGAGCTTTACATAGAAATATCAAAGGTGACGCAGTATGTCACATAGTGAAGCTGCTCTAACTACAGCACATATATCTCAGCCACCACGTAAGCATGTAGGAATGTAGGAGTGAACATCAAAGCCACATACATGTGTACATACACTGTTTATATATATATATATATATATATATATATATATATATATATACTGTATAACTATACACAAACACACATATACATAGCTACTCACTTTTACACCAGCAAGCATGTATGCAAAGTTTAACCCATATTCTCTTATACATGCACATCAACATGCACATACTTATAGATACATACAGTACCCACATTATCCCATATATTTACACCCACATACATGCACGCCTACATGCTCTCAAATATAAATATCCACATAAAAACGAATTTATACACATTCTTACGCACATGCTTATTAAAGTGCGTTTCCAATTTGAACAACTCCTACTTCATGACAATAAACTAAGTACAGATTGCCCCCTCTGGTACTCCCTGAGAACAGGGGTCTTCTGTGGGGTTAGAGTTTAGTTTGCCTGCAGCGCCACCACAGGATAAAAAAGGCATTATACAGTGCCCTATCACATCAATGTGTATGACCGGACAGGAGAGGTCCTACAAAGCAAGAGACACTCTTTGTAACCACTCTCCACAGGAGATGAGGATTCTGAACAGAAGACTCTCCCCCATTAACTCAGTAATATAAGTTATGTACCAGCTCCACCCCCTCCCCTAGCTTTTACTTTGAAAAATGCCTTTTTTCCCCTCTCTGCGGGATTATCTCTGCAGTAGTATCATATTACAATGCAAGTCAATGGGGAAGAGTTAAGAGGAACTGAGGAGACTCACACAGACAAGAAGGACTGCACAGCCTTCACAAGTGCTTCATTCACAAAAATACAGGTCTGTAGTTCTCTGTTACGTCCTCCATTATTCTGGGGCTAATTCTGAGTGACTGTGAGACAGTCAGGAAGAAGATTTTTCTCTACTTTCTGTATGTGCAGTGGATGGCAGCTAGTCATTGCTGGAAACTAAAGTATCTCTGTCCGGCCCTATAATGGGAACTGGCGGAGAATCAGAACAGGCTGTTCGATACTAAGCACCAGTGTTAAACTAGCCTTACTCTCATAGAAACATGGATACTAGAAGCATAACCTCAAGCTACTGGGCTTTAATGCAAAATATCAAACATTAATATAATTAAATTGTCATCGTCCCCATCGGAGCCGTCCCCATCGGAGCTCACAATTTAAATTTCCTATCAGTATGTCTCTAGAGTGTGTAAGGAAACCAGAGTCACCAGAGAAAACTCAAACAAACAGGGGAAAACATCCAAATTCTATGTAGATATTGCCCTTGGATGGATTCAAAACCATGGCCCTGGTGAACAAGACCACAGGGCTAACCACTGAGCCACCATATTGCCCCATCATATCATATATCCATTTGCACATACAAAATACACATGCCCATGCTGAAACATGCTCTCACATGCTTTTGTAGGTTTCCTCAGGGAACTAAAGATTCCTATGAGACACGTATATGTGAAAGAAGACTTTACAGGCTTTTGAGAACCTCTTAGGTAGGACAGTACTTCCAAAGCAAATGGAAGAGTAGAAACTGCCCTAAGGGTCGTGGAAATTTATGGAGGGCATAACAGAGACCAGAATGTTCTGTACTGGGTGGTCAATCATAGCACCATAATGGGGGCCCATTATGACTTTGACGATGGGACCCCTTCTTTTCAATATTTACTTACAGGACCTCCTGCTCTTGCAGATCCAGCCTGCTATTCAATACATCAGCGAAAGCCAGAAACCACCCAATTCTTATGTGCATCCTTCCAACTCTAAAGATAAAATAATAGCTTGTCATCTCTTTGGTCTAAACACATAAGTGACAAATTAGTCCTTACATATGCATTAACCCTCTCTGACCTGGAGGATTGCCGATCCCATGCTCCAGTGGTGCCCAAAACTGGGGCAGTTCTTGCTCAGTGAAGTTTAATATAAATGTTTTATTTGCATGCAGATATAGTTTGTTTCATATGACATGTATGCTTTAATATTCTATGATATGGAAAATACAATCTCTGAATGTATATTTAATTGGTTTTATTTTGTTTTGTTTTTATTTTTTAAATGTATTATGCAATTTATGTAATTTGTATTATTTCTATTTGCTGAAAACCTCTTGTATCAATAATGACCATTTATTTTTGCTACCAGTGTGCTACTGGTCAGGTGCCTGATTTCTATCAGTTAAAGGTTATGGACACCTTTGCATGCAATTTTTTTTACATTTTGCTAATTTTGGGTAAAAATTCCGTATTTTTTTCCCCTCTACAGCTTACAATTTCAGTGCATTTTCAGATCTGTAGCCCTTATCTGTGAACTCCTATCAGCTCTTAAACCAACATTTTACCAAACCAATAAGAATTTAAACTATAATGAGAGATTATGAGCTGCCAGAAAAATACAGATAAGGGCTACAGACCGAGTTGTAGTCTGAAAAGGCATTCAAATTGTAAATTGTAGAGGAAAAACTGTAGACTTTTTTTTAATAAAGAGGCAAGACCAATTGAAATAATGATCTTAGCTTAAAATTAGTGAAATCAAATGATAAAGCAAATTGACCCCAAATGTGTCCATTGTCTTTAATATCAATACTATTCCAGGACCTTCAAAAACAGGGCTCTACACCCAACTGTAATAGAGATAACCAAATATCAGGGCCAGTTTGTAGATAGGTCCACCAAATAAGCCTCACAAGTTCCTCATTTAAAAAAAAAACTATTTTAAAATATCCTGTTAGGGAATTTTAAGTTAATGGATCCAGGTTCAGAACATCTCAGCATGATCATGCATTGCACAGTCTATTCACTTAAAAGAGAGTGGTGTAATACTTAATTTCCCCTGTGGGGGAGCTGCAGGGAAATTGTGCAGTAGGTGCAAGGTTCCCTCACAGACGATCACTGAGGGTTCAAAATAAAAAAATAAAAAAAACCATTAAGATGTTGTAATAGTTTTGTACTAACTTTAGAAGTGTAAATAGCATGAACCACTGGGCTATCTTATTGGTATTAACTCTTAAAAGCCTAACTGATGTTGACTAAATTGTGTCACTGAGGGTTCATATAAGGGTATGGCCAAATTGTGAGGTTTCCTGATGCCGCTTTGTAAGCCAAAATTTCTCTTCTTTTATGACCCACTCCTGAATTTGGTTTCCAAAACTCGTGTGGTCATACCCTAAGGGTGGTCCCAAGAGTAATTTCATTGATATTTAGAGTAGGATTTTAAGTGTAACAAGGGTTATTACTACAATATTATCGACCGTGGAACCAGCCATATTTATGGTACTTAATGTTTTTGACACTTTTTATACTGATGCATCTCTTCTCTATCGTATCTCTCTCTTGTTCCTTTTCTTTAGCAGGTTAAAGTCACTTTTGGTAAAATCTACTACTGAAGTTTCCACCTTAAGTAAGTTGAGAGCAAACTGTGATATGTAGAGCGGAGCCCCTGCAATCCTGGTGACAAATACTAATGTATAAATCAGCAGGCCAATCCTGGCCCGGACCGCTGCTCATGTTCTTTGCTGAAATGTCACCTGTTCCTATCTAACGATTTGCATAATGCAAAGCTTCTCACTCGTAAAATACAGATTAAGAAGGGAAGCAAAGAGTCATTCTCGAAGCATGGAGGCATTTCAGGAAAAAAAGAGGCTTCTTTTTAACCCGATATTTGATTTTTTTCAATATTTCAAGGACTCTGATATGTTTTCAAAGGTGTTGAAATGAGAAATGAAAGCAAAATGCTTTATCCAAAAATATTACAAGCATACGAAATAGCATAATGTTGGAATACAAAAAAACTAAAAAATTTATTTAAACAATACAATAATTGATAAGAATATGTATTATATATCTTACAATATTGTTAATATTATGTTTACAAATTTATATTTTTTATTTTATTTTCTGCTTTATTTTTTATGTGTGCAAATTTCACAAGGAAACTGGTTTTATTATATGTTTAAAAATTTTAAGAAATCTGTTTTTTTCATACCAATTAATATAATTATAGGTGCATTGTCATGGTTATAATTATTACTTTTTTTTTAGTATATTTAGCAAATTTTATTACTAGTTTATAAAAAGGAATATTAGCAATAATTAGTCTATTAACAATGTATAAATATATTTTCTGCTTCCTTTCTTCCTTTTTATTATAATTTATTTTATTATCGTTTTTCTTTTATGAATTTATGTAACACCAATTTACTGTATTAGTAAATTTAATTTAATGTCTCTAGTATAATCCAAGCATGGTAAAATGTTTTTGATCTGTTTTAAATTTTTATTCTTCAAATGTTACTATTATTATTATTTTATTATTAAATAATGTTACGTTATCAACTCCAGCTACCCAAGTGAAGTTTATAGTCATTCTTAATAATGTTTAATCTTCAAGCTTTCCGGGGCAGGTGGTACAAAATTGTTCAACAGTTTTTTATTTAACTAAATAAAAAATAAATAAAATCAATTAAAAAAATTAAAGTAAAATGTTATTTGCATCACTGTAAAAGAAAAAACTAGGAAACTTATGTATACATATTGTCATTAATATGAACTTGGGGTATATAAGCGATACAAATTCAGAATATTTAGAATCAAGACATTTTGGTCATGGCTACCGGTGTGTATCTAAATTTACCAAGTAATGAAAACTCAGAGATGACCACCCAAAACTGCAATTAAAAAATGTTCTTTTCGAAAGGATGATCCTCTTAAAGAAGAGACTTATATAAACAGAGAATAAAGGCATTGAAAATCCATCACAAAAATATCTAATCTAGATGGGGGTGATCTTTTGAGGAGTTTCCCTGCATATTATGAGAGGCCCTTCTGCATTATTTTCTCAGTTCTAAGATTGTTCTATAGACCTACCCTATACATGACTCCCATCATACCAAAAAACTGCATTTACAGTAATATAAGATGGTGGGGCATCATTGGCCTCAACCCTATGAGCCGAGGTGTAACCTTCAAGGACCCCACCTACCCTGTGCCTTGAATAATACAGGTGTCTTTATGTAGTAGATGGGCCTTTGGGCTCCCTCAAGCACAAGGACACAAGTGCAACTGCTGCCTCTGCACCCCCTATAGCTACATTTCTGCATATAAGGTAATAAACACAGAACAAATATACATATCAGTCGCTTACTGTCTAGAATTTAGGTGGACTAACTTTCTGTAATCCTTCCTTTATACAAGGTCATGTGGACAATAGCTCAGGCTGTGTAGGTGAAGCTAGCAGAGCTATCTGGTTAGTGTTATATTTGTAGGCTTTTGATATGACACCTCCATACAGTGACCATATAAATACCAGGTCCACATGGGTGCTCTGGAGACTAAGTCAGAGTACAGTCAAATCCAGTGACTCACAGGTCTTTTCTGATTGTAGATGTTCCCTTTTACCTTTCTTCTCCATCCGACCCTGACCTCTATGACATCTTCTCTGGATGACTACACAGCTTACTGCTAAGATATCTTCTATAGTCATACCCATCCTTTACAGCAAAACAAATAAAGTCATCCCCCAGACCACAGATAGACCTACTATACAGTGACTTTTAGTGCTCTGTGAAGATCCTAGGGTGGGGGAACCCAGTAAGTGTCAATATTTCTGCCAAAGTAAGTGAGTTCTAGCTGCTTCTGTCCTTGTGGCCTCATTAAACCCAAAGCTGAAATAGTGAATTTAGCTGACTCAACTATATGGACCCCGAAATGGCATTTAAGGAGCCTAATAAAGCAACACTTCACCCCTCCCCCAAACACCCTTAAAACAGAACTTTACCAGAGCAATAGGTAAGCGTCCTGTGAGTGTTCTGGCAATATGGTCTCAGTATTCATGCGATTGTCCTGTGAAATGGGTTACAAGTGGCTGGGGCTTACGCCACAAGTAGGCATGCCTGCAGTTTTTTGTGGGGACGTTACCAGGTGGATTGGGGATGCTATTGTTGGGAATATGCAGGTCTTTAACAATTTTTGCACAAAAATCATTATGATTAACTAGTATGAAGTTTGCTGGTAAAGGTCCACTAGCTAAAGGACCACAACACTCTGGGGAGCACCAGAACCCCATTAATGTTTAACCATGGACACATTCATGTCCTTACATGCAGCTCAGCACCATTCAAATAATGACGGCAATCTCTCTACAGCGCTGTTGACTATGTAGGTGCTATATCTGGAATGGGTGGACTACAGTACCCAGAAAGATGATTAAAATTAGGGTATTCACTTTAGAAAAAAGACGTAGATCTAATAACTATGTATAAATATATCAGGGGTCAGTACAGAGATCTATCCCATGATCTATTTATCCCCAGGACGGTGACTGTGACGAGGGGACATCCTCTGCGTCTGGAGGAAAGAAGGTTTGTACACAAACATAGAAGAGGATTCTTTACGGTAAGAGCAGTGAGACTATGGAGCTCTCTGCCTGAGGAGGCGGTGATGGTGAGTACAATAAAGGAATTCAAGAGGGGCCTGGATGTATTTCTGGAGCGTAATAATATTACAGGCTATAGCTACTAGAGAGCTGATCCAGGGAGTTATTCTGAGTCGGGAAGGAATTTTTTTCCCCTAAAGTGAGTAAAATTGGCTTCTACCTCTCAGGGTTTTTTCACCTTCCTTTGGATCAACTTGCAGGATGACAGGCCGAACTGGGCTTTTATCAGCCTTATAAACGATATAAATAAATAACACTATAGTATTAACCTTCACACACACACAGTAACATACATGAGTGTGACCTCTATCGGCAGATGCCAAAGTCAGGCTCAGTGGCCCTTTTAAAAGAAATCTTAGCAGGAATCGATCCCGTTTCGTCCCCCTGCCCCGTACATAGTCTGATATGTAATTCCACACATCTGCAGTTTACTTGGTTACCTCTCAGAGAAGGACTTGGTAAGTCGGAGTTTGGCTTATTAAATCTGCGCTAGCCCTCTGAACCCCCTGGTTACACTCCAGGATTGCTGAGTGCCCCCGATAACTCACAGCTGCAGATAAACTCCACTGGTAATGGCTTTTTGCTAATGAGAAAAGTGCCGCTGATTATGACAAATAGCCGTGGACCAACAGGCTAAGCTGCTACACAGCCTCCCAATTGTCAGACTGGCTGATTTTTGCATTTCATTATTTTCTCTCTGATGCACACTGCCCCCTTTCCATCCCGAGACGACTTTCCCGGCGGCTTGTCACTATTTTAATAACACTTCTTTATCTCCATTCTCCCCTTCGAAGCTGCCACACAGACAGCGGGGAGAACAGGCGCCCCTCTACACTGCCTATTGTTTGGAAGTTATCAGTTATAATTGCTTAGACTGCTCCACCAGTCCTGGCCGCTCTTCTCTAGGTTTACTGGCTATTCTCAACATTTAACCCCTTCCTGCTGGGTGACGACTATGATTACAACGTTTTCTATTGACAAAGCAGGAAATATTATTTCAATAAATATCAAATATAGGCGGCGGACCATGACGGTTATACAGTGATGAGCGGCAATATATGGGCACTGCTTATCTCTTCCTGCAGAAGGAGTCTGACAGAGATCACTTATGTAAGAAGTTTCCCTACTGCGCAAACTCCTGATTGACAGGTGGAGCTCCACCTTTCTGAGCTGCTGCAGAACCTCATAATACACACCTCATCTGCTGAAGGACATCATAATACACACCTCTGCTGCTGCAGAACCTCATAATACACACCTCAGCTGCTGTAGAACATCATAATACACACTTCAGCTGCTGCAGAACCTCATAATACACACCTCAGCTGCTGAAGGACATCATAATACACACCTCAGCTGCTGCAGAACATCATAATACATGCTTCAACTGCTGAAGGACATCATAATACACATCTCAGCTGCTGCAGAACCTCATAATACACATCTCAGCTGCTGCAGAACCTCATAATACACTTCTCAGCTGCTGCAGAACCTCATAATACACTTCTCAGCTGCTGCAGAACCTCATAATACACACCTCAGCTGCTGCAGAATCTCATAATACACACCTCAGCTGCTGCAGAACCTCATAATGCACACCTCAGCTGCTGAACATCAGAATACACTTCTCAGCTGCTGCAGAACCTCATAATACACACCTCAGCTGCTGCAGGTCATTATTATACACACCTCAGCTGCTGCAGAACCTCATAATACACACCTCAGCTGTTGCAGAACATCAGAATACACACCTCAGCTGCTTCAGAACATCATAATACACACCTCAGCTGCTGCAGAACCTCATAATACACATCTCAGCTGCTTCAGAACATCATTACACACCTCAGCTGCTTCAGAACCTCATAATACACACCTCAGCTGCTGCAGGTCATTATAATACACACCTCAGCTGCTGCTGAACCTCATAATACACACCTCAGCTGCTGCAGAACCTCATCATACACACCTCAGCTGCTGCAGAACATCATAATACACACCTCAGCTGCTGCAAAACCTCATAATACACACCTCAGCTGCTGCAGAACCTCATAATACACACCTCAGCTGCTGCAGAACATCATAATACACACCTCAGCTACTGCAGAACATCATAATACACACCTCAGCTGCTGCAGAACCTCATAATACACACCTCAGCTGCTGCAGAACATCACAATACACGTCTCAGCTGCTGTAGAACATCATTACACTCCTCAGTTGCTGCAGAACATCATAATACACACCTCCTCTGTTACAGAACATCACAATACACACCTCAGCTGCTGAAAACCCTCATAATACACACCTCAGCTGCTGAAAACCCTCATAATACACACCTCAGCTGCTGCAAAACCTCATAATACACACCTCAGCTGCTGCAGAACCTCATAATACACTCCTCCTCTGCTGCAGAATATCATAATATACACCCCAGCTGCTGCAGAACATCACAATACACACCTCAGCTGCTGCAAAACATCATAATACACACCTCAGCTGCTGCAGAACATCATAATACACACCTCAGCTGCTGCAGAACATCATAATACACACCTCAGCTCATACTTGTGGATAGGGGATAACTTTCATCCCCCTTTAAATGTTCCTTTTCTACCTATTGATTTATTTTTTTCTCAAGAAACAGTGCCTCTCTTATCCACAGGCTATGCTTGGTATTGCATCTAATCCCTGTTTGTGAATAGAGTTGACCCTTTTTTCTAACTTTGAACAGCCCCTTTAGTAAATTTACTCTTATGGCTCCGGCTAGAGCTCCTAACAGTAAATTTGACCCCAAGTTGTATAATTTTTTATGATTTGAAGGAATTTGGATATTAAGAATGTATCCAAATCACTATCCACATGAATATTCACATAATGATTTTACTTATAGCAGTTATGTTTGCATACACATATACTTTGTGTAGATACAAGCCACCATCCATGATCCACTGTCCCACAGAGCAGATGGGTGAAGTGTTGACATAGGCTCGTGGGAGCTCTAAACATCATCTCCTCTAGCTTTAAACAATGATGACGCTGAGAAGATTTAATACTGCATATCAAACCATTTTTTTTTGTTGCAATTTTGATGAACACTATAGGATATTCGGGCATATTAGGGCAGTGTTATGTTATTTCCTTAGTCATCCTTTGACCATGGAATATAGTGTGAGAATAAAACAAAATGTTATAAGCATCACTAAATAGTCTTTTTTTGCAATTCATTCTGAATGAGGTTATTATAAAGAAGATAGAAAATGTCATATTTTAACGCCATCACCATGCTGAAGCTAATAATTCTAAATCACATCTTCACAAAACACATTACATGCCACCTAGTGGACATCAGAAGGAAGTTCAGAGTCCCTATATCCCCAACATTGTATCTGTAATAGTATATGGATTGTACCCAGAATGCATACTACTGGGATTATACTGTGCATGTGGCATCTACTGTGCATGTACTCTGCTGTGGCCATTGTATGGAATTTTGTGTATAAACCCAAGATGTGCCCACCAAAGGGTTTAATGTTGGCTCTCTTACCATATGATTTCACATATGTTAGTGGCTACCGTAAATACAAAAAGCTTCACTAAGTTTTACCATGCAATCATTTCTTCCTATATTCAGTTGGAACCTGCTTCAAGATTCAGACTTTTCTCATATGGATGCCCTCCCAGTAATACATGCCGGATCTGTCTAACCCCTGATGCTGCAAGAAAATTTAGACTAGAACCTTCAGAATCACAGGTGCATTTCCATGAAGCAAACATAATTGCAAAAAACAAAATGGCTGCAGCCATTTTGTTTTTTGTAACCCCTGATGCTGTCATTCCCCAATTTCCCCCTGTGCATTCTTTTCTCCCTATCTACAGCCTGTGTGAGCTGCCCTCTTTGGATCCTTTCCTCCTCCTCCACGCTCTTATCTATGGTGAACAACCTGCTCCCCCTCCCTGCTGCTATCTCTAACACTGAGAGCAGGGAGGGGAAGAGCACAGAGGTGAACAACCTGCTCCCCCTCCCTGCTGTTATCTCTAACACTGAGAGCAGGGAGGGGAAGAGCACAGAGGTGAACAACCTGCTCCCCCTCCCTGCTGCTATCTCTAACACTGAGAGCAGGGAGGGGAAGAGCAGAGATTGCCATCAAAATCAGGAGCAGAGCTTTGACTGATTTATGTCAAATTCAAATCAGAGCGGGAGAAGAAAAGGAGAGGGTTAATCACCAGACCTTCGGATCGAGGGTCCTAGAAACACTTTGCCAGGCGCCAAAGGAGGGCAAACTAGGAAGTTTCTACTAATTGAGGAAAATAATGGAAAGAAATCGAGTGTAGGTGGGCAGGCTGCCACTGGTCTCAACCTAACCCTGATGACCACATACCCTGTGGTCATCAGGGTTAGGTTGAGACCAGTGGCAGCCTGCCCACCTACACTTGATTTCATTCCATTATTTTCCTCAATTAGTAGAAACTTCCTAGTGGTAGTGCGTGAAAACGCTAAAAAAGACCAGGCGAGAGGCGCCCAAAACCCCCAAATCCGTATTCAAGGGTTTTTGGCGCCTCCCACCTGGTCTTTTTTAGCGTTTTGACACACTACCACTTTTCTTATGTCAAATTCACCAGCATCATCAGCTAGGTGTAGGACTTACACACACTCTGTAGAAGCAGAACTGTAGAAAGTTGCCTTAATTTTGTATTTTGGAAGCAAAAAAACAAAGGTGCCCCTAGCTTTAGTCTTGTTTTGATTGCTGCATTTTGATCTAAGTGTCATAGACAGTTATCTTCTATCTCATCAGTAAGATATCCCATTTGGTATTGTAGGCATATGCCTATGAGTAGCTCACAGCTTGAAGGATGCTGGCAGAAACCACCGCCTTAAAGAAGAACAGTCAGCAATCAATGCAAGTACAGCTGAGAATAGGGTTAGGTGTGTAGATATAGGGGGTACAGAGGTAGCCACATTTTGCATTGGAATGACAGCAGAAAGCCACAGCACTAGCTGACATTATCTTGACTGCTCTCGGGTGAACTGCACAGACTACAGCTAGACTGGCCATACACGTTAGATAGGTGTTAGCCCACCCACTACCCACAATACAATTTGTTTTCGACATGCATACATTGTAAATAATATAATATTTATTTTATGCACTTATACAGTGCTATATTCCGCAGCGCTTTACAATCTAAGGTCCCTATCAGTATGATTTGGAGTGTGGGAGGAAACCGGAGAACCCGGAGGAAACCCACACAAACACGGGGAGAACATAAAAATTCTATACAGCAGTTGTCCTTGGTCGGATTCGAACCTAAGACCCCAGCGCTGCAAAGCACCAGTGCTGACCACTGAGCCACCAGTGGCTCAAATAATTATTATAAATAATTTATGAATTAATTAAATACATAAAATACATAGAATAATAGTATACATAAGTAAAATAAACAAATAATTACTAATATATAAACAAAAAATACTGAATTGAATTCATGAATAAATATATGTAGATATATAACGAAATAGATAAAAAAGTAAAAAAAAAAACATTACAAATTACTTAATTAAATGAATAATAAAAATAAAATCAATATGTAATAAAGTAAATAAAATAGGCAAATTCAATGTACAGTTAAGGCTATACTCACACTTGAGTCAGAGGCTCATCCGGAGCTTTCGTACCAGATCCTGTCATACTTAACAGGAAAAGATTACGCAGCACGTAGCACTAATTTCCCCGGTAAACTCATGGACCACATTATAAGTTGAAGGGTCCGTCATTCGCTATTGGTGTCTGTCATGCGACACATCCAGAACTCCATCATGGTTTTGTTCATGATCGACACCACAAACATAAACAGAGTCTTTTGAGAAATATTGTTGAAGCTAATACGTAAAAAAAATTAAATTTAAATAATATAATAAGTAGCTAAAATACTATCTAAATAAAATTGATGAAGAAAATATTAGTATAAAACATAAATAAATATTTAATGATTAAAGTAGGAACAGAAATAAAAATTCTGCAGCACTGTGAACAGATTGTCACCATTCACATCAGTCCTGGTCCCTAATAAGGTTCCTCATCTAAATAAACAGGTAATAATATGGATAGAAGGCAGTAATAAATGAAGGAATTAATACATTGCGTATAATAAATAATCTGATTGCTTTTGATACATTCTTTATTTTTTCCAACCACAGATTAACTGTAATCAATTAACCACTTTAGTAGATAGTCGAGTGGATCAGGAGGTGACCCTTTGTAATACTTGAGGACAGTAATAACCTTCGAAACCAATCCCTGTGTGCAGCCATCAGCTTATCTATTAGGTTCCAAAAATGTAATTCATTATTAATAATTAAGAAGCCGTCATTTGCCCTTAAAGAACCGCACCTCCTATCATCCTGAGGACAGGACGGATCTGGAAGAGTCATTAGGTGTTTTTTTCCCCCCACCCTCCTCCATTGAAGGACTCTCGGACATTAGGGTAGAAGAAGGGCTTCGGGTCTCGCTATCGTCCTATAGCAGGAGCTAAACAATATTAGCCATTCATTTTTGATAGATGGAGCATGGAAATTAGTTACAGAGTTTAACTGATAACTGAAACCACACACTTACATTTCATTATGGCAGCCTTAATTGATGAGCTCATTAAATCCATTATTAGAGAAATTGATTTCAAATAGGCATTTAAAACCGCCTGGCGAAAGGGGGAAAAAAAAGGTGAATAGAAGATATCAGAGAATGGAGAGAAAATAACTAAAATACATAATGAAGCAAGTCATTTTATAGGTTTGTTTAATGGAAACATCGAATATGTATCACTTTCTCGGTGGACTCGAAGCTCTCATTTATGTACTAATAAAGGTTTGCTTTTTGGCTTTTTTTTTTCCTTTCTCCTCTTTGCGGCCCATTAAAGGAAAGGCGAGAAAGACTGCAATCTTTAATTCCAGTCTGCAACTAATTAATTAATTAACCCCAGCTGAAACAATCAATTAGCCAGTCATGCAGAATCGACACTTTAAAGGTCTGCGGGAAATGGTCGAGCGGCTCCAACGCTGGAGGAATTTTTAGCATTTCATTTATTTTCGCTGAGAATAAGTGAAATTAATATTTAGTGACACTGAGAATATGGCAATTGTTGAGATCTTCGTTCTAACACTGTATTTTTTAAAAATCTAGTTATACGAGGGGGTAGAATGGGAGGACAAGTGGTTTGTAGTGGCGCATTGATGTTTTGGGAGTAGGTGTTTGAACCTGTGCGCATCTTGTTTGTTCTTGTTCTTCCAATGCTCCAATGGGTTTCTATCACATATCTTCAGTTAAAAAATTGGCACTTACCTACAGAAGATGCCTTGTAGTCCTGCGACTATTGTTTAAAAGGGTTTTCTGGGAGTAAATATTGATCACCTATCCTGAGGATTGGTGGGGTCCAGCACATTGCACCACCATCAATCAGTAGTTTGAAGATGCCGCTGTGGCTTCCTCACAAAGCCCAATGCCACACATTATATAGTGGTTGGTATGACAGCCCAGGCCCGTTTACTTGAATGCCACTGATCTGCAAATAGGCCATGTGACCAATAAGTGTGGTGTCGTTGGCCTAGGAAGAGGCCCGACACTCACCAGAGCACCGTAGCCTCTTCAAATAGCGGATTGGCGGGGGTGCCAGGAATTGGACCACGACCAACTCCTATCCTGATGATATGCTATCAATATTAAACTCCCTTTTAAGTATGGTGAAGGCCACATTGATCACCAGTTTGTTCTTGCTCTTGCCAAACTCATTTGGGCTTCCTATCTTTGTCATGACTTGACTACTTGAAACATACTACCACATCCTTGTGACAATAGATTTTAATATGATGAAGGTCATGCAGACTCTTCCTAAGCTCACATGGCTTTCCTTGTGGCTACCTGAGAAGTTGGCTATAAGATGTCCATTTGCATGATGTCTCTAATCTCTGGTCTATGGAGTTGAGTGAGATGAAGGCCACATTTGTCCAACTTGTTTGTTTCCCATCACAAATTGGTTACCTAACGATCTGTCCATACTATGTGCACTTACCTACATGAGAAGCATTGCAGCCCTGGGGTCATAGATTTGAATGTAGTGTAATGAAGGCCAAGTGTGTCTGATGTTTGTTCTTGTTCTTCCCATGCTTAAATAGACAGAGTATATGTCACGCTCGTGTGTGGGAGGAAAACACTACACCGAGCATGGGAGTTAAAGAGGATACCGGAATAAGGCCTGTAAACTAGGGAAGGAAGATGAACACCTCCTAGAGAAAACCCTAACTCCAGTCCTGACAGATTACCAGTATAAACAGGCCCCAAAGGTAGGCAAGTTGATACACCGGATACCTATAATCATATCTCACCCAATAGGACCATGGAACTAATGCCAGGACTAAGTCTACCTGTTTCTCCAAAGAGAAGGACGAACAGGAGTCTCCCTCAGCTCTAATGACAAACAACTGGGAAAGGCAACACACACACACATATATATATATATAAACAAAATACAAAAGGGAAAGGAAACACTTATCTTAAATGAAGCTTTGGTAGCACCAGGAAGTCAGCCAAGAACCAAACACAAGCTAACCACAGGTCCAACAGAAGCTATAAACCACATAGCATAGTGGGAGAAACAACAATAAATAGAGAAGATTATATGAGCACAATAGCTAGACCTGAGGAAAGAAGGTGTGGCAAGCACCATAAATTACACAGACAGAATTTGATCCAAAAGGAAAACATGTCATATCACACCACATGTTGCCAGTCTAACAGATCTCCTGCCACCTGTCGTGGGAACGTCCATATGTCTCGGTGTGTCCGCGACAGTATAAGAGTATATGTTTGTGATTAGAGTCCCACTGCTGGGATTCTCATGTAATTAGGGGTCCCGAATCTCCCGAACGATTTGAGTGCCTGTTGGGCATACATGCTGCATCCATTCATTTGCTATCGGGCTGTCAAAGATAGCTGACCATTGTACTTGGCTCCCAACAGACCCATTGTCATGATTGGTTGGGATCTTTCACCAACCAGATAGTCCTATCCTTTATGTTCTGTATGTCTTTGGACAACCTCTTTAAAGCTCTGGGACCATGTCAAAAATGACAGGAACCTGTGCCTTATTTGTTCTTGTTCTTCACATATCTACACGGGTTACCTATCACACATCAAAAACATACTTGGGTTTCTTGGTTTCCTAAGAAATTGGTCATACCATGTACTCTACAAGTAGCTCTGGGACCATAACCATGGTTTTGAAAGCCTTGTGTGGCTCTCTCAATTCATTTTATTAGCACTTCTGAAAATAGCTGAGCACACTGACACATCCGGCCACCTCTCTGTTCCTGGCTGGTTGAGACGGAGCCCCGTTCTTGAGATTGAAGCGGGTCCCAGAGGTGGGACCCACACATATTGGACTTTTATCACATCTTCTGTGGATATGCAATAAATGCCCCACATGGGACAAGTCCTTTAAAACAATCAGCTCATCAAGTTCATGGACAAAGATTTTTGTCTAGTGTTCATAACATGTGGACTATAAAATAGACCATATGCACCAAACATTTTGGAGAGCAGTAAGTCCATAGTTGGTTTATTTATAGCATGACCTCAGGATACTGCCTCATATTGCAAGCAGTATCTCCTTGTAATGCACTTTTGTGATCCTAATCCAATCTTGTTAGACTCTATTATTAATCTTGGCTCTGTCTTTAGGCTACCCTTTGGATTTCCCTTTTTTCTGCTTGTCTCTGACCACCTTTATGGAATTGATCCTGGGCCATCATGGTTTGCTCATCTTTTTCCTATCATCTCCAGAACACACTCTGATATTTTCACCAGTGCTAATCTTGCCACCAATCACTGTCTACTCCAGTGACAGCATACTGTGGATTTGATGGTGAAAGCCTATACCTCTGGGAGTGAGTTAAAGGGTACCTTTCATTTTAAGAAACTTCTGACATGTCACAGTAACACAGGATGTCAGAAGTTTTGATCTGTGTGGATCTGGGTGTAGACCCCAACTATTGCTAATGTAAAAGGGGATAGATAGCTCAGCAGAGCACTGTGTTTTCACCCAGGCATCTTCCCCAATATGAGCATCGGAGCATTTCATGCGATTCAACACAGGGCAAAGGCTTTTTCTGGAGATCCGGTGACGTACTGGGCTCTCCATGGGTAAGCTAGGCGGAGGCTTCGGCCTAGCAGTGAGCCATGTGATGTCACCAGCACTAATGGGTCAGCTTTAGCGCTGCCCTGGCCTGTAAAACAGCTAGGGCAGTGCTAAAGCCCGCCCATTAGTGCCGGTGCCATCACTGGCAACAAAAAATATAAACACACAGCCATTGCCCTGCGCGATATAGCGCAGGGCAAGGGAGAGCATGCTCCGATGCTTATATCAGAGGGGCTGCCTAGGTGAAAATGGGGATATGTCCGGGTTCAGATCTGATCCCGGACAACCACTTTAAGATGTTCTCCTCATCTTCATCATTAGTATAGCATTTAAGCAGTTTACCGGATATTTAATACTGATGACGTATCCTCAGAATGGGTCATCAATATCAAATATGCAGCGGTCGGACTCCCGGCATCCCCAACGATCAGCTGTACGAAGAGAACGCAGCTCTCCAGTGAGCGGTGTGGCCTCCTGCAGCTTACCAAGCACAGCGCCATCCATTGGATAGTGGCTGTGCTTGGTATTGCAGTTCAAGCCCACTCACTTGAATTAGACTGAGCGGTGCCTAGGCCATGTGACCAATTACAGTGGCATCCCTGGCCTAGGAAGAGGCCACAGCGATTGGTGGGAGACCTATCCTAAGGAAACGTCATCAATATTAAATACTCAGAAAACCCCGTCTATTTCCAGTAAATTATTTCATATGGATAACGTAGTTGTAAATTTCCTTCATTATGTTTTCTCGTGCTAGTAAATAAACAGAGGAGCGTTTTGCATACTATTTGGATTTGTGATTTGTAAATAGCTTCCTGATTATAAGCAATCACAGTAAAAAAAAATACCAGGATAAAAAGCTCTTTAATAGATTTCAAATAGGTCTGCGATAGAAATGTAAAATAAAGTGGTTTGCAGCTTGTGGATACACAAGGTCCTAATATCTATTTATAACATATCATTTCCATAATGCATCCATATTAACCGCAAGGCATATGGAAGAAGCTCTATTTAAGGATTAAGATGGAGTACTCCATTTATAAACATTTGGCAAATATTCTTTGTAGTTGACGGGGAATTCTGTTCTAAATTAAAATTCATTAAATTACCATGAGGGAAAAAGCACAATCTGCACAATTTCTGCCAAGAGCAATTGCAGTCACATTCTAAATAGTATCATCGGCACATTTTAAGAAACAAGTTTCTTTTCGCTGTGTACAGTACTTTGGACAATCCCCTTTTACTAAGAGGATATTCAGAGATTAAGCAAACCCCAACGATCATCTGTAATCTGTGGATGAAACCAGCAGAGAGTGTTCATTTGCTGCAGTGCCACCACAGGAGAAATGACGTATTACATGGTTCTGATTTTAAATCTATGGGTTGTCCATGTAATCTATGGACTCGTCAAGTTCTCCAGAGAGAGATGCTTTTTGCAGCTACTTTTCACTTTTGCTAATAGACAAGGCCCTGAATGGAGGACATCCCTTTATATGACCAGACAACCTGTTAGATTATTAAATAAACTGTTCTTGGCAAAGAAGTGTCTTGGGCATCAAAATGTTGCAGAAAGCCAGTACTTTGAAAGTGGAGAGATGATTTGAAGTGTGAGCACAAGTAACAGTACCCCCCACACCAGGATTGTTGCATGCTTATCTCTTCTCTTCATTCCACTATGGAATACACCCATACCATCTCCAGGTATCATCTTGCCCTGTTCTCCTCCATGTATTATCTTCCTTTCAGGTGTTACCACTACCATATTTTGAAATTCGCTTACAATTCTTTTGTTGGTAAAAGGTGAATTCCGTTAAGCATTCCGTCATAGAATTGTGTTATGGTCCGTGGTAACGGAATCCATAACGCAATTCACCTTTAACCAACAAATCTAGTTACCACCTTCCAGGTATCATCTCCCCCTCCTTTCAGGTATCATCTTCCACCCCATTTGCTCCTCCATTAATTATTTTCCTTTCAGGTGTTAACATCCAGGTATCATCTCCCCTTCCTTTTAGGTATTCCCCCCCTCCCATTTCCTCCTCCAGGTAGCACCCCCTTCAGTGGCGGATCCAGAGCCTGGTTTAGGAGGGGCACTTCCAGATTATTTTCTGTCTGCCGCACATAAAAATGTGGTGCTTATAGAACAGACTACACAGTGTAGAAGTATACTGTATATTGTGGGGCACAGTGTATGCTATATGTGTATAACAAACATATTTCACATGAAAACTTGGCTTGGCCCTTGGGGATCTCAGACACCACTTCAACACTTTGGCTGGGGCTGATGTTGTGTTTTATCCTAATGAGAAAAATTTCATAATAAGGATTTGGAGAAAGGGCAGAGGGATAGCAGAGCAGGGAGAGGCTGGTGCTGCTACTAGGGGGAGTAATAAAGCCCACCATAATGCACCCCCCCCAGTAGAAATAATTCTCCTTATAATGTGACAGTGCAAAAAATACCCCCTTGTAATGCCCCCAGTTGAGCTAATGTCCCTATAGTGCCCCCATAATGTGCTAGCATAAAATACCCCTATATAGTGCCCCCAGTAAATGCCCCCATGGTGCTCCTCTCCCCCCTTCCTCCTAGTGCCCCCCATAATGTACCAGTATAAAATGCCCCATATATAGTGCCCCATTAGATGCCCTTAGCGTCCCTCATAATTTACAAGTATAAAATACCCCTTTTTAGTGCCCCCGTAGATGACCCCATAGTACTCCTCTCCCCCACAGTACCCACCATAATGTGTCACAGTATAAAATTCTACTGTACAGAGCCCCCCAAATAAAATACCCCTTCTTTGTGGCCTCAGTTGATGCCCCTATAGTGCCCACCAATAGTGTGCCAGTAAAAAGTGGCCCCAATAATGTGCCAGTAAAAAGTGCCCCAATAATGTGCCAATAAAAAGTGCCCTAATAATGTGCCAGTAATAAGTGTCCCCTAATCATATGCCAGTAACAAGAGCCCCCCCAATCATGTGCCAGTAACAAGAGCACCCCACCGATCATGTGCCAGTAACAGGAGCACCCCGCCAATCACGTGCCAGTAACAAGAGCCCCCCCAATCATGTGCCAGTAACAAGAGCCCCCCCAATCATGTGCCAGGAAGAAGAGCACCCCCAATCATGTGCCAGGAAGAAGAGCACCCCAATCATGTGCCAGTAACAAGAGCCCCCCCAATCATGTGCCAGTAACAAGAGCCCCCCCAATTGTGTGCCAGTAACAAGAGCACCCCCATCATGTGCCAGTAACAAGAGCCCTTCATCATGTGCCAGTAACAAGAGGCCCCCTATCATGTGCCAGTAACAAGAGCCCACCCATCATGTGCCAGCAACAAGAAGCCCCCCATCATGTGCCAGTAACAAGAGGCCCCCCATCATGTGCCAGTAACAAGAGCTACCCCCCATCATGTGCCAGTAACAAGAGGTCCCCCCAGCGCTCATCTCCCTGTGCCCTGCCGCCGCCTCCTACTTTTTACCAGGGCCGTGCCAGCTCGGGAGGGGGGGGCAATTGCCCCCCTGGATCAGCCAGTGACCCCCTTCCAGGCACCATCTGCATACTTCTGGTATCACCTCTACATTTATCCTCACTCTCTCCCCACATTCCAGGTATTCCTTCCACTGAGGAATAATTCATTCCTCCTTCCAGAAATCATCTGCTCCCTAATGCCTCCAGATATCACACAGCCTCTGCTTCTCTGTTACACTTACTCAGAGGACTGGACTCGTCTCCTGCTGTCATATTCTGGGTTGGTCTAACTTCTGGCTTCACTGTGTCCCACTACGCAGGCTGCGGGCCTACTTGTTGGCAAAGCCACTCCTTCTCTGCCCTAATCTTCAGTATCCAATGGCTGGTAACCTTGGGGTATTTCACGCACCTTTCCTAGTATGATGCCTGAGCAATAGGTTTCTGAGTTTCTGCTAAGGTGCTCCATTCTGTTGTCTGCCTATTTACTGACATCTGCCTGTTTATCATATTCTTACTCTCGTCTGCCTGATCTGTGCCTGTTACCTATATTGCTTTTATGATGCCCACCCTGACTTAGAACTTATTCCTATAGTGCACATACTCCACCAGCCCCAACCTCACCCTGTCATTGACTATGATTTTGCCTGACCCCTCGGTGCCCTGCATACGTCTCTGACTCCCATGGGTCACCTGTTAACTACACAGACTACTCCTGGAGGTAGTGGCGTGGTGGCTGCCTGGTCCAGATCCCTATATAAGAGTTAAAGTCTGAATACCAGGGGACTGCCAGGATTGGTTCCACACCCACTACTATAACACGTCTGGAAGGGGCAAATAATATTCTACAATTTAAGATGTTTTATATTTTAAAAAAAATGGTCCAAAAATGTTCACTTTCTGGTGGCAAATGCCCGCCTTTGTGTATTCCTACACTGCCTGAGGTCAGGTGCTCCTTCTTCTTCATCATCTTTTCTTGTCTTCTGATCTGAAAAATGGCTCATGTCATTATAAGAAATTTACCCAAATCAAATCACCAAAAATTCTAATTTGGATCTAACCCAAATTTTGGGATAAAATCTGATTAATTTGGAGTCGATTTGCTCATCTCTACCAGTTAATGTAATTTTTTTCCCTTTAACCAGAGGGTCAGTTGACTAAGGATCTAATGGTGACTCCTTGGGCACTAACCTTTTATGTGAATGATCAGTCTGTATGTTTCATCAGCATTATTCTAATTATACATTCAATCTGTAGGACAAGACTCTCAAAAATTTGGCTAAAAATATGATGGTGCTAAGGAATACAAATGCGTGGATCACTACTAAAAATTCTATGCTAAGGAGTTAAATGTTGTTGTCTAATGCTATAGTATTCCTTTTCTTGTGTGTGCTATGCATCCCAAAAGGTTATTCAAAGGCAGCAAGTAGTTAAAACTGGCAGTCTTTAGTGTGGTTGCCGGGGAGATTGGCTGGCCCCACCCCCAGGTTAGTGAGTTGGTTGCTTATTAGAGATGAGCAAAACGTTTCTACAGAATTAACTTGTTCAACCAGCAGGGCTGTTAGAATAAATTTGTCCAATCAACAGGGCTTATGCAAATGAAGCCCTTCTGATTGGACAAATCAATGTTAACAGTGCTGCTGATTGGACAAATCAATTATGTAGGCTCATTTCACTTATCTCCATTGCTTATCAAGCCACAGAGAGGACCTGTTTTGGTTATTTCTGCCAAGTAGGCCCTAAAGAAAAGCCTTATCCAGGAAACCACCATTCCTGTGAATGGAAAGCTGCTAGAAAGAGTAATTTTACTGAGACTACTCCTGAGAGAAAAAGAACAGACATTTACAGATTGTTTAGAACCACTAAAAGGCTCTGCTGGAAAGACAGTAAGGCATACGCACATGTATTAGACTTTACTGCGTGTGGAAAGGGTTAATTGCCTACAATGTCCACCTGGCTTCTGAGATAGACTGGTCATCCGGATCTAAGTTCTGCACCCCATGGACTCGACATTGTATAAAGCATATTCAGAGTTACTGCATGCCTGTGGTAATTTGGAAAGATTGCATGGTGTATTTAAAGAGAGTCTCAGGGTGGATTACTATCATAATTGCTACTTTTGGAAAAGCCTACTCTATGATATGCCACAGAACTGTGCCTATTGCTGATATATGTACTGTAACTCCCATCATTTGGTCAGTAAGGAGAGAGACTTTATTTGTTATAACCAAAGGGGCCTGGTCATTGACTCCACCACCATCCGCCAGCCGTTATTCCTACTCTCCTGCCTTGTACCCTATTAACTATCCAATGATAAGGGCACCCCAGCCACCACCAGGCAGGAGATCCCCAAAGTCATGGATGTGTCCCAAGATGAAGAAAAGGTACACCCTCCTAAGGTGTCACCACCAGACATCTGAGAAGCTCTGACAGACGTTCTTCAGAACCTCCTGCTTGAGGTTCTTTTGTTTTGCTTTCGTTTTGTCATCTCTTTTCCCTCTCTCAGCTGTCATCTAGTTGCACTGATTGCATCCCTTTAAATACCCTCCCATACTGCATCACTTTGCGGTTTATACAACTTCCTGGAGTGTCTGCATGCTGGATGCTACTACTGATTCTTCTACAGATAAGTTTGTTCATTCATTTGTGTTTTCCTGTTTGCTGGATCCTAGGTGACCCTGACTCCCTCCGTATTTAGTGTAGGGAGCCGGTGGTCGTGTCCCCTCACTATTATAGGGTGTTCAGGTGTCATACAGTCGAGGAACGAGGGTATGCAATCATCTACCATAGAGATTTTTGCATAGGCTGAGCAGTAAGGGAGAGAGCCAGGGCTGTTACAGGGCTTACCCTTTGGTTCCTTAGTTTTGGATCCAGTCAGTCGGTCTTCTAGTTTTCTGTACACCTTCCGTGACATAAGGAGAACTCGGGTGAGGACTGTCACCAACCCCATCATTACCACTAGCACTACCACCACTCCTGTCCTCTACGCTACCTCCCTTCCTGGTCCCGCTGCGTAAATCGACTGGAAATTGCAGAATTTCTTAGCACTATGGTCTGTTTCTAAGTAAATGCGTGCCTTTAATCTAACAGATGTAAAATCAGCACTAAGTAATCCAGCAGGGACACAATTCACATTTTGCCTTCCACTTGACTCCATTTAATCCTTTAGGTTCTGATATTCCTCCCGTAAGTTCTTCCTCTTTATGTGTTGAGATTGATTTTGCTATACATTGATTTCCTGTTGTGTGTATTGTCGAGTAAACTAGGATTATACTTTTAACAGAAGTGGATATCCCTTCTACATAAAGCTTGCTTTAGCTTCCCGGAGCTTCTTATCTTTAAAGGGGAGAGTCCTATTTTATTGAAAGTTCTAAAATCCCATTTAATTGAATTTCCTTTTGAAAAAGAACAAGCTAGGACTAGTTTTCAATTCAGCAGAATATTTTTTCTTCCGGAGCTCGAGTACTCACAGGTTACAAAGGCTTTTACAACTAAAAAAGGAACTCGCATATCTCTCTGCGCTAAGGGAAGCGTCATGGCTGGAGACGTGTAAGAATGCACTGTCAATAGGGCGCCATGTATCTCATCATCATTCACGCATTAGAGAATCGGTTTAACAATTTGCAATGAATAATATTACATTGACTTCAATTTTTTGTAATGCTACCAAGTCCCACAGCATAAATGAAGGGCCCGCATTGAAATTTTTAGATAAAAAAGATGCATTAAAGGAAGTCTATACCATTATGTGTATCCTGTAGCTAGCATGGTCCTTTTTGGTCCCGCACAGTATACTGTAGGTGTGATGCTCCATCACTGTGTGAGTGCCAGGGTCCTTTTGAATGGAGGATGATTAGACAAGTAGAAGCACATGAATTTCTTTGTAGCAAATAACAAAACTTTGCTATATATAGTAAGAGGGCACATCAGGCTTGCCGGTTGCAGTCTCTTAAAAAGCATATATATTTAGCAGCTCTCACAGAGAGGCACAGTAACTTAAAGAGAAGCTGTCACGAATCCTGACATATCTTAGGAACTGCTTGCATTCCCCATGTAATAACATGTGGAATTGAGCATCTATTCTTATGATTCTATGTTTTGGAAGGTACTAACTCTCCTTATGGAGAGCACCTTAATCATCTTGAGGAGACTTACAGTACAGACCAAAAGTTTGGACACACCTTCTCATTCAAAGAGTTTTCTTTATTTTCATGACTATGAAAATTGTTGATTCACACTGAATGCATGAAAACTATGAATTAACACATGTGGAATTATATACATAACAGAAAAGTGTGAAACAACTGAAAATATGTCATATTCTAGGTTCTTCAAAGTAGCCACCTTTTACTTTGATTACTGCTTTGCACACTCTTGGCATTCTCTTGATGAGCTTCACGAGGTAGTCACTTTCTTGTGTTCTTTAGCCCAAACAAGTCTCTTCTGCTTGTTGCCTGTCCATAGCAGTGGTTTCCTAGCAGATATTCTACCATGAAGGCCTGATTCACACAGTCTCCTCTTAACAGTTGTTCTAGAGATGTGTCTGCTGCTAGAACTCTGTGTGGCATTGACCTGGTCTCTAATCTGAGCTGCTGTTAACCTGCGATTTCTGAGGCTGGTGACTCGGATGAACTTATCCTCCACAGCAGAGGTGACTCTTGGTCTTCCTTTCCTGGGGCGGTCCGCATGTGAGCCAGTTTCTTTGTAGCGCTTGATGGTTTTTGTGACTGCACTTGGGGACACTTTCAAAGTTTTCCCAATTTTTCGGACTGACTGACATTCATTTCTTAAGTAATGATGGCCACTCGTTTTTATTTACTTAGCTGCTTTTTTCTTGCCATAATACAAATTCTAACAGTCTATTCAGTAGGACTATCAGCTGTGTATCCACCAGACTTCTCCACAACGCAACTGATGGTCCCAACCCCATTTATAAGCAAGAAATCCTACTTAGTAAACCTGACAGGGCACACCTGTGAAGTGAAAACCATTTCAGGTGACTACCTCTTGAAGCTCATCAAGAGAATGCCAAGAGTGTGCAAAGCAGTAATCAAAGCAAAAGGTGGCTACTTTGAAGAACCTAGAATATGACATATTTTCAGTTGTTTCACACTTTTTTGTTATGTATATAATTCCACATGTGTTAATTCATAGTTTTGATGCCTTCAGTGTGAATCTACAATTTTCATAGTCATGAAAATAAAGATAACTCTTTGAATGAGAAGGTGTGTCCAAACTTTTGGTCTGTACTGTATAAGCCATGCATGGTCCTTTGGAATTCTGGAAATAAGGTATGCAAATGAGTTCTTAACAAGCTCTACCTCTAATGCCACCAGATGTAAGGTAGCTAGGTCTATATAAAGGGTTGAACATTGACTTATAGGATAGTCACCTTCTGGTGGCATAGGAGGCAGAGCTTACTAAGAGCTAATTTGTATACCTTCTTCCCAGAATTCTAGAGGGGCATGAATGACCTATAAGACTCCTCAGACTGATTAAGGTTCTCTCCACAAGGAGATATAATACCCCCTAAATCCTGACCTAGGCCTCTCAGGTTGGTTTCAAATCATTGCTTCTTTTTTCTTTCTTCTGATTCTCAAGAAGAACATGAAAACAAATAAATAAAACATATTCTGCTGCATCTATTGTGCACATTTGGCTCCCGTTTTTTTCTGATGGAAAAAAAGTCCTGCATGCGTAGAGTCAAAATAATAGATGTTGCAGGATTGTAATTACATGGGGGATGCAAGTTACTTTAAATACATGTCAGGAGAGACCTACTGAACAGAGTGCGGTTCTCCATCTTCTCAAAAATGTCAGGAGAGGCGACAGCTTCTCTTTAAAGGCACAGTCCGTTGAAGCGAGTCAGTCACCTCCCCCAAGACCTATTAGGTGCAGTACTACAAGAATAGTACTGATGGCACTTACTTCAGATTCCTAATTAACTTGTTGGTACTCGCCCCTGGTTCTGGTGTCAGTGGAATACACTGGCGGGATAATCAAGTGTGCACTCATAATTAAGAGGACTTTTGAGAGTGAGCTGAGAAGTCCTCTCAATGATCATTTTGCAGTGGTAAAGCAAGGGAACAGGGGTGAGTAGCATATTAATTAGTGATCCAGTGTCAGTGCTAGCAGTACTATTTATATGGTGGGGAGGTGACAGAGTTACTTTAATTATTTACCAACCACTATTTAAAGTTCATACACAGTCGAGTCACATTATTATGTCTACCAGCTAATATCCAAAGTAACCACCATGTGCAGCATGGACAGCAGCTAGAGGGGCTGGGAGTGACTCAATAAGGTTCTGGTTGGTTGTCACAGGTATCTGGAGCAATGTTGACTGCAGTGCATCCCACAACTCCTGGAGGGGGCATGGGGAGGATCCATAGAGAGAACACGATTGAGGTAGTCTCACAGATGCTGAATTGGGTTCAAGTCTGGGGAATTAAGGGGCCAGGGTAGTACTTGGTAATGCTCTTCCAACTTATTTCGGACATTTCCACCCGTTTGACATATCGCATTATCTTGCTGGAAGATCCCATTTGCCCAAGGGAAGACAATCATCATGTATGGGTGTATGTAATCTGCAGTGATGGATTCATATCTGAATTGATTGAGAGTGCCTTCCACATGGATGAGTGGGCCCAGAGAATGCCACAAAAACCTTCCTTAGACCATAACCCTGCCACTATCAGCTTGTGGTCTTTCAGCAATTGTTGCAGGTTGTTTGTTCTCTGATGTTTCTCACCTGACATGTCACAACGTCCATCCATTCGATGAAGCCGAAAATTGAAGCCTCATTGGAGAAGACAACCTTTTGCTAATCAGCAGAGGTCTAATTCTGATGCTACAGTGAAAATTGAAGCCTCTTCTGCAACCTGGTTAGTAGAGCAGAGACCATCTGCTTCAGAACCCCATACGCAGTAGATTTCACTGAACTGTTGTCTTAGACTAAGGTCTGGTAGCCCCTGGTTCATTTTGGTGGAGAGTTGCTCTGCTGTAGCGTTTCAGCCCACCCTTGCTTACTTTTGTAGCGGACGTTCACCTCTCACATCATCATCATGGTACTCCACATCACTTATTCACAATGGTGCCATTTGTGCAAGGACCAGGATAGTAAAGGTTTAAATGGAGTATAATGGGAGGCCCAAACTTTGACTGGCTAGGGCGGGGTCGGGTGGCTTCAATGCATTGGATTGCAGAGCCCTGTGAAGGAGACTGGGGTTTTTAGGATGCTCAGCAATTTAGGATGATAGTGATATATTGGTTTAATTGACAGTTACTAAAGGGAATGTCCAGACAATATCTTTTATAAGGGTCAAAATCACATAACAATGCAAAAAAAGGATTCTGCCCTCCACCGATTCCACAGCTCCCTCTCCAACGCTTCCCAAGTCCCTGCTGGTCTTTGCTTCCTGGTCCCTATCGACAAGTAGCACATTCCAATTCACCCAATAACTTTAATAATGTTAACAGAATTTGAAAAAGTTGCATCTGACCTTACCCAAAAAGTAAATTGAACGTCTTTTCCCATTTGAATTTAAGGTGAGGTTATTTAGCAGGGAGGTACTAAAAGGGGTATTATCAACACGCCGTTTAATACTTACCTGCATCCCGGCGCGCTGTCCACTTCCTGGTTTCGGCACTCGGCAGGGGGCGGGCTCCATCTTGATTGAAGTCTGCTCCCGGCTGGGCCGCGCGCTGGACTGAACACGCACGCCGAGGCCGCGCATGCGCCCTGGTGACTTCTTCCTGGCAATTATACTATACTGGCCAGGAAGAAATTACCATAGCGCATGCGCGGCCTCAGCGTGCGCTTTCGGGACTGCGCACGGCCTGCTTGGAGAAGAGAAAAAGTCATCTCCGCAAGCGCGGCCACCGCGATTCCTGAGAAGAGCGGTGGCCGTAACCAGGGGAGACGGAAGACAATAGTCAGGTAAGTATATGTTTATTTTCTTCTAAGGGGTGGGAATTAGTTAATTAAATATATTTAGAAAAATGATCACTGTTAAATCATTAACAGATTTAACAGTGATCATTAAGATGAGAATACCCCTTTAAGTGTTATTTATTTGGTATTTTGATGATCCATCATATCTTCACAAATTCACATGTTCTCATTAGTTGGTGACACTTGCTCTTAGGTTTTGTATCTCAGTTTTGTTAATATTTTGTGAGAACAGAGATTTCTGTAGAGCATTTATCGTCAGGAGTTGGAAGGTCTGATAGCGATCTTCAGCAATTACCAACCGGACTCACAAAGAAAGATTTAGTGAAGTTGGACCGTGCCAAAATTTCCAAATCTACAGTCGCTGCTGGAGATGAATGAACTGGCTCTTGATTTATCAAACCTTCAACATCTCTGTTTTCACAAATTGTTTTTTTCTCGAATGAAATGGATGATGTCAATTTGATCTACTAAAATCCGCTAAGCCCCTGTCATTTTTCTGCTTTGATCCAAAATCCATTAAAAAGAGGACACTTTCTGTGTTCTGTATGACCAGGTGGAACAGTAATACGGCAGTGTATATATATCAATGATATTGAGTAGCAAAGTCAATGATGAAGCAGTAGAAGTTGCAAAAGTTGCTGTTGCTACTGGGCTTCTAAGCAAAGGGGGCCTACAAACCCCATGCCTCCATGCCAACCCCCATTCCAGGGGTGCTATGATTTCATGTTAATTACTCAATGATCTCAGTCAAGATGGAATTAACTGACTACACAAACATCATATACATTGTTTATATTGTAATGTCATCACACATGTAGGATATCAGATCACTGGAGAATGAGGAGGTACCAGTAATTGTATTTGCGCCATGGCCTAAGTAGGAGCTGCTCATGTATTGTTTTTGCCCTACGTTTGGCATATAAAACAGATAGGTATTCATAGGGCTTCTTTTCCCTGACGGATGCCAAAAGGGTGAACTTTTGGTAAACACTAGGCCAGTACAAGTCAGTATACCTTTTTTCCAACATGGGTGTCTATAGGCTACACATGAGTATATATGTATACACATCAACATACAACAGAGCCTTCCATCAGAGGCATAGATCAGGTAGACGTCTACAAGGATTAAACTTGATGTGACCAGAGCCTTAGCCTTACAGGTTTGAGGTGTGAATGGATGATTCTTTAGTTAGATGATTAAAAATAGGCCCAAAACTGGTATTCTGAAGTGTTAGATGCATCTACGAAGATCACATCAATATTCCTTCAGCCCAGACCATCTTGAATTTCTAGAATAAAAGTCCTGTGGATCTACGCAAGTTATTAAAAGGGGTTGTAACATAAACTACTTTTCAATGTAAAGTTTGTTTTCATCGATTACCCATTTCTCATGTATTTTTTATTTTATTTTTTTCAAATTTACCCCATTTGTGGTTTTCTCTTATTCCCCATGCTTGAATCCTACTTCTTGGTTTGTCATGTGTCTGCTGTTTCATTATGCCTTAGGGGAGTGAGATAAGTCCTGACATTAGCAGGACAACATGTGACACTAACCACATCCCTTGCTCTTATGACGCTTCCTATGTCCTACATCACAAGGTACCAATGCAGGACGTAAACAACGGCAAGTGAAAATCAAAACTGATTTGCCACAAATGCAATGGTGAGCTAATAACTTTACAATAAGGCAGCTTTGATCATTAGTGCTATTTGGGGAAAATGAATCTGTTGGGCGGGACACATTTATATTGGTGGCACAACCCCCTTAAGGAGTAGGAAGGCCCTTTCAACAGACTGGTATGTAGGACCTCTACAATAATTGGAATTTAGTGTGATTAGAGATTTCACCCTTGGGATGTAATCGAAAGTTATGTCTCTTTTAACCATACGTATCTTGCCTGCAAATTAACATTTCCAATATACTTACCATCTTGAAGTTACATGGATTGGCCACTCTGACTTGGTAGCATCACACTCCTCTTTGGAAAAACCTACATCTGCCCAAATCACTTCTTTTACAGGTTTTAAAGGTAGTCTTTGGATGAGGACATCAATCCTGCAGTCCAGGAAGTGTAAGGTGTTATGGACAGGACCAGAACTACTTCTCTCGCTGGCACAAATGAGGTGTGCACAGGAGTTTGTACATGTGCAGGAAGACAACTAGTTCTGGCCCCATCCACAGCACCTTTCCCTTGTTAGACTGCCTCTGTTCATAGCCCAGACTGGAAACTTGGTAAAGCATGTCACATTGGCGGATGTAGGATTTTCTGAAGAGGAGCCTCACATGACTGGGTCAGAGTGGCCAATCAACTACAAAAATATTCTCCACCGTTAGATATTTTAAGAAAATTTGTCTGCGCAGGTGCTGTAAGTGTTTAGCACATGAGCAGATACAGGAGATTCTGCTGCCTGCGTCTACGCGTTCACTGAATGCTTTCAGCACTTGCAAACAAGAAGATGCCGCTTGGTAAGCAGTCAAGTGGTTGCATCATGCTGACCATCACTATCCTGGGAGCTATGTACTTGGCAACTACCTGGTTTTTATACAGTCCCCATCGGCAACATGGTTGCTCCAACATGGGTGCTATGGTAAGGAATGAAGAGCTTTAATGTTTCAAATACCATTAAACATCCATTTATGGCATCTTAGAACTTTCATCAGAAGTGGTCAACCCCTTTAAAGGCCCCAGCTTTTTTAAATCCATTACTTTTCAAAGCCTTTACTAGGTGTATTTTTTGGTGTATTCAATATCAGGATACGGGATACGGCATACACCCCCGTATCCTAAGGGAATTAAGTAATGTCATAGCCAGACCAATATTTCTGATATTTGCAGACTCTATACTGACAGGGAATGTCCCACAGGATTGGCGCATGGCAAATGTGGTGCCAATATTCAAAAAGAGTCCAAAAAAAGAGCCTTGAAATTATAGGCCGGTAAGTTTAACATCTGTTGTGGGTAAACAGTTTGAAGGTTTTCTGAGAGATGCTATCTTAGAGCATCTCAACGGAAATAAGCAAATAACGCCATATCAGCATGGCTTCATGAGGGATCGGCCATGTCAAACTAATTTAATCAGTTTCTATGAGGAGGTAAGTTCTAGACTTGACGGCGGCGAATCAATGGATGTCGTGTATCTGGACTTCTACAAAGCATTTGGCACTGTACCACATAAAAGGTTAGTATATAAAATGAGAATGCTCGGACTGGGAGAAAACGTCTGTATGTGGGTAAGTAACTGGCTCAATGATAGAGAACAGAGGGTGGTTATTAACGGTACCCACTCAGATTGAGTCACTGTCACTAGTGGGGTACCTCAGGGGTCAGTATTGGGCCCTATTCTCTTCAATAAATTTATTAATGATCTTGTAGAAGGCTTGCATGGTAAAGTATCAATTTTCGCAGATGACACTAAACTGTGTAAAGTAATTAACACTGAAGAGGACAGTATACTACTACAGAGGGATCTGGATAGATTGGAGGCTTGGGCAGATAAGTGGCAGATGAGGTTTAACATTGACAAATGTAAGGTTATGCACATGGGAAGGAATAATGCAAGTCACCCGTACATACTAAATGGTAAAACACTCAGTAACACTGAAATGGAAAAGGATCTAGGAATTTTAATAAACAGCAAACTAAGCTGCAAAAACCAGTGTCAGGCAGCTGCTGCCAAGGCCAATAAGATAATGGGTTGCACCAAAAGGGGCATAGATGCCCGTGATGAGAACATAGTCCTACCACTTTACAAATCACTAGTCAGACCACACATGGAGTACTGAGTACAGTTCTGGGCTCCTGTAAACAAGGCAGACATAGCAGAGCCGGAGAGGGTCCAGAGGAGGGCAACTAAAGTAATAACTGGAATGGGGCAACTACAGTACCCTGAAAGATTATAAAAATTAGGGTTATTCACTTTAGAAAAAAGACGACTGTGGGGAGATCTAATTACTATGTATAAATATATCAGGGGTCAGTACAGAGATCTATCCCATCATCTATTTATCACCAGGACTGTGACTGCGACGAGGGGACATCCTCTGCGTCTGGAGGAAAGGTTTGTACACAAACATAGAAGAGGATTCTTTATGGTAAGAGAAGTGAGACTATGGAGCTCTCTGCCTGAGGAGGTGGTGATGGTGAGTACAATAAAGGAATTCAAGAGGTATATATCCTTTTTTTTGCTTTATAAGACATACTTATAAATGTGGGGGAATAAATGTGTCTTACAAAGCGAACTAATGAGCTCTTACATTATGAAAACGCTCATTAGTATTCAGGAGGCATGGGGAGAAGTGAGTAAGCACTAGATCTGAAGTGGAGACATTGTCCGAAGCAGGAGGGGTAATTTTTTACATTTATTTTACAGTCTGAGGTCTGATGAACATTGGGGCTCTGATGTAAAGTTTGATCAATATTGGGGGTCTGATTAGATTGGGAGGTCTAATTTGAGGTCTGATAAAGATTGGGGTCTGATTTGGGGGTCTGATGAAGATTGCAGGTCTGATCTGAGGTCTGAGGAAGACTGGGGATCTGATCTTAAGTCAGATGAAGATTGGCGGTCTGTTTTGGGGTCTTATAAAGATTGAGGGTCTGATCTGAAGTCTGATGATCAGAGGTCTGATTTGGGGTCTGATGAAGACTGGGGATCTGATCTGAGGTCTGATGAAGATTAGCGGTCTGATTTGGGGGTCTGATTGGAGGTCTGATTTGGGGTCTGATGAAGACGGGGGATCTGATCTGAGGTCTGATGAAGATTGGCGGCTTGATTTAGGGATCTCATGAAGATTGGGCGTCTGATCTGAGGTTTGATGAGAACCGGGGGACGGATGAAAATTAAGGGTCTGATTGGGGTCTGATGAAGACTAAGGATCTTATCCGTGGTCTAATGAATATTGGCGGTCTGATTTGGGTGTCTCTTGGAAATTTGGGTGTCTAATCTGAGGTTTGATGAGGACCGGGGGTCTGATGAAAATTGGGGGTCTAATGAAGATTGGTGATCTGATCTGAGGTCTGCTGAAAATATTTTTTTTACTAATTTTCCTCCTCTAAAACCTAGGTGCATCTTATCATCACGTTCAACTTATAAAGTGAAAAATACAGTGAGCAAGCTCGTTGGAAGAGCGAGTGAAACATTTTCAAGAAATCTACAGTACATCCAGTTGCCTTGATTTTTTTCTTTACAGATATGCCATGACCTGGATAAATGAGAACCTTCACAGACATACAGTATCTATAGTATTTTTTTTTTTTTTTACGAACACAAAGATTCCATCAACCTCTTCTATAGTGCTTTTTACTAGGTCCAGTGTGACCATATATACACCTAGTCATCCCACTTGACTTGACTGAAGCAAATTCTAACATTTTATGACTATAAAGGGTGCAGAAAACCCAAATACCCGTAGAAAATCCAAAAATGTATTTGTCTTCTTTCACGGTCAGCAGAGCTGTCGCTTACCCTACTCGTTTTGCGATCTGGTCTTAACATTTGTTCTCCTGTTCGGGGCTTCATTATGATAAATAAAACATGGTAAGGAATGGAGGAATTGTAGGCCTTTTATTTACTCACATTTTTGATACATGGCTCTAGATGAATGCCTCTCTCTTTAATAAAACCCTTGACTGCTTCAGTGGCAAATGTGATTTAAGTACAGCAAAGACAACCATGATTCACAAACTCCTTTCTGCTCCAGCACTGACCGTTATCTGATGCCTCTTCATGCACAGTTGCCCAAATGACAGTTTAATGGCTCGCTGTAAAGGCTAGTTATTTTGTATCTCTATCCAGTGAAAATGGCTAATGGTGATAAGAGAGAAGGGGAAAAAAAAAATTGCCCGTATCTTGAGAGGCTCATCCCGGCTGCTTAGCACAGGCTCGGAGACGTATCTCCTGATTACTTTTTCCTTTGGTCCATTGAACCAATGATGAAATATTTAAACAAGGACTAAGTGCAATTAAAAGGTGTCAGTGAGACGGAAGCGATTGGCGCTGATGCCCGGGAGATGCTGAGAAGACATCTTAACTCCCCGCACCCAAGATGTATCACATAAAGCCTGGAAAAGATGTGAAAGTATATTTTTTTTTTTGGTATTGTCATTGTACGGAATCACTCATCTTCTACAAGTTCTTGAAATTGTGAAATTGTAGAGAAATATTTTTCAAAAAGTTTAAAAAATATCTGACCTATGGTGTAGTAGTAAACAGCAGCTTAATTCTGCGTCCACGTTGCATTTTGTCAGCTTGCCATAGGCAGTGAGAAAAGAATCTTGGCACGTGCGTCAAATCTACCCATGGGCTGTCATTCACCCACTTGAGGCCAAATGAGAGCCTTTTTGGTCTTTTGTCGGGTTGGGACTCTGTACGTTAGTGTGCTCATCTGTATGGAACAGAGCAGAACACTGTGCTCTTCTATTATGGGGCATCCGGTAATAGAAAGAAAGATTTTTTTTACAATGGCAGCCTATGGGCGATGGATGGCATTTTATGCCTATGTATAGATAGAAATCAATGAATAGACAGACAGATGGATTAGATAGATAGATAGATAGATAGATAGACCCAACGTGGGCCACTAGAGGCAAAAACCATGGAGGAAACGACCCGCCTCACACAGTGAAATACATAGCAGAGACCTAGACAAGATAAAAAACCTACTCAGAACTTTATGTAGAATATTCAAGTGACTGGACAACACAAACCTTATCTATCATACCAGAACCAGTCAGACCCCCAGCTCATCCTATGAAACCTGCTCATTACAAGGTATAAGGACCCGCTATGACATCCTTTATAATCAGCAGCTGGAACATCCAAGGTCTTAACGCGTCAGCCTTTGGATGTAAAGTAAATGATCCAGACTTCACCCCAGGGGAGGGCTGGCAGCCTTAGACCTGGGGGGCAAATCCAGTCAAGTGGCCCATTTTTATTTTGCAGACTTTTATTTTCTTTTATACAGGAACACATTGCATTTACTGCCCCCCAATGTGGAACGTATAGCGAGCTGCGCCAATTCTTTTGCCCGTCCATTTTTATCAAAGTCCCCTTCATATTTAAAAATGCGGCGCACGTAGCCGATTCTTTTGCCTGACCATTTCTAAAAGGCCCTGTAGGAATGGAAATACGATTTTTTTTGCCCTGCCTATTATTAAAAGCCCCTCCTACATATAATAGGTCACTCCCAACAAACACTGTACAGCTGACATTCGATAGTTGCGGCCTGTCTCTACACATCATACTGAGAGGGGAGGTCTGTCCTGGCTGCACTGTCTGCTTCACATCATACAATAAACAGCAGCCTACAGCCAGGAAGCTCCTCCGCTCTCCTCCCTCCCCAGATCCTGCTCAAGGCCTGTGGTTTCCCCCACCATCTGCCACCCGCCCGTGGCCTGCTGCCCCTTTGGCCGTCCTCACCCAGCTCTGAATCCTCCTTCTGCAAATGGAGCATCTCCTCTCCTACATAGGGCCTCATACCTCTTACATCCAGTGATGTCACCTTTGTTGTAGACGTTCTCTTTCCTCATCTTCTCCATTCAGACCAGACCGCCATGATGATTTGTTAGCCATCTCCCGTCTCTGCAGAGATTGACAAACAGACATTAGTTTCCCACATTTCCATCATCTTCACATCTTCTGAACACCCTTTCCTGCCACCCCCAATACTGTGCCCGCTGTGCCCCCAATACTATACTGCAGAAACAGTCCCCCTGGAAATACTGCTACCACACAGATAGTGCCCCCAATACTGTGCCCGCTGTGCCCCCAATACTATACTGCAGAAACAGTCCCCCTGGAAATACTGCTACCACACAGATAGTGCCCCCAATACTGTGCCCGCTGTGCCCCCAATACTATACTGCAGAAATAGTCCCCCTGGAAATACTGCTACCACACAGATAGTGCCCCCAATACTGTGCTCACTGTGCCCCCAATACTATACTGCAGAAACAGTCCCCCTGGAAATACTACTACCACACAGATAGTGCCCCCAATACTGTACCCGCTGTGCCCCCAATACTATACTGCAGAAACAGTCCCCCTGGAAATACTACTACCACACAGATAGTGCCCCCAATACTGTACCCGCTGTGCCCCCAATACTATACTGCAGAAACAGTCCCCCTGGAAATACTACTGCCACACAGATAGTGCCCCCTTCAACAATTATTGTCACACAGTGCTCTAAAACATAACTGCGCCCAGACACTAATAGTATAAAGATAATGTCCCCCAAATATAATTGTGCTAAGCTGATACTGCGCCAGGGCCAAAGTAACAGTCCTCCCCAAAATCCCACCAATAGAAATAATTCTCTGCCAGAGCACACTTAGTAGTAATAATGCCCCTATAGTGCCCATACTAGTAATCATGTTTCTCATAGCCCCCCAGTAGTAATAAAGCTCCACATAATACCCCCTAGTAGTAATAATTCTCCCTATAATATGACAGTACATGAAATACCCCTGCTTAGTGCCCGCAGTTGAGCTAATGTCCCCATAATGTATGCCAGTATAAAATACCCCTATACAAGGGCGTACACAGAAATGATTGGGCCCCATAGCAAGAATTTAAATTGGGCCCCCATACCCGTTCCTAGTCCCTCCTACTATGCGCCCTGCTCCTCTCACTACCCTCCCTAACTTCTCCCCTGCCCCACCTCATGCAGAAATATTTTGTTCTACAAAATGGCAGTACTCATACCAGAACCCAACAGACCCATTATAGTGAATGGGATCTGGTAGGTCCCGGCGGTGTTTAGCATATTTTGACAAGAACCTGGGGCGTTACATGATGTAATACCACCCAACTTTCCTGCTGTCCAGCATGGCACATGCGCAGAGACATGAGAAAAGTTTGAGGAAGTGAGTGCCCCCTTTCCCGTATTCTCTGTGTCATGCAGGACAGCTGGGAGACACTGTCATTACTCGCTATCCTGCATGACACATGTGCAGAGACAGGAGTCTCTGGGAAAGCTGAGTGAACCCCTCCCCCCTGCCTTTCCATGTAATTATTATTTGCATTGATGCCTTGCAGGATAGCAGGAAATATGATGTAATAGCACCCAGCTTTTCTGCTGTCCTGCATGGCACATGTGGAGAGACATGAGAATAGTCTGAGAAAGCTGAGTGACACTACTCCCACCTCCCCTCATATCTTCTCCTGCCTCTGCACTTGTGCCATGCAGGACATCAGGAAAGCCGAGTCACATTACATAATAGCACCCAGCTTTCCTCCTGTTCTGAATGGCATATGTGCAGAGGAATAGCCTGGGAAAGCTAAGTGACCCCCCCACCCCACCCACCTCTGCACTGTCCTCACCTACAAGTCGTCACTTACTTCATTACTGGTGGGGTTGTGGCAATCCAGAGGAATCAGGCATGATGGAGCTAACAGGCGGGAGGCGGAGCTAGCCGGCGGGAGGCGGGGCTAGGAGGCGGGGCTAGCAGACGGGAGACAGTGGGGGTGGGGACTCTCCTCCACTGCGGGCCCACCTTCCTCACGGGCCCCATAGCAGCTGCGTGGTCTGCCTATATGGTAGGTACACCACTACCCCTATATAGTGCCCCATTAAATGCCCTCATAGTGCTCCTCTCCCCCTTCCCCATAGTGTCCCCATAATATGCAATTTAAAAAAATGCCCCTTCTTAGTGCCACCAGATGCCCCAATAGTGCTCAACTTCCCCATAGTGCCCCCAAATAATGCTCCATAGTGCCACTCTCCCCTATAGTGCCTCCCATAATGTGCCAGTAAAAAATTCCCCCTTAGTGCCACCAGATGCCATAGTGCCCCCATAATGTGCCAATAAAAAAGGCCCCTTTAGAGCCCTCACTTCCCCATAGTGCCCCCAAATAATGCCCCTATAGTGGCAACAGAGGCCCCATAGTTCTGCTCTCCCCTATAGTGCCCCCCATAGTGTGCCAATAAAAAAAATCCCCTTTAGAGCCCCTAGATGCCATAGTGCTCCTCTTCCCCATGGTGCCCCCCCATAATGTGCCAGTATGAAATGCCCCATAGTGCCCCCCCAAAATGGGCAAGAAATAAATGCCCCCAGAGTGCCACCCCCAAAAAAATGGGGCTGTAAGAAATGCCAGATGCCCCCATAGTGCCAGCTCCCCCCGCAAATAAAAAAAATAAAAAACACTAATACTTACCTCCATCAGCAGTGATGCGATGCAGGCCTCTTCCGGCCTGTGTCCCTGCTGTGCTCTGCCCGGCTTAGGCGGCACGATGATAATGACATCATCGCGCCGCCTGAGCTGACCTCTGATAGGCCGCAGGCATTAGTGCCTGCAGCCTATCAGAAGAACAGGGAAGGGAGACGCCTCTCCCTCCCCTGCCCCACCGCAGCACAGGCATCTGTGTCGCTGTCCTGAGGACAGCGATACAGATAAATATGGAGATGAGCACTTCCTACTGCCCCCCCCACCGCTGCCGGCAACTAGAACCAGGGCCTCCACGCCTGTGGTGATCGGTGGTGCGGCCTGAGGAATAAAAAAAAAAAATTATTCGTTAAAGACGGCCATTTTTAACATGCTTTAGGGCGGCCTGGGGGGCAATTGCCTCCCTGCCCCCCCGTCCCAGCCCACCCCTGCTTCAACCAGATTTTGAGAAACATCGACATTCAAATCCTTCTAGAAACATGGACTAAAGCAGAGATCAAGTTCCTGGCGCCCACTGGATAAAGGGAAATCTCTGTCCTGCCCCTTAAAAATAAAACCACCAAACTTGGCCGCTGTTCGGGAGGACTACTAGTGTGGTATAAAGTGGAGCTCCATGAGCAGATCAGACCAGTGAAACGGGGAAACGGCCACATCTGAATCAGAATACACTACTCCATCCTCTCCTCCCAGTCCGACATCTACCTCTGTGCGGCCTACATACCACCACCTGAGTCCCCCTACTACAACCCAGAATATGCTTTGAGATCCTGCAAAGGGAAGCCGCCCACTATCAAACCCTGGGCAAAGTCCTTATCATGGGAGACCTCAATGCCAGATCAGGCAGGGAAAGAGACTACCTGACCACAGATGGAAACATCTATATATATATGGAGCACAGACCGACAGCAACAGCTCAGTACATACAGAGAGGAACAGTTATGACAGCACAGTAAATAAAAGTGGCAAAAAATTGTTGAATCCTTGCCGAAGCCTAGGACTCCACATTCTCAACGGTCGCACCAAGGGAGACTCTCTAGGAAGGACTATATTAAACTCCTATGTGGGTAGCAGCGTAGTGTACTACGCCATCACAGACATGGACCCCGCAAACATTGGGACCTTCATAGTCAGCCTACAATCGCGCTTGTCTGATCACAACCAAACATCCCTATATATTAAGTCCACAAACAAACCACTAGGACAAATACCTCAGCAGGCCGGGCTCTTCACACTACCTCCATCTTATAAGTGGTCCAAGACATTGGCTCAGAAATATAAAGAGGTGCACAATAAACCAAAAATCCAAGGGATGCTCTACTACTTCAACAACAAGGTGTTTGAGATAAACCCAGAAGGAGTCAATTAAGCTGTAAGATAATATATTTTACACCATGGCAGAAATGGCTGACCTGAAAAAGTATAGCCACCTGAAGCAAAAAGAAGATAACCCCAACATTTGGTTTGATGAGGAGTGCAGAGCTGTATGGAAGACCTTAAGATCAGCCTAAAAAAAAATCATAGAGATCCCAACAACACCAACCTGCGGGAAGTCTACGACACAACGCAGAGGCAATAAAAAACCCTCCTCAGAAGGAAAAAGCAAGAATATACCTCAACCAAACTTACACAGCTTCAAAATGCCCTCCAAGATAACTCCTACTGGAACCTATGGAACCACCTGGGCACAAATGAGAAGAAAAACAACCTCCATATTCAGAACTGGAACATCTGGCTCCAGTATTTCAGAGACCTCTACAGAGACATCCCAAAAGAAGAACGTAACCCAGACCAAGAACAAATGAGGTCAAAACTGAAGAGCATGGAAGAGATACTTAAAGATTTCCAAAACCCGCTAGACTAAACCATAACACTGCAGAAGATATCAGAGATAATATCAACCATAAGAGGTAGGAAAGCCAGTGACACAGATGGCATCCTACCTGAAATGATTAAATAGGTTGGCCACTATATAAGTACTTTACACAACATTGTAAGAGACAGGGTAAAAATGAGTTTCCAAATATACTTTATTTAAAAAATATATCTGCTACTCTTTTTATAGTAAGCCACGCCCCTGAGCCCCGCGCTGACGTGCAGCCAGTTCGTTCATGGCTGCACGTGACATGGAGGAGCTTTAGAGAAAGCTCGTCCATGCCTTTATTGTAACTGCACATGCGCTGTTTTTCCTAATCTGCCGCGCAGAGCAGCGCATGTTCAGTCTGCACCTGCTTGTTCTGTCAGTATAAACTGCTTATTCCTGTCAGAGTTCGGAGCGGGGAGCCTAGTAAGAGCGCATATGATCTCCTGGCTACAATGAGGGCGGTCCCTGGCCGGTGATCGCTCTGATTGGCTAGTCTGTACAGACTAGTCAATCACAGGATCCTAATGCCAGCTGAAAGGTTCTGATCCCCACAGTCCGTGACTGTGGGGATCAGAACCTTCTAAAATGTGTGTATATATAAATATATATATATATAATCCCCCTGTCGGCTCCAGCTCCTATTGTTCCCCCCTAATTTCAGGATGGCCGGCGGCAGCACTGCAGTTTTCCCTTCCGCCCCCCCTCCTACCCCGATCTGTTTCAGGATGGCGGTTAGCAGAGTGTCAGCTATAATATGCAGCTCACTTTGCTTGAAACGGCCGACATCGGTGTTGGCACCTAGTGTTGAGCCCAAATATTCCTCCCTGCTTCTTGCTTGTGGGCCAATGAGTCATTGGCCCACGAGCAACTTAAGCAAGGAGGATTTATGACTTCAGATAGAAAAAAATGACGAATATTCAAAAAAAAACTAATATATAGCACTATATTCAATATAGTGCTATATATTCGTATTTTAGAATATTCTTAATTTTTTTCTATCTGAAGTCATAAATCCTCCCTGAATATAACGAATATTCAAATTCGCAAATATTCGACGAATATTCTACAAAATATTCGCAAAATATCACAAATTCGAATATGACCCCTGCCGCTCATCACTATTGGCACCGATGTCGGCCGTTTAACTCCTTTCATGCTGCGGTCCATAGGGAAAAAAATAAATTTCTTCTTATAGCCACACATTTATAATTGATTAAAAATTTAAAAAAATAACATAAACTACACGTTTGGTATCATCACGTCCGTAATGACCTGATCTATAAAAGTATCATGTTACTTTCCCCGCAGGGTGAACGCCATAAAAAAAAGAGAAATACTATGATCTAATTCACATTTGTTCCCACCTCACTTCCCTAAAAATCCAACCGTCACCTCATCCAGAAAAAAATTAGCCCCTACATGAGACAATCGCCCAAAAAAATGAAAAAAAATATGGCCTTCAGAAAATGGAGACACAAATGCTTCTATTGTGTAAAGCCAAAATACAGGTAAAACTCGTAAAATGTAAATATCGTGCAAAAGTTTAAAAATTTATTTCAGTAGTGCAACTTGTAATTTGAATATTGTGAAAAGTTTCAATATTCTAGGCTCAAAGTGTCACACTGTAGTCAGCTAATTAATCCATACCCCCTGAGATATTAATAATATATTTTACACCATGGCAGAAATGGCTGACCTGAAAAAGTATAGCCCCCTGAAGCAAAAAGATAACCCCAACACTTGGTTTGATGAGGAGTGCAGAGCTGTATGGAAGACCTTAAGATCAGCCTAAAAAAAAAAATCATAGAGATCCCAACAACACCAACCTGCGGGAAGTCTACGACACAACGCAGAGGCAATAAAAAACCCTGAGCAAAGGGTAACTCAAAATTGAGACTTTGGGGTTTCATGAGCTGTAAGCCATAATCATCCAAATTATAACAAATAAAGGCTTGAAATATCTTGCTTTACATGTAATGAGTCTCATATGTTAGTTTCACCTTTTAAGTTGCATTACTGAAATAAATGAACTTTGCACAATATTCTCATTTTTCGAGTTTCACCTGTAAATAAAAAACTTTACAAATAATTTTTCGCTGCGTCCATAACGACTTGCTCTTAAAAAATATCACACACTCTTCTCCCAAAAAGTAAATGCCATAAAAAAAAGTGTGCCAAAACAACCAATTTTATTGGTCTATTTGCCCAATAAAGTGTAATATTGAATAATCCAAAAATATTATGTACCCAAAATTGGGACCAATGAAAATGCCAACTCTTCCCACAAATAATGAGTCCCTGCACAAGACGATCGGCAGAAAAATAGAAATAATATGTCTTTCAGAAAATGGAGACAAAAAACATGATTTTGTTTCATAAATGCTTTATTATGTAAAACTGAAAAAAACAAAGTAGACATATTTGATATCATCGCATCCATAACAATCTGCTCTATAAAAATAGCACATGATCTAATCTGTCAGATAAACACTGTAAATAACAAAAAAATAAAAACTGTGCCAGTGATCAAAAAGTTACATGTACCCCAAAATAGTACCAATAAAACCATCATCTCATCATGCAAAAAATGAGCCCTGACATAAGACAATCGCCCAAAAAATTAAAAAAATATGTCTTTCTGAAAAAAGATACACTAAAACATGACTTTTTTTGAAAACTCTTTTCATTGTGTAAAACTGTTTTGTTTTTAAAAACTGTTTTGTTTTTAAAAAAGGTCGACATATCTCTGCATTTGTAACGACCTGCTCTATAAAAAAATTCACATGGTCTAGCCCCTTAGGTGAATGGCGTAAAACAATAAAATAAAAACTGTATCAAAACAACCAATTATTTTGGTCACCTTGACCAATAAAGAGTAATATTGAATGATCCAAAAATCATATGTACTCAAAAATGGTACCAATTAAAACATCAACTGTTCCTGCAAAAAATGACCCCATGCACAAGATGATTGGCAGAAAAAAAATAAAAAGTATAGCTTTCAGAAAATGGTGACATGATTTGTTTTGTTTGGCCAGAGATGTCATGTGACCGCTCCTCTGAAGATGCTTGCTGTGATGCATGCTGGGATTTTTACTTTCACTTTGAAGCTGCTCCACCCACACAGCCTCTCATCAATGGGAGCATGCTATGCTGAACACATTAGATAAATTATATGTACACAGTATATCTCTCATGATACAAATACCTTGTGGGACCCTTTATTTTTTTATGCGTATGGTGGCCAACCCCTTTAAGTACAGCCCACCAACAATACAGGCAGCCATATCAAAACTGTACAACATTATGCTAAGAACTGGCTACTTCCCCCAAGCCTGGAACCAAGGTGTCATAACCAAATACACAAGAGCGGGGACAGATATGACCCGGCCAACTCCCGAGGGATATGTGTCAGCAGAAATCTGGGGAAACTTTTTAACAATATCCTGAACCAGAGAACCCTCAGCTTTCTCACCCAGCACAATGTACTCAGTAAAAGCCAAGCAGGGTTCATGCCAAACCACCGCACCACAGACCACGTCTACATCCTGCACTGCCTCATCCAGAGCCATGTCCACAACATAAAGAAGGGAAAGATATATGCTTGTTTAGTGGACTTCAAAAAGGCCTTGACTTGGAGTGGCACCCAGGATTGCTCCTGAAGCTATTGGAGTGTGGAATATGAGGAAAGACATGCAACGTCATCAAAAGCTCCTACTCCGAGAACCGATGCAGCGTGAAGGTAAATGGGAAAAGAATGGCTTACTTCCAGCAGAGCCGAGGAGTCAGGGCTTCAGCCTCAGTCCAACTCTCTTTAACATTAACATCAACGAGCTGGCAGCGGCTCTGGAGTCCTCCTCAACACCAGGTCTCATCCTCCTTGACACTGAGGTAAAATTTCTCCTGTATGCGGATGACCTTCTCCTACTATCAACAAATGAGAAAGGTCTCCAAGACCAGCTAGCCATTCTGGAGAAATTCAGCACTTCCCATCAGTTTAAAAAAGACCAACACTGTGGTGTTCCAGAGAAGGAAAACAAAGTCAGCCAGGCCCCCTACCTTCACGCTACACAACCGCCTTCTTACAGCCACCAACAGGTTCACCTACCTGGGCCTGATAATTGACCAAACTGGGAGCTTCAAATCAGCCATTGAGGAGCTGAAAGACAAAGCATTCAAGACCTTCTACAACATCAGAAGATGACTGTGCCACCTCAAAGCACCCGTGAGGGTCTGGCTTAAAATCTTTGACTCCATCATTGTACCAATCCTCCTGTATGGCAGTGAAGTCTGGGACCCTCACACGTACCCCGACTGTTCAAATTGGGATTCCAGCCTAACAGAAATATTCCACCTGAAATTCTGTAAGCATATCCTCTAGGTCCATTGGAGCACCTCTAACAGTGCCTGTCGAGGGGATCTGGGTAGATTCCCTCTACACTTTACAATCCAGAAGAGGGACTATCATTCTGGGGCCATGTACATGGTCGTAGTGAAGGCTTCCATCACCATAAAGCCTTGCTACACCAAGAGATCCCAGGCAAGGCAAAGCCCCAAAATCAACTTAATGAAACCCAGCCCGACCAGATAATCACCCCACACCACATCACAAAAGCCGAGATCAGAAACACAGTAAACTAGACAAGAGGAATACGTCAGTAAATGGAGGAAGGAGGTGAGAGACTACAAACTGGCCCCAATATCTGGAGAAACTAGGGAACCGCAGAGACCGGAAAATCCTGAGCCGCTACAGACTGAGCGGCCACAGCCTGGCCATAGAATCCGGATGGCATCGACAGAGCTACATGCCTAGAGAAAGCAGACTGTGCCCGCAGTGCCACCTGGAGGCGGTGGAGGATGAGACCCACTTACTGATATACTGTCCCAAATACTCAGCAGTGAGGGAGAGCCACTTTAGGAGACTCTCTGATCTACTCCCAGACTTCAGCTCCATGGAGGAGGAAGAGAAGCTGCCCATACTGCTGGAGAGGAAGATAACACTGTGGACATAGCAGCACAATATATCAGTGCCTGCCACAGACTAAGAGGAGCCTGATATACCATGGACTCCGATACCCTGACCCGGAGTGTGTCCGCACCCCCCTCCCCCTGTCATGATACGCCACGGACCCCTATACACCGACCCCGGGTGTGTCCCTATTTCTCAACCCCCTATTTCCCACATGCTTTGGCAATACTAATGTATAATTTTAGACCTGCCAATAAAGATTAATTGATTGATTGATTGATTTATAGATAATAGATAGATAGATATGAGATGCATAGAGAAATAGACAGATACATAGATGATAGATAAATAGATAGATATGAAATAGATATTAGATAGGTAATAGAGATAGATAGATAAGATAAACAGAGAGACAGATATATAGATGATACAGTAGTTAGATACACAGATATTAGATAGATAGATAGATAGATAGATAGATAGATAGATAGATAGAAAGATATATAGATAATAGATAGATGATAATAGATAGATAAATAGATAGATAGATAGATAGATAGATAGATACATCCAAAAGCGAGGCAGCACTCCAATGTAGCTTGAAAGGGTGAAGACCCCAAACTTTAATCCCCAGGCAACGTTTCGGCCTACTCAATGAGGCCTTTGTCAAGCAATACAACAGTGTTAAAACAGGGTGTACAGACGTGGACAAAATTGTTGGTACCCTTTGGTCAATGAAAGAAAAAGTCACAATGGTCACAGAAATAACTTTAATCTGACAAAAGTAATAATAAATTAAAATTCTATAAATGTTAACCAATGAAAGTCAGACATTGTTTTTCAACCATGCTTCAACAGAATTATGTAAAAAAATAAACTCATGAAACAGGCATGGACAAAAATGATGGTACCCCTAACTTAATATTTTGTTGCGCAACCTTTTGAGGCAATCACTGCAATCAAACGCTTCCTGTAACTGTCAATGAGACATCTGCACCTCTCAGCAGGTATTTTGGCCCACTCCTCATGAGCAAACTGCTCCAGTTGTGTCCGGTTTGAAGGGTGCCTTTTCCAGACTGCATGTTTCAGCTCCTTCCAAAGATGCTCAATAGGATTGAGGTCAGGGCTCATAGAAGGCCACTTTAGAATAGTCCAATTTTTTCCTCTTAGCCATTCTTGGGTGTTTTTAGCGGTGTGTTTTGGGTCATTGTCCTGTTGCAAGACCCATGACCTGCGACTGAGACCAAGCTTTCTGACACTGGCTAGTACATTTCTCTCTAGAATTCCTTGATAGTCTTGAGATTTCATTGTACCCTGCACAGATTCAAGACACCCTGTGCCAGACGCAGCAAAGCAGCCCCAGAACATAACAGAGCCTCCTCCATGTTTCACAGTAGGGACAGTGTTCTTTTCTTGATATGCTTCATTTTTTCGTCTGTGAACATACAGCTGATGTGCCTTGGCAAAAACTTCGATTTTTGTCTCATCTGTCCACAGGACATTCTCCCAGAAGCTTTGTGGCTTGTCAACATGTAGTTTGGCATATTCCAGTCTTGCTTTTTTATGATTCGTTTTCAACAATGGTGTCCTCCTTGGTCGTCTCCCATGTAGTCCACTTTGGCTCAAACAACGACGGATGGTGCGATCTGACACTGATGTTCCTTGAGCATGAAGTTCACCTTGAATCTCTTTAGAAGTCTTTCTAGGCTCTTTTGTTACCATTCGGATTATCCGTCTCTTAGATTTGTCATCAATTTTCCTCCTGCGGCCACGTCCAGGGAGGTTGGCTACAGTCCCATGGATCTTAAACTTATGAATAATATGTGCAACTGTACTCACAGGAACATCTAGTTGCTTGGAGATGGTCTTATAGCCTTTACCTTTAACATGCTTGTCTATAATTTTCTTTCTGATCTCTTGAGACAGCTCTTTCCTTTGCTTCCTCTGGTCCATGTCGAGTGTGGTACACACCATATCACCAAACAACACAGTGATTACCTGGAGCCATATATATAGGCCCAATGGCTGATTACAAGGTTGTAGACACCTGTGATGCTAATTAGTGGACACACCTTGAATTAACATGTCCCTTTGGTCACATTATGTTCTGTGTTTTCTAGGGGTACCATCATTTTTGTCCATGCCTGTTTCATGAGTTTATTTTTTTACATAATTCTGTTGAAGCATGGTTGAAAAACAATGTCTGACTTTCATTGGTTAACATTTATAGAATTTTAATTTATTATTACTTTTGTCAGATTAAAGTTATTTCTGTGACCATTGTGACTTTTTCTTTCATTGACCAAAGGGTACCAACAATTTTGTCCACGTCTGTATATATACCGAAATACACAAAGGTGCAATCAAATCACATGGTACAAATCAAGTGTTAATGAACACACATGATCAGAAAGTGCTTAGTCACGTGACCTCAAATTCAATAGGTATATTCGCTCATTACAGAATTGCATAAATATATAAAAAAAACAATTGTTGCGTACAGTGAAAATTCATAGGTACTATAAGTATACAATGCTCATATCACATCTCAATTATGGATTCCTAAGCCTGTATAAAAGTGCAAAAGTGCTCGATCCAGGTTACAAAAGGGTTAAAAAAAATCATCTATAGTAAAAGGATGCAGCCGCATCCCATTACAATATTAATATAGCATCGCTTACCATTGGTGGTTCAGTGTAACCGCAAAATACTGGCGTCCCCGTCTATACTGTGCGCATGCGCTGAGCCAGACCGTCCGTCCCATCCTCCCCAGCGCGAGCTGCGTATCCCCGAACACCCGTCCGCGGGATCTGCAGCGCGATGACGGGGAACGCATCACTCACATCTCAGGGAGAAGAAGGAGCGGACCATGTGACTCAGCAACATCCAATCTGTATCGGGGGGTGTGTCTGGTCACCATGACAATTTAGAATGTGTATAAACACTCTGGAAAAACATCAGTGGGAGCATCTACATCAGGCATCCTCAAACTGCGGCCCTCCAGCTGTTGTAAAACTACAACTCCCACAATGCCCTGCTGTAGGCTGATACCTGTAGGCTCTTCAGGCATGCTGGGAGTTGTAGTTTTGCAACAGCTGGAGGGCCGCATGTGATCTAGATGATCACAAACAATGCGAGCATAAGATCAATCATATCAGACTTCGGGGTTTCCAGGGAGTTATGGAGGCACGTATTATGTCGCTAGAGGCAACCGTCACGGTGTCACAGCGCCATTAATGAACACAACTGCTGACTACCAGGCCACTAGTGGGCACCCAGAGGTTCAATGCCATGTCCCCCATAGTCCCCACACTCAGGTCCACACTTTCAGATGACCGAGGTGGGATTAGCCCTTCCCTCTAAACTACAGTGTGGGGACTATGGGGGACACGGCATTGAACCTCTGATTGCCCACTAGTGGTCTGGTGGTTAGCAGTTGGGTTCATTAATGGCGCTGTGACACCATGACGGTTGCCTCTAGCGACATAATACGTGCCTCCATAATTCCCTGGAACCCCCGAAGACTGATATGATTGATCTTATGCTCGCATCGCATTGTTTGCGATCATCTAGATCAGGCATCCTAAAACTGCGGCCCTCCAGCTGTTGCAAAACTACACAACTCCACAGCAGTTTTTCCAGAGTGTTTATACACATTCTGAGTTGTCATGGTGACCAGACACACCCCCCGATACAGATTGGATGTTGCTGAGTCACATGGTCCGCTCCTTCTTCTCCCTGAGATGCGAGTGATGCGTTCCCCGTCATCACGCTGCAGATCCCGCGGACGGGTGTTCGGGGATACGCAGCTCGCGCTGGGGAGGATGGGACGGACGGTCTGGCTCGGCGCATGCGCACAGTATAGACGGGGACGCCAGTAATTTGCGGTTACACTGAACCACCAATGGTAAGCGATGCTATATTAATATTGTAATGGAAGCGGCTGCATCCTTTTACTATAGATGATTTTTTTAACCCTTTTGTAACCTGGATCGAGCACTTTTGCACTTTTGCACTTTTATACAGGCTTAGGAATCCAGAATTGAGATGTGATATGAGCATTGTATACTTATAGTACCTATGAATTTTCACTGTTCGCTACAATTTTTTTTTTTATATATTTATGCAATTCTGTAATGAGCGAATATACCTATTGAATTTGAGGTCACGTGACTAAGCACTTTCTGATCATGTGTGTTCATTAACACTTGATTTGTACCATGTGATTTGATTGCACCTTTGTGTATTTGGGTATATATACACCCTGTTTTAACACTGTTGTATTGCTTGACAAAGGCCTCATTGAGTAGGCCGAAACGTTGCCTGGGGATTGAAGTTTGGGGTCTTCACCTTTTCACGCTATTTTGGAGTGCTGCCTCGTTTTTTGGACGTCTTTACAGTGGAGGAGAAGCCTGCCTTCCTAGAGGAATTGCACCCTGTTCACACCATCTGACGGTGCTGCTGCTCTCTCTGCATTTAGATAGATAGATAGATAGATAGATAGATAGATAGATAGCTAGATAGAGGAGATAGATAATAGATAGATAGATAGATAGAGAGATAGATAGAGAGAGAGATAGATAGATAGATAGATAGATAGATAGATAGATAGATAGATAGATACAGTTGTGCCCATAAGTTCACATACCTTTGTAGAATTTATGATTTCTTAACCATTGTTCAGAGAATATGAATGTAACACAAACACTTCTCATCACTCATGATTAGGCCTCCTGCACACGGCCGGTTTTTTTTCCCGTTTACTGGCCGTTTTTTTGCGTTCCGTATGCGGTCCGTATACGGAACCATTCATTTCAATGGTTCCGCAAAAAAAACGGAATGTACTCCGTATGCATTCCGTTTCCGTATTTCCGTTTTTCCGTTCCATTTTAACATAGAACATGTCCTATTATTGCCCGCAAATCACGGTCCGTGGCTCCATTCAAGTCAATGGATCCGCAAAAAAAACGCAACACATACGGAAATGCATCCGTATGTCTTCCGTTTCCGTTCCGTTTTTTCCTGAACCATCTATTGAAAATGTTATGGCCAGCCCAATTTTATCTATGTAATTACTGTATACTGTATATGCCATACGGAAAAACGGAACGGAAAAACGGAACAGAAACGGAAACAAAAAACAGAACAACGGATCCATGAAAAACGGACCGCAAAACACTAAAAAAGCCATACGGTCGTGTGCAATAGGCCTTAGTGTGTTTATTCTTTTAAACTCATAATCACAACACAAACTACCCAAATGACCCTGATCTAAAGTTTACATACCCCAGTTCTTAATACCGTGTAAGAAAAGTTTTTGTCTTACATTCATATTCTCTGAACAATGGTTAAGAAATCATAAATTCTGCAAGGATATGTAAACTTATGGGCCCAACTGTAGATAGATAGATAACTTCAGGCAAGTAACGCCATCTAGGATTCCTATCCTCCCAGACAGGGTTATATAATGGTTCCCGGTATCTGTAGGGTTTATTAACGTCACCCCTCGGCCTGTGATAGAACACAGATCTATTTTCATGGTAAATGTCAGCGTCGTTCTCAGCAATCCTCGCAGCCACTTTCAGGGCTCAGCGCAATTCTTCAGTTCTCCAAAAATGTAAGTGAAAGGTCTGTGAGTTATTACAAGTCTGCTCCATCTCTGGGGGGGGTGCAGCGGAGCCCTGAAGTGGAAAGAGCTTTTCTTCTCCTGTTTAAGTTACCATGGAAGATGGAATAGTGACATGGATGTAGTGGTCATCACCTGTAACTGGTGCCGCAGTCACTTCATCATCTATAAGTACAGCCGCTGCAGTCAGACTTCGCTCAATGTTTTATGTGTATAGGGCAGTCAAGATTATTTTTTTTTTATTTTGGGGGAAAATGTCACTGTGCATTCTACGTTAACAGATATTAATGCATAGACGTCCTTATAATGCTTTATAATATATGAAAATATTAAAAATGCTGTCCAAGTTTAGAAAAACATATCTTCTCAATTCCAAAATCAGCCTCTTTCTGAAGGTTCTGTGCAGTGCTGCACCTCAACCCAATTCACTTCAATGGAGCTGACCTGCAATATCAAATGCAACCTCTGGACAGAAGTGGCGCTGTTTCTCTAGACCTGTCAAAACCCCTTTAAAGGGAACGTGTCACCGGGATTTTGTGCATAGAGCTGAGGACATGGGCTGCTAGATGGCCGCTAGCACATCCGCAATACCCAGTCCCCATAACTCTGTGTGCTTTTATTGTGTAAAAAAAAACAATTTGATACATATGCAAATTAACCTGAGATAAGTCCTATATGTGAGATGATTAAGGGACAGGACTCATCTCAGTTTAATTTGCATATGTATCAAATCTATTTTTTTACACAATAAAAGCACACAGAGCTATGGGGACTGGGTATTGCGGATGTGCTAGCGGCCATCTAGCAACCCATGTCCTCAGCTCTATACACAAAATCCCGGTGACAGGTTCCCATTAAATGTAAAAGTCCTCTAAAACAATAGGCAAAAAATCCTACACAATTATTTTGTATAAACATATATTTTATTAAAGGGGATATTCCACAAAGGTAAAGATTTTGCTCACATTATGTGGAGGATTTTCTTCCTTTTCTGTGGGTGAGCAGTAGCTCATCAATAAGATCTAAATAATTGTTGACTAAAAGTACTAAAAGAAGACAAGAAAGCAATAAAAGATCCACTAGCAGCAATTTTTTTGAAAATTTCTATGAAGTATTGTAAAACAGAAAAAAAAAAAATGTAAAATAGGTAATATATGATAAGGACAATATATTACAAAGATGTTGAAATTGTTTGCACCTATTAACCTGAGCCAATGTTCCTCAGGGAAATTTATTTTTAAGGAGTTCTCAAGGAGTTTAATCTTCAGGATAGGTCATCAATATCAGATCAGCGAGAATATGATACCTGGAACGCGAGCCAATCAGCTGTTTGAGGAGGCTGTAGTGCTCCGGTAAGAGCAGTGGCATCCTTGAAGCTTACCAAGCACAGTGCCGTACATTGTATAGTGGCTGTGTTTGGTATTGCAGCTCAGCCCCCTTGACTTGAATGCGACTGAGCAGCACCCAGGTCACGTGACCAATGAACGTGCCTTCACTGGTCTAGGAAGAGGCCACAGTGTTCACCAGAGAGCCATGGTCTCTTCAAACAGCTGATCGGCTGGGGTGTCGGGAGTTGGACCTCCGCCGATCTGATATTGATGACCTATCCTGAGGATAGGCCATCAGTATCAAAATCTGGGACAACCCCTTTACGTCATATCTGGCACTAGAAACAATAATGGTATAGTGGTGTTTGGGTCACGAGTTATCAATTTCTAGCCGTAGGATGCCAGTGGTGTTCTGTTGGGCCGACCCCCACCCAAAAAGTAATCCAATGTCTATTGTCTAGGTTTTTGGTAGTCCTCATCTAAGACAAGTTTTTCAACTTCCTTACTGTTCCCTCCAGCTCCAGTTGTAGACCAAATGGCTGTAATGTTGATGTAACCTTGACCCTCTTCTCTGACGATGTCCTTTCCATCTGCATTTTATTTGACATTTTAATATAACACATTAATCCCTGACATTTCACAGTGCTATTGCATTAGCTGTAATGTTCTTCTCTTTCCAGGTAGCTAAAGTTTTCTTATTATCTGCCATTTTCCCGGTATATTTTCTACATACCATCTAACTTTATTTTTGTAGTTCTCCCAGTTACAAGTATTAAAATGAGCCAAATGTTTCATATTGGTTTTGGTCTGTGAATTCCTGAATCATCTAGAGAATATGAGCCTACTGATGAAAAGTACTATTTTGTGTTATGAACCAGAAAATAATAGCCTATCAGACTATGGAAAGTGTTCCAGAGCATCCATCTTTAATCTCCTCGTATAAGTGTTCAAGACACTGTAATTTCCAATAACAATAAAGGAATAAATAGCTCATTAACCCCTTTAAAACTTCCAGAGGGATGACAGGGACTAAATGAACTGATGGTAATGTAGTCACTGCTCAACTTAAAGCCATACAATCCAAGATATTTTTCTTCGTATTTTTTATTTATTCATTTTTATATATTTATTTATTCATTTTTATGTAATGAAGAAGACCTCATGGCCTGAATATCTAAGGAGCATTGAAATGTATGGCCATAAGCAGGGGCGGATTGGCCATAGATATTGCATGGAAATTTCCCGGTGGGCTGACGCCTGAGTCCTCCTGATGCGACGGCCAGTGAACGTTCTTGGGAATGTATTTTGTGCTGTTAGCGGCAGTATTTTGTGATGGACTATGGTATTTGGCTCTGTTGGGGTGATATTATGTGCCACAATATGGTATTGCTGGCCCTGCTAGGTCTAATTTTTTCATAGCTATTTGATCCCAACAGAAACAAGAGCAGAGAAGTCATAGAGAGGGACACTTTTTAGGTGTATTATGTTCATACACCCAATATGGGTAAGTATTTTGGAGTTAAGATGTACTCTTACCTACTTGTGTTGTCATACTTTTTGGCACAACTTTATAAAGCTTATATGGGTCATAAGACCAACATGCCCAGGATCTATCGAGCCATACATTAATGGTGACCCTCCAAGTAGGGTTCCAATGTTGTCTTATATCATTCCTAGTAGAAGTATATGTAAAAGTTGAGGACTATCAGTGGTACTATTATGAAGAAGGATGAATACAAAATACAATCTTTTTTTATTACAGTGCCTTGGAAGTAAGCCTTAGTAAGGTACAATGAAAGAATGCCCACTTGGCCCCACCTCACCTGATTCCTGGCACTGATTTCCTGCACCTTCTTCTCCTGGCCTGCAATGCTCCATTGGGCTCCCTCACTGAAAACATCTAGTTTGACATCGCCAGCAGCCAATCACTGGCCTCGGCGGAGACCTAATCCCCTTGTGCCATGTGACCATTTGTCATTATGTAAAGAGGTGATATCAAACTGGATATCTTCAGCAAAGGTTCCCAGCAGAGCATTGCAGACCCGAAGGAGAAGGAGTGGGGAGCCTGCACCAGGGAGTAGGTAAGTAGGCTTCCCTTTAAGGTTCTGGCCCCTTTTGCACAACTTCTTTAAAGCTGACAACATATGAGTATATAGCAAATGGGTTTGACGGATCTTTTTTATTGGGTATAAAAAACTAATAACATGGCTGATGGGCATAAAAATGATAATAATACGGCTGGTTGGCTAAAAATAAAAAAATGGAAGAGATGATTTGAACTCAATGAAATTACTGGAAAAGTTTAGAAAGCACTAACATGACCAAGGGGATATATTACCAGGTAGAGGCAACAGTGATGACGAATCGTTCCTATGTTGCAAGGTGACTCGAATAAGCCTATAAGGGTATGATGATCACATGTTGACTGGGCGGAATAAGGGATTGTTCATGTCCGTGTTGGAGGCTCCATTTAGGACTTCCATCACAGATTCCTCCAAAAAGAGTAAACAAAGCACTCCTCCATGTCGGACTCGAAAAACCAGACACCCGAATGGAAACCAAACAGACCCCATTATAGTGAATGTGAATGTGTCCTAACCGGTAGTGAAGAACTCATACTGCAACTGTAATAAAGAAGATTCTAATTTGTAATCATCGATCGAACATTCCTCCTTCATCTGGGTGCCAAGAGCAGCACCACTGATACATATACTTTTACACATTTCTTTGTTTGCTATGGACCCCTATCCTCTTTATACAGTACATCACTCGATTGGCTGCTTTGGAAAGGATACTCATCCCAGGGTTGGTTTGTCTGAACCCTTTAATGGGTGATGAGAATTGGCAGATACGGATTCAAAAAGTGTTAGAAACATATGTTAGAAAGCAAAGAAGGAACTAATATTGCGCATTTCTAGAGGGTTGGTACTAAGTAGTACAGACCTCATATGAAAGTATATATGCATATTGTCTTCTTTCCAAAATGGGGTCACATGTGGGGTATTTATACTGCCCTGGCTTTTTAGGGGTCCTAAAGCGTGAGAAGAAGTCTGGGATCCAAATGTCTAAAAATGCCCTCCTAAAAGGAATGTGTGCCCCTTTGCCCACCTAGGCAGCAAAAAAGTGTCACACATGTGGTATCGCCATACTCAGAAGAAGTTGGGGAATGTGTTTTGCGGTGTCATTTTACATATACCCATGCTGGGTGAGATAAATATCTTGGTCAAATGCCAACTTTGTATAAAAAAAATGGGAAAAGTTGTCTTTTGCCAAGATATTTCTCTCACCCAGCATGGGTATATGTAAAATGACACCCCAAAACACATCCCCCAACTTCTCCTGAGTACGGCGATACCACATGTGTGACACTTTTTTGCTGCCTAGGTGGGCAAAGGGGTACACATTCCAAAGAGCACCTTTAGGATTTTACAGGTCATTTTTTACACATTTTGATTTCAAACTACTTCTCACACATTAGGGCCCCTAGAATGCCAGGGCAGTATAACTACCCCACAAGTGACCCCATTTTGGAAAGAAGACACCCCAAGGTATTCCGTGAGGGGCATGGCGAGTTCCTAGAATTTTTTATTTTTTGCCACAAGTTAGCGGAAAATGATGAATTTTTTTTTTCTTTTTCTTACAAAGTCTCATATTCCACTAACTTGTGACAAAAAATAAAAAATTCTAGGAACTCGCCATGCCCCTCACGGAACACTCTGGGGTGTCTTCTTTCCAAAATGGGGTCACTTGTGGGGTAGTTATACTGCCCTGGCATTCTAGGGGCCCATATGCGTGAGAAGTAGTTTGCAATAAAAATCTGTAAAAAATGACCGGTGAAATCCGAAAGGTGCTCTTTGGAATGTGTGCCCCTTTGCCCACCTAGGCTGCAAAAAAGTGTCATACATGTGGTATTGCCGTACTCGGGAGAAGTTGGGGAATGTGTTTTGGGGTGTCATTTTACATATACCCATGCTGGGTGAGAGAAATATCTTGGTATAAGACAACATTTCCCATTTTTTTTATACAAAGTTGGCATTTGACCAAGATATTTCTCTCACCAAGCATGGGTATATGTAAAATGACACCCCAAAACACATTCCCCAACTTCTCCTGAGTACGGCGATACCAGATGTGTGACACTTTTTTGCAGCCTAGGTGGGCAAAGGGGCACACATTCCAAAGAGCACCTTTCGGATTTCACCAGTCATTTTTTAGTTAGTGGAATATGAGACTTTGTTAGAAAAAAATAAAATAAAAAATAAATCATCATTTTCCGCTAGCTTGTGACAAAAAATAAAAAGTTCTATGAACTCACTATGCCCATCAGTAAATACCTTAGGGTGTCTACTTTCCGAAATGGGGTCATTTGTGGGGTGTTTGTACTGTCTGGGCATTGTAGAACCTCAGGAAACATGACAGGTGCTCAGAAAGTCAGAGCTGTTTAAAAAAGTGGAAATTCACCGCTATAACTTTTACCCAAACCATTTTTTTTGTAGAACAATAAATTTAGCGAAAAATTTATATATGGATGTCGTTTTTTTTGCAAAATTTTACAACTGAAAGTGAAAAATGTCATTTTTTTGCAAAAAAATCGTTAAATTTCGATTAATAACAAAAAAAGTAAAAATGTCAGCAGCAATGAAATACCACCAAATGAAAGCTCTATTAGTGAGAAGAAAAGGAGGTAAAATTAATTTGGGTGGTAAGTTGCATGACCGAGCAATAAACGGTGAAAGTAGTGTAGTGCAGAAGTGTAAAAAATGGCCTGGTCATTAAGGGGGTTTCAGCTAGCGGGGTTGAAGAGGTTAAAGGGGTTGTCCGGGATCAAAGTTTTATTTTTATTTTTTTCGTGTTCTCACTGTTAACAGGTGATTCTAGGTCCCCCCATATGTTTTAAGGTATTTTCGCCATTTTCACACAGCTCCGACGGTCCCCAACGCACTGTTTACATCTCTGATTATTTTTGTCTAACTTCCTGACGCTCTGCACTGTGGGTCCCAGCGCAGCGCGGGCATCACGTGCTTTCAGACTCTCCTCTTCACCGTGACTCCGTCCCCTCATTGTTATTCCGCCTCCTGCCGCACATCACCACGTCCTCCATGCATCCGACCCCCTTGAATCATATTCCACCTCCTGCAGCACATTTTCCTCCCCCTTAGTAACGCCCTTAAACTCCTCTTGGCTCAGTCCTTTGAAAAGTGATTAGGTCCGAGTATTGCTTCTATCTTCAGCCTGCCGCCCCATTTGCCTGCATTGGAGGCATTTACTATGCTAATTTGCATAGTTCCCTTGCCTCTTTCATTGTGAACAACACGCCCTGCCCGGTGACATCATCGGACCTTAGCGCGATCTGTTGCTGCTGAGGTACCGCCCCTCTGAGCTTTCTGCATAATGCCTGCGGCTGATGGTGACGTCACCGGGCTCCCTGCGAAGCGGCTTCGCTCTGCAGAAGGGACCCGGTACATCACTGAATGTAAGAAAAGACTCACTTCCGGCTGAGAATTTGTGTAATGAATACAGGGCATCAGAAAAGTATGGGAAAGGTAGGACAGTCATGTAGGAGATATTTATGTCCTTGTAAAACAATTAAACCAATGTCCCCAATCCCTTTAATACCGGATCTCTGGTACACTATTTAGACAACTAGTGTGACTATTTTTCTGTATAGTTTGGGCATGGTGCTAAAAATCTCAAACATTCACAACCTATAAGACCAGAATTAGTAAAACCTTGGTCATCTCTAGGCAATGGTGAGCATTGGTTTTCTCCTTCCTTTTTGGCAACATTGCAGTGGTTCACACCATCAGTTAGGAATAAGTGCCGATAATCGGGAGAAGTGGTCTCCACTAGTGATGGACAAACATCGGCCGGGACGATTCGCGAAGTTAGCGGCGGGCCCCATTCACTTTAATGGCAGGCAAACCTGAAAAACCTTCAGGCCATTGCAGCCACCAAATACTTACAAGAAGTTCACAAATCGCCCCACAACATGGACAATGACATACCAGAGGGGGATCAATGGCAAAAATTCCCACAAAAAATATGTATTTTATTTAGGGGCCATTTTTATGTGTCTTAAAGGGAAACTGTCAAAAATGTGGCCTGCTGGAGCCAACTAAAAATTTATTTTAGGCCCCACGGGAGTACGGGCCCCAAAAATTAGGCATTCACAGGACAGAAAACATCAAGTGATTATGTGGCTGGAGGTATATTAGACAGTCATTGGATATCAATTTTACTGCAGGCCAGTACAAATACATGTCAAATACATATGTTTAAAAGAAGTAAAAATATAAAATTTTATTAAAAACATGGCTAACGAAATCCCCCCTCTTGAAAAAACCACCAAATGATAATAGTTGAAATTCGATAACACGTGGTCGTCACAGATGTTGAATTCCTCAGAGTTCCCAAACATTAGGCATTCACCGGACAGAAAAGGCCTTTTATGCCGCTGTATATACATAAGACAGGGACCATTATTTGTTCTGTGGTGGCGGATATGTGTGGGCTGGTATGAGAAAATGCTATTAAACGTGGTTGTCACAGTTGTTGAATTCCTCCGAGATCCATCCATGAGCTAGGCGAGTGGGCTTATCGGTCACGATCCCCCCTGCTGCGCTGAACGTTCCATGGCAAATTGTGCCAGCTCTGGCCACAGGTCAAACCTGCACACCCAGTAGTCAAGGGGTTCCTTGCTTCTCAGAGCGTCTACATCGGCCGTTAACCCAATGTAGTCAGACACCTGTCGGTCTAGGCGTTCCCTGAGGCTGGATCCGAGGGCGGCTGTCGATGGGTTGGCTGCAAGAATGATCTCATATCCGGAGTGACCAACACATCTTCAAACCGCCCTCTTCTTGCATGCGCTGTAGGATTGGTACCCGCACCTGTTTCTATGTGAGTAGAAATTCCTCTGCTAGCGCCCGCAACAGCAGAACGCAGCATCTCTTGAAGCAAGGCCTGGAAATGCTGCCTTCTGACAGCCCTCTGTGATGTTGGTAATATGTACGCCATTTTGTGTTTGTACCGGGGGTCTAAGTACGTTACCACCCAGTACTGGTCCTTTCCCTTTATGCTTTCTATACGGGGGTCCCTCTTCAAACACTGGAGCATGAAGGCCCCCATTTGCACTAAACTGAAAGCGGCGGAGTGGCCTGGCTCCTGCTTATCGCCCAGGATAATGTCGTCCTCTGTCTCCCCCCCCCCCCACCCACGGACAACACCAGGGATACCAAAAAAGTTTGCTCCTCCTCTTCCTCCTTCCCCCAGGGATCATCCTCCTCTGGGAATTTATTCAGCATTGCGACTGCCTCATCTTCCTGCTCCTGCTCCTCGACGGCTTAATCATTGACACAACGCAATGCACGCTCTAGAAAGAAGGCGTAAGGTAATATGTTACTGATGGCGCCCTGGCTGCAACGGACCAGTTTGGTGATCACATCAAATGGCGACAAAAGTCTGCATACATTGCGGTGGAAAAAAACAAGCTCCCCAGAACCTGTTCTGCTGCAGAGTTCGTACAGGTAGTCGTTAACGGCACGTTGCTGCTGGAGCAGCCTATCAAGCATATACAAGGTGGAGTTCCAGCACGCCGGGCAGTCACAAATCAGACGTACGATGGGCAAATGGTGTCTCTGCTGAACATCAGCAATGCAAGCCTTGGCCGTGTAAGATCTTCTAAAATGGCCAGAGATTTTCCTGGCCTGCCGCAAGACGTCCTGGACCCCAGAGTATTTGGCAATGAATCGCTGCGCGACTAAGTTCAGGACGTGTTACATACACCGCACATGTGTCATTTTGCCCTGTTTCAGCGCGCTCAGTAGATTGGCACTGTTGTCGCACACCACTTTACCAACTAAATTGAGCGGGGTTGCCACTGATCAGCCTGTGACCGCAGAGATGAAAGCAGTGCAGGACCGGTGTGGCTCTTGGCTTCCAGGCACAACAGCACAGCATTGCAACGTCTCACCTGGCACATCGAATAGGTTCTGGGGAGCTTGGGGGGTGCAGCGGAAGAGGCGGTACCAGTGGAAAAGGAGGAGTCTGCTGAGGAGGAGACGGAGGATGGAGTAGGAAGAGGAGAAGAACAGGCAGGCCTGCATGCAATCTGTGGCGTTAACACCAAATCCACACGGGTACCAAGGGTTGCATGCTTGACGGCCGTCAGAAGTTTCACCCAGTGGGCAGTAAAAGTTATGTACCTTCCCTGCCAGTGTTTGCTAGACCATGTGTCTGTGGTCAGATGCATCTTGGCACCGACACTGTGTGCCAGAGATACATTCACTTGCCGCTAAACGTGGCCATATAGCTCTGGGATGCCCTACTGGGAGAAATATTTCCTTCCGGGGACCTTCCATTGCAGTGTTCCAATGGCCACAAGTTTTCTAAAGGCCTCCAAGTCCTCCAGTGTATATGGCAGTAGTTGGCGGGCTAGCAGTTCTGACAAGCCAGCGGTCCCCCGTTGGGCAAGAGGGTTATCTGGCGTCATCAACTTTTTACGTTTGAACATTTGTGGAGGATGGAGTGGAAGACAAATGGGAGGAGAGATGAGAAGGAGAAGAGGCAGGACGTGGAGCGCCGGGAGTGTGGCTTTGTGGGTTCTGACAGCGTTGCTCCCACTGGGCTCGGTGATAGGAGGCCAGGTGCCTTCTTAAGGCGGTCGTCCCTAAGTGAGTGTTGGGCTTACCGCAACTTATGCGTTAACAGCACAGGCTGCAGATGGCAACACTATTGTCAGCAGCTGACACATAAAAAAAAGCCCACACTGCGAAGCCATGTGCCGGCGTTCTGGGAGTGCCAGATGTCACCGTGCATTCCAGATGGCTCGCTCCAGATACATTTGCAGTCTGCTTTTTACCTCCTGTGCACTGAGAGTTCTGCCTGCTTCTCCTCCCTACCTGCTGCTCCGTCTCTCCCTCTGAACTCCCCTCCTCTTCCTCTCTTGTGGGCACCCACATGACGTCCATCGACACGTCATCATCGTCACCTTCACCACCACTGACATTAAAGATCTCGGAGTAGGCAGCAACAGCGGGGACCACCCTCCTTGGGCTTATCTGGTGTCGTCAGACCGCTGGGTGGTGGCCGTTGCTACCTCCTCTTCCTGATCTGATGCCAAGAATGGCTGCGCATTGGTATAGTCTGGGAATAGATGGGAAAATAATTCCTCTGACTCGAGTAGAGTGGCTATGGTGGTGGTGGTGGTGTCTTTGGGGGTGTACACAGCAGAAAGTGAGGAGGGTGCAGATACAGAGGATGAGGAGGGTGCAGAATCGGAAGGCTGAGTGAGCCACTCAACCAACTCTGGTGCGTCCCTTGACGTAATCAAATGCACCTTGTCCAACTTCCCACTTAGGCTCTGGCCTGGTGCACCTGCCCGACTCCTACCACCCCTGCGGAATGGCCTGTCTCTTCCTCTGCCTGTCATTTTTAAAATGACCCTGTGACAAAATACCTATAGAAGAGCAGTATTTGTGAAAGCAGGTATATAGATCCCCTTAATGAGTATTTGCTGGAAGCAGGTATATCAAACCCCTTAATCAGTTTATTTTGGGGCAACAGGTATATCACACTAGTTGCAATTAGTTATTCCAATAGCGTTTGTCCCTCTGTATAGCTGCAATATCTCAGCAGAACCGCACACAAATGCTGCACAATACAAATGCACTATATAGAAAGTATATTATAGGTATATCACACCCCTGTCTCAATTAGATTTTTGGGGGGACAACTGGTATATCACACCAGTTGCAATTAGTTATTTCAATAGCGTTTGTCCCTCTATATACCTGCAGTATCGCAGCAGAACCGCACACAACTGCTGCACAATACAAATGCACTATAATACACTTTCCATGTTCGAAAGTATATTATAAGTATATCACACCCCTTAGTAAGTCACACCTATCGATAGCACACCTATACCAGTCCTTAAAAGGACTTTTGTGGCCATATTAGCTAGCGTTTGGTGTCTCTAACAGTCTGTCCCTGCTCCACACAGCAACCTCTCCCTACACTGGCAAAAGACTGAATGTAAAATGACTGCCAGATCAAGTTTATTCACAAGGTAGGGGGTATGTCCATGTGCTGAAACGTCTCAATTGGCTGTCCTGTCCCACCTGATGGATGTGTCATGGGTCAAAGTTCGGCAGAATGCAAAAGAATATGACGCCGGCGGACGAGCAAAGTTCGCCGTGAAACGACTGCCGGGCGAACCGCAAGGCCATCTCTAGTCTCCACAAGTGTTACAAACCTATGGAAGGACCTACTATTGCACATAGCTAGAGGTGTGTTGGTACGCAGCAGTACCTGAAAAAGACCTGACTCAATGTTGGGTCACCGGTATCATCCGGAGTGACTATTGTCTAATTGTCCTTTTCTGGATAGTTTGGACATGGTAGAAAACTAAACTCTCACAACCTACAAGATTGGCATAGGTGAAACTTGGTCATCTCCAGAGAATGTTGCCTTGAGCGTTGGGTTGTTTTTTTTTCTTCCTTGTTGGCCACATTGTAGTGGTTCACATCATCAATTATGAAGTGGGATTGGATCTTGCTGAGCTAGAGCCCCCATTCCCTACATGTTCCATAATCGCCATTGGGTTATCGCTTTACTTTTTGATTATTGATTTGATTACTTTTACTCTGGCATTGTAGCACAAGACTCATCAATTCCTATAGACAAAGTATTGTAGTTCCTACAAACTCCATATTCCACAGAAAGTCCTAATCTGAATAGGCCTCAGCTGCAATACCAGGCACAGTCAGAGAACAATAGGGAAATGTTTCTGGAAAAGTAAGCCTTTTTTGCAAGGCACTGTATATGTTCTTTCCACTAGTATGTGATTAACATACTAGTGGAAAGAACATATACAGTGCCTTGCAAAAGTATCCCCCCCCCCCCCTGACTTTTTTTTCGTATTTTGTTACATTACAGCCTTAAATTCAAAGTTTTGGTAATCTGAATTTTATGTGATGGATCAGAACACAATAGTCTAAGTTGGTGAAGTGAAATGAGAAAAATATATAAATAAAACTATTGTTTAGAAATAGAAAACTGAAAATTGGCATGTGCGTGTGTATTCACCCCTTTGAAGCCTATAAAAAGCTCTGTTGCAACCAATTACCTTCAGAAGTCACATAATTAGTGAAATGATGTCACCTGTGTGCAATCTAAGTGTCACATGATCTGTCATTACATATACACACCTTTTTTGAAAGGCCCCAGAGGCTGCAACACCTAAGCAAGAGGCATCACTAACCAAACACTGCCATGAAGACCAAGGAACTCTCCAAACAAGTAAGGGACAATGTGGTTGAGAAGTACAAGTCAGGGTTAGGTTATAAAAAAATATCCAAATCTTTGATGATCCCCAGAAGCACCATTAAATCTATCATAACCAAATAGAAAGAACATGGCACAACAGAAAACCTCCCAAGAGACGGCCGCCCACCAAAACTCACGGACCGGGCATGGAGGGCATTAATCAGAGAGGCAGCACAGAGACCTAAGGTAACCCTGGAGGAGCTGCAGAGTTGCACAGCAGAGACTGGAGTATCTGTACATAGGAGGACAATAAGCCGTACGCTTCATAGAGTTGGCCTTTATGGCAGAGTGGCCAGAAGAAAACCATTACTTTTAGCAAAAAAAACAAAAAGGAACATTGTGAGTTTGCAAAAAGGCATGTGGGAGACTCCCAAAATGTATGGAGGAAGGTGCTCTGGTCTGATGAGACTAAAATTAAACTTTTTGGCCATCAAAGAAACACATCACATCACCCAAAGAACACCATGCCCACAGTGAAACAGGGTGGTGACAGCATCATGCTGGGGGATGGGACTGGGAAACTGGTCAGAGTGGAGGGAAAGATGGATAGTGATAAATACAAGGATATTCTTGAGCAAAACCTGTACCACTCTGTGCGTGATTTGAGGCTGGAACAGAGGTTCGCCTTCCAGCAGGACAATGACCTCAAGCACACTGCTAAAGCTACACTTGAGTGGTTAAAGGGGGAACATGTTGGAATGGCCGAGTCACAGCCCAGATCTCAATCCAATAGAAAATCTGTGGTCAGACTCAAAGATTGCTGTTCACAAGCGCAAACCATCCAACTTGAAGGAGCTGGAGCAGTTTTGCAAGGAGGAATGGGCAAAAATCCCAGTGGTAAGATGTTTCAAGCTCATAGAGACTTATCCAAGCTGTGATTGCCGCAAAAGGTGGCTCTACAAAGTATTGACTTTAGGGGGGTGAATATTTATCCACATTGCCTTTCCGGTTATTTTGTCCTATTTGTTGTTTGCTTCACAATAAAAAAAAAACATCTTCAAAGTTGTGGGCATGTTCTGTAAATTAACTGATGTAAATCCTCAAACAATCTATGTTAATTCCAGGTTGAGAGGCACCAAAATACGAAAAAAGTCAAGGGGGTGAATACTTTTGCAAGGCACTGTATGTCCATTTGATTTTGTAGGAATTTTCTATGGCTCCTTCTGTCACCAGGCAAAATCTCAATGTAAGTACTGTTTGGATGCGGACCTCCATTCCCTGGTCAATAAGCAATTAGTATTTTATGACACGACACAAGTGGATGTGTTAATAGAGGATTGTCTGAACATGAACACATGAAAGGTAAGGATATTTTTTATGGCTTTGAAAGAATGTGTAACACACCAAAGTCAATTTTTATTACTCTGATGATTGTGTCCTCCGGACGTCTTCAGAAAATAGCTTTCCCCAAATCATTTAATTAACAGAAAATTGCACTTGCTTACAAACTGTTCTCTTGTGTCGAATGGCATTGCCATTTTACTTCAGAAGATACTAAGCAGCTTGTACCATTAACAGTCTGGTGATTAAAAAGACCAAACTGTAATGTAAAAAACAAGTCTAATGTATCGTTTAGGAAGAGGAAAAGTTATATTTTCTGCCTGGTGAATAATAATGATAAAGCAAAACAGTAAAAATTAAGATTATATAGAACAACGATCAAGATAAAATACTGCACACAATTAGTCCTTTTATCAACTATCTATGCCACTTTTTTTCTTTTTATATGCCATGCACATTAGACAGCAGTCATCTAAAGGCTCATTCAGCCACTAGCCTTTTTCCCAACCCCCTCAGCTCGGCCTCGGGAGAGGGGAGAAAGCCACTGGACCTCTGTCAGTGACATTTTTCTCTAAGGACAAAAGGATCAGCCATGTTAAAATCCAGCTGTCCAATCATTATGCCCCTTCCTCCAACACCTACTGTTGGGGGAAAGTTGGGAGGCCCCCATGCACATTGAAATATCATCTGTATTGTATGGTCTGCTGTAGGGTACGGCCACACGGTCAGGTTTATGCATGCAGCTTCAGAAGAGAAAACCTGGAGTGAATTCAAAAAAGAGGTGAAGTTGTGTCTGTCCTTTATACTTTCTTTGCTTTTCTCATCCACTCCTAATTTTGGCTTCCAAAACTGCATCAGGAAACCAGACCGGGTGACCGTAACCTTAGTCTACTCATAAAAATGCTAAAGTCAAGCTTAGCTTGGCAGACACATATGCTGTATGGGCTCCAGAAAGCATCCCTGGGAGAATGATCCTGAAAGGTGTATTCTCAGTGCTATTTTAAACGGGGTTGTCCCATATAGACAGTTATTGAATATCGATAGGATATGCCATAAATGGATTCCACCTCTGGAACCCATTCCTATCTCAAGAAAAGTCCCTGTCGTTAATGGAGAACAAGCTGAGCATACACAGCCAACCTTCTATTCATCACTATGGAACTAAAGATAGCCGCTAGATCTGCTGTTTATGGAAGTCCCATAGCGGTGAATAGAGGGGCCGGTCGTTAAAATAGAAGCCTGCACCCATCAATATGCCATAAATATCCAGATAGGACAACCAACAACTGGGCAATACCATTCCCCTTGTCAAAGGGATGTATCTCTGCACAGCCAACACTGATTGGACAGTGTCAAAGTGTGTTGGGCCGAAACTGGTAACATCCTTGTCACAAAGAGGGGGAGGGGATGGTGCACCACTGACTTCACCCACACCCCTGTCCCTGCCTACTTGCACTATCCGTCCTAAGTAACGGAGCACAACTGGTCAGCGTTCCCCAGCCTTGGTAAGTGCGTAGGGACAAACAAGACAGACAAACATAGAATGGTCAACAAGCCAAGTCAGAACCAGGAGGTAACAACAGTACAATAGGATAAGCAAAGACGGGTCAAAAACAAGCCAAATTCAAAAACCAGGAGAAGCGAAGCAGACACAAGGAGCAAGCAAGGACGGAGACGATCAACGAGTCGGGAGTCAAAAGCTACGGAATCACACTAAGGAACTCTGGATAGGATCTTATTCACAGGCAACCTGTGGTCAGCAGGTTGCCTGTATAGATAGTTGGGAAGAGGAGTCATGTGACGAGGCCAGCACCACATGACTCATTAACAGCAAGAGGAGTCATGTGACGTGGCCAGCGCCACATGACTCATTGCCATGCAACCAGCTGAGTGCCGAGTACTCAGCTCGGCGCTCGGACTCCCTACAGTTGCCATGGGAGTGGAGGTCGCCGACCATGCTAAGGAGGTGAGTGCGGCCAGGTCCTCCCCGCCCCCCGTTGCTGTGGAGATGAAGACGCAGCGCACGTCTTCACTCCGTACTAACAGCAGGGCGCCAGCGGCACTGGGGAGAGGAAACATGAAGCCGGCGCCTCGTGACAGTACCCCCCCCCCTTTTACGAGGGGCCACCGGACCCAAAGTCACTGGAGATGGTTTGTCAGGATGATCATGATGTAACTTCTTAATCAACCTATTAGCATGAATCCGATTCACTGGTACCCAGGACTTTTCCTCAGGTCCATAACCCTTCCAATGAACCAGGTATTGAAATGAGTTTCGAACTCTCCTGACATCAATGATTTTAGAAATGACAAATTCATTTTGATATTTCACCTGTACCGGGGGAGGGGCTGCCTGTGAAGGAATTACTGGCAGAACATATTTCTTAAGCAATGATTTGTGAAATACATTGTGAATACGGAACGAATCTGGCAGCTTCAACCTAAAAGATACAGGATTAATAACATTGAGGATTTCATATGGACCAATAAAACGCAGTGCAAACTTCATGGATGACACCTTTAGCGACAAATTTTTGGTGGACAGACAAACCTTTTCTCCGACCTGAAAGTCCACCCCTCTGGAACGCTTCCTATTAGCCTTAATTCTCTGAGCCTCCTGAGCTTTTTTCCAGGTTAAGTTGAACCCGACCTAGACTGTGTTCAGTTCTGATGTTACCCTATCAGCTTCAGGGTTAAGTGAAGGAACAGATGAACGAGAATTAAATCGAGGGTGAAAACCAAAATTGCAGAAAAACAGAGACACCCAAGTGGAAGAGCTTACACGGGTATTAATAGCGAACTCCGCCAAAGGGAGGTATTTTACTCATAACTGCTGGTTATCAGAGATGAAGTATCGTAGAAATTGTTCAACAGCCTTATTAAGCCGTTCGGTTTGTCCATTGGTCTGGGGATAAAAAGCTGAAGAAAAGGACAAAGATATCTCACATCTCTGACAAAAAGCTCTCCAAAATTTGGAGACAAACTGGACACCCCTGTCAGACACAATGTTTTCAGGAACTCCATGCAATTATACCACTTGTTCCATAAACACAGAAGCCAGAGTCTTGGCATTCGGGAGCTTGGCTAAAGGAACAAAGTGTACAATTTTACTGAATCTATCAACCACTACTCAAACCATTGACTTACCCTCAGAGGGCGGCAAGTCAGTAATGAAATCCATGGAAATGTGTGACCAGGGTTTACTAGGAATGGGTAGTGATCGTAACTCCCCAGCAGGACACGTTCTTGGAGTCTTGGACTTGGCACATACCTCGCAAGCAGAGACATAAGACTTGACATCCCTAGATAACATGGGCCACCAATAAGACCTGGACACGAGTTCTCTGGTGCCCTCAATACCGGGATGCCCACAAAAAACAGAATCATGACACTCACCAAGCAGCCAGAGACGGAAATGCCCAGGAGCAAAAAACTTATCTGTAGGTGTCCGTGCTGGAGCTAGATGTTGCTCTGCCTCAATATGAGACGCAAGCTGCCACAATGATGTTAGCTGGTAAGATGGGTTCAGGAGGATTGTCAGGGGGTTAAAAAGGAACAAAAACTTTGAGACAAGGCATTAGCCTTCACATTCTTACTTCCTGGCCTAAAAGTAATAGAGAAGTTAAAACGCGTGAAGAATAATGCCCATGTAGCTTGACGAGAATTCCGCCTTTTCGCAGACTCAAGAAACAATACATTTTTATGGTCAGTGACAACAGTGATACAATGTTTGGCCCCCTCTAAAAAATGTCTCCACTCCTCAAAAGCCCATTTTATTGCAAACAATTCCTGATTGCCAATATCATAGTTCCTCTCAGTGGGAGAGAATTTCCGTGATAAAAACGCATAAGGTCTTAAATTAGTGAGGTTAGAGGGTCCCTAGGAAAGAACCGCCCCCACCCCATCATCAGAAGCATCCACCTCTACTAAGGTTTCTCTTGATCCGGCTGGATCAAGACTATGGCTCTATATGACTCATTCCCCTGCAACCAGCCGAGCGCTGAGTGCTCAGCTCGGCGCTCGGACTCCTTACAGTTGCCATGGGAGTGAAGGATGCTGACTGTGCTAAGGAGGTGAGTGCGTCCGGTCCTCCCCGCCCCCCATCGCTGAGGAGACGAGGACGCAGTGCACGTCCTCACTCCGTACTAGCCGCAGGGCGCCAGCGGCACTGGTGAGGGGAAACGTGAAGTCGGCGCCTCGTTACAATCCTGTTGTCAATTTATTCATACATTTCCAAGAGGAAAACCAGAAGAATGGCGCAAGAAAAAGTTGCAAGAAAGGATGAATTTTTACTTCATAGGGAATACAAATATACTCATTGACAAAAATAATACCACACCAAGAAGGAGTTCTTGGAATCGAATGAAACTTTCTCTGTGTGAATGGAATTATGATATATGTAAGTGATTACAATATTAGAGGAAAGGGTAAATTTATTAGAGACAACAGTACAGTTGAAAGGAGGCTCAAGGACCCTGTTGGGCACCCTAGCCTGGATACAAGATGAGCTATGGCCTCTAGCCTGGATACAAGATGAGATATGGCCTCTATCCTGGATACAAGATGAGACATGACCTCTAGCCCAGACACAAGACGAGATATGTCTTCTAGCCAGGATAGAAGATGAGACACAGTTAGTGATGGCGACATACAGGTTACTGGTATCCTAACGCACATTTGTCCATAGATGTTACAGCTGAGCCTGTAGATCCTGCACACTAGTAGGTTGGTGAAGCTGGTGTCCCAGTTGTTTCCATAAATGCTTGATTTGTGATAAATCCAGGCACTTGGCAGGACAAGGAAGTGTTACAATCTGGAGGAGACATTCCTGGGAGTTTGCGTATGAGCATTATTCTGCTGAAAAATGCCAGTTGGAAGCCCTGCCACGAGAGGCAACACACATGGTCGCATGATGTCCTGCACATATCGCTGACCTGCTAGTGTCCCTCGTATCACTACATGGGTTGACCAACTGTCGAATGTGATGGCTCTCCAGATCATCACACCAGCATGTGGGGCAGTGTGCTATCCCACAGCAATGGCAGGAGTGAAGCGCTCACCATGAGGCCTTCATACTCAAACCCGATTATCGTTGAATCCCAAACAGAACCTGGATCCATCACTAAAGACAAGACACTTCCAGTCTGTAGTAGTTTAGGTTTCTCATTAACGACTCCACTGCAAATGAAGACGACATTGGAGGTCTGTCATTGCCAGGACACATCATGTGGGCTATGACAACAAATTTCTTTCTGCTAATGAAGAAGCCACCTGTGTCTGGATGTTGGACAATGAAACCGTGGCAGCTGCTTGTGCTTGTCGGCAGATCAAATGATCCTCTCTACTGGTGATCTGTCTGTGCCATCCGGAACCTGTTCACCCTGTGTGCCCTCATGTAACCAGTGCTCCCAACACTTCCAAACAGCTAGGTCCGAACTAGTGGCGTAACTACAGTACTACTAGTACTGAGAGGAAGGAGAGAGTGCAACATGAGCTGAAGCCCAAAATAGGCCTGTGTCCTACATGGTGAATGGTCAGTCAGGGAGCTGATGCCAAGAGAAGTCTGCCAACCAACTGGTTCGTGATCCACATTTGAAGAACCAAGCCATGTTCCCCTATCGGACCTCTTCCTTTCTATTTGATGCTGTTTTAGGAAATAGTTCACTGGGTTTTAGTTGTTTGTGTGGATCCATATACATGTAACTCACAATGAAGAGGTAGAACTTGAGTATTGGGTTCCTCCTTAGTAATGAAGTATAAAGACAAGTATGAGGCCTATTCGTGAAAACAAGCAAGACTTAAAACATTTAAAGCTCCTTGAGGGTTCATGCACACTGGCACAGAGACTGTATGGCAGTACCCGGAGCTCTGCTACTCATTTAGTATGGAGCTACACAGCCTCTGAGAGGTTTTGTCATGTAGGGAGATATTTTTCCCTAGAAGCAATCTTTCCTCTGTACATGCATAGTTCGACAGAATCCAACAGTAAAAAAAAATCTCCATATGTATGAAATTAAGACATACAAAGATACAGTAGAGGCCCCACGCTCCTCTACGGCAGGCCAATTACTGTACCTCTCCATAAAAACCAGGGTTGTAATATAGCAATGTGCGCAAGCCCTTACTAAAGAAAAAGATAGTCAACCAGCATTGAAATGATCCTAGGTCTCTTTCAAGGCCACTCATAGCACAACCTATTTTCTTTCCGCTACAAGAGGAAGTATGAACTGGCACGCCGGGTTCTACCTTCTCTAATCGCGCACTGACAGGGCAAGAATAATTCACCGGTTGAACTAATCAAAGGTGAAAAGAGTGAATCAGTAAACGTCGTATCCTTTTGCCACTTTCATCAATCCGGCTAACTGAATTTGAGCTAAAGCTGAGCAAATTTTCTGCAAAGGGAAATTAATATGTAGCACATCTGAGACCTGGTGCGGGGCGCTAAAATTGGAAATGCTTGCATTATATCTGAGGATTGTTATTGAGAGGGAGCAGTGCCGAGGCTCAAGCAATCAGTAAGGAATCTCGGTGTATCTCTTCCATTCATGGACAACACCGGACACTTCCCATGGCGGTCTGGTCTAAAAAGAAAAAAAAAAAAGAAAAGAAAGAAATCCGTTCTCATTTTCAATTTTTTGTTATTATGGCTATATTATATTGGCCATTGCAAGTGGTTTACACATGATTGAATCTATTCAATTACCCAGGAAGAAAGTCATGATACATATTCAAGACGTGAAGATGCTCTTGGATACGAGAGAGGAAGAGTGGGAAAGAAATACGTATTTATCCAATAATACGTTTCATTTACTGGGGGTTTGGAAACAATTCTCCCTTGCGTTTGTCCCTGTCAGATCACATTATGCACAAATGAAGTTTACAAAATATCAATTCGATTTCAATAAGGGAGCTGGAATCGTAGCACGCGGGGGCTGAATTTACCAAATCATAAGACTTGAAGGGACCCTAGTGGTTTCCAAATATTTCCCAGTCAGAGGTAATCAAAGGCCGGTCGCTAGATGTACTTAATTTATTCGATTTCTCTCTTATTGTTTCAATCTTGCACGTTCAGACATACTTTTCATTATATTTTCACGACCAGGCGGGAATAGGCAGATTGAAGATATCACTTCTCGCCATTGTGATGTGTTTATCCAAAGGCAATGTCAAATGTAAATTCCGAGTTATTGAAAAGAGCGTTTTGCCCAATAGTCACATTTTATCTATAATTAATGACCTAGAATTTGGTTAGTAACCCTAATAATGTCAGTATCTTCCATTCAGAAAAATATTCATATCACATGAAACATGAATTGTATAGGCCGACAAACCACCTGCCCTCGAACAGAGGTGTCACCAGCACCGGTGTAGGAATGGCTTTTCAACTATTTGTTTCCTCCACTGAACCACACCAAAACCTTTAAGGCTCAGTGTAGACTGCCACATTACATCTCTTTAGCCTTTCCACTGTAAGCTGCTGATCCTGTAGCCTCTTTGGGTATGTTCACACAGAGTAATTTCTGTGCTTAAAAAAACCTAATGCAGAATCTGCATCAGGTTTTTTTCTGATGCATTTTATAACACACATTTTGATGCAGTTTCGGTGTGGATTTTCATTCCTGCCTATTGCAGTATGCTGACCTGCAGCGATGTGAGGTCACGGTTAATGGGCAAACGAGGGTTACTCACAGTTTGTATGGAGTCCCTGGGCAGGCTTACAGCAGTGATAGAGAGGCTGGCACAGGGGTCCTCTGGGGCACTCTGCATTTAGGGACCAGGCCTGATGTTGGGTGAGGTGCCCTGGATGTTGCAGGTGTTTAATGTGCCTAGGGCAAGGTCCCTTTAAGGTTCCTGATTCCAGTGCCTGTAACGGTGGCCCACCGATTTATAGTTGTAATAAGTGAGGAACACAGGTTGTGGTGAACCAAACTTTTCTTTACTGGAAAAGTAAAGGTTCACATCACAAGCAGGCTTTCTCATCAACGGCAGGTATAATGTTCCTTGCAAGATACTCAGAGGGTAACAACAACACTCACAGACCAGGCTGTACCTTCTCCTCAGAAATACTGTACACTGTTCCTAAGAACTCCTGTCTGTATCCCAAAGCCCTGGATGCCCCAATGCTGGCTTTTATCCTTGGTAACAATCTTCCTCCGGTATATATTTATATCCTTTGCTTTACATTAATAATACTTCTGCCCTTCAGCTTACTTGACTAGCTGGAACACTGGCTCTGCTCTGCTTGTGGGAACTGCAGGTTTCTCCCAGGAGGCAAACTCTTCTCTTGGGGTGAATCTTCTGAGCTAACTGAGGCTTAGGAACTTCAGGCAGGCTATACTCCTTCACTAGCCTCCTGGTGGCAACTAGAAGCCTGGGCTGTCTAGCTGCATGTCAGGAGGAGGCCCTCGGCTTGTCTATGGCTGGTGCCCTCTCACCTCTGTCTCCACAGACTCCTAACTACACAGACTCCCTCCTCCCTGTCTGGGCCTGAATATATATACTAGGGGCTCCCTATCTCCCTCAAGTGTCTAGGATGAATAACTGCATCCTAATAGGCCTGCTACACACATCACAGGGAAGAATACACATAAAAGCATAAGGAAATACATAAAAATGGACTGTTAAATACACTGCCACTGTCCCTTAGGAGTAGGAGGACAACGTGGCCCAATTGACCCTTGTGTAGTGCCCACCTTTACCTAGTGGGACACTACACTATTTTCAAAGGGAATTCTGGACATGGAACCCGCATTAAGGGTGGCCAGGGCACTTCTTTTTATTCATGGTGCAGTTTATACAACCACAAGCTGAAAAAAAAAGGTGTTGTCTCATCCGGGCCCCTGAAGTTAAGGGAGAGCACAATGTCCATTATACTATGAGTGCTCTGAAAATAGCTGATCACTGGCAATTCCATAGCAGCGACTGGAGATAACGCTGCGCAAATTGCGCATGCACACTGTTATGGGGGATCTGTGGATGACACACTGTTATGGGGTATCTTTGGATGACACACTGTTATGGGGGATCTGTGGGTGACACTGTTATGGGGGATCTGTGAATGACACTGTTATGGGGATCTGTGGATGACACACTGTTATGGGGGATCTGTGGATGACACTGTTATGGTAGATCTGTGGATGACACACTTATGGGGGGTCTGTGGATGACACACTGTTATGGGGGATCTGTGGATGGCACATTTGTTATGGGGGATCTGTGGATGACACTGTTATGGGGGATCTGTGGATGACACTGTTATGGGGATCTGTGGATGACACACTGTTATGGGGGATCTGTGGGTGACACTGTTATGGGGGATCTGTGGATGACACACTGTTGTGGAGGATCTGTGGATGACACACTGTTATGGGGGGATCTGTGGATGACACATTGTTATGGAGGATTTGTGGATGATACTGTTATGGGGGATCTGTGGATGACACACTGTCATGGGGGATTTGTGGATGACACTGTTATGGGAATATGTGGATGACACTGTTATGGGGGATCTGTGGATGACGCACTGTTATGGGGGATCTGTGGATGACACTTATGGGGGATCTGTGGATGACACACTGTTATGGGGTATCTCTGGATGACACACTGTTATGGGGGATCTGTGGATGGCACATTTGTTATGGGGGATCTGTGGATGACACTGTTATGGGGGATCTGTGAATGACACTGTTATGGGGATCTGTGGATGACACACTGTTATGGGGGATCTGTGGATGACACTGTTATGGTAGATCTGTGTATGACACACTTATGGGGGGTCTGTGGATGACACACTGTTATGGGGGATCTGTGGATGGCACATTTGTTATGGGGGATCTGTGGATGACACTGTTATGGGGGATCTGTGGATGACACTGTTATGGGGATCTGTGGATGACACACTGTTATGGGGGATCTGTGGGTGACACTGTTATGGGGGATCTGTGGATGACACACTGTTGTGGAGGATCTGTGGATGACACACTGTTATGGGGGGATCTGTGGATGACACATTGTTATGGAGGATTTGTGGATGATACTGTTATGGGGGATCTGTGGATGACACACTGTCATGGGGGATTTGTGGATGACACTGTTATGGGGATATGTGGATGACACTGTTATGGGGGATCTGTGGATGACGCACTGTTATGGGGGATCTGTGGATGACACTTATGGGGGATCTGTGGATGACACACTGTTATGGGGTATCTCTGGATGACACACTGTTATGGGGGATCTGTGGATGGCACATTTGTTATGGGGGATCTGTGGATGACACTGTTATGGGGGATCTGTGAATGACACTGTTATGGGGATCTGTGGATGACACACTGTTATGGGGGATCTGTGGATGACACTGTTATGGTAGATCTGTGTATGACACACTTATGGGGGGTCTGTGGATGACACACTGTTATGGGGGATCTGTGGATGGCACATTTGTTATGGGGGATCTGTGGATGACACTGTTATGGGGGATCTGTGGATGACACTGTTATGGGGATCTGTGGATGACACACTGTTATGGGGGATCTGTGGGTGACACTGTTATGGGGGATCTGTGGATGACACACTGTTGTGGAGGATCTGTGGATGACACACTGTTATGGGGGGATCTGTGGATGACACATTGTTATGGAGGATTTGTGGATGATACTGTTATGGGGGATCTGTGGATGACACACTGTCATGGGGGATTTGTGGATGACACTGTTATGGGGATATGTGGATGACACTGTTATGGGGGATCTGTGGATGACGCACTGTTATGGGGGGTCTGTGGATGACACTTATGGGGGATCTGTGGATGACACACTGTTATGGGGTATCTCTGGATGACACACTGTTATGGGGGATCTGTGGATGGCACATTTGTTATGGAGGGGATCTGTGGATGACACTGTTATGGGGGATCTGTGGATGGCACTGTTATGGGGGATCTGTGGGACATCCTAAAACATTTAATGTGAAAATTGCTTAATGTGGCTTAATGTACCATAATGTGCCTAAATCTTAATCATCTGCCTTGAAACGTTGCACAACCTAAGTTCCCAGCTTCCCAAACCTATCCTGGAAGTTTCATGGATTTTGGCTACTCACAAAGCAAATGAGTGACATTAAGCTTGTTTTTTGGGGAGCTTAACGTACATAAAGCAACTTAGATGTTAACCAATTTCCCCCAAACTTCACATAATATAAGACTCTTATCTATTTAAATAAATCCACAGCTTTTAGTAAAAACATAGCACACTTCATTTATTTTTTTGAAATATGACATTGGGGACATGACTTCATATCCCTTGTTTTCTGTCAACGTTACCTTCATATTGCAATAGCTCAGTTTGCAAGAAGACATTTATTTATTTATTTATTTATTTATAAAACTATATAAACCAAAACATAATAGTGATCTTGGAGGGAAACTTCAGCCTGTATCCATAACCTTTCGGTATGTCCCTATAGATCAGTGATGGCGAACCTTTTAGAGGCCGAGTGCCCAAACTGCAACCCAAAACTCACTTATTTATCGCAAAGTGCCAACACTGCAATTTACCCTGAATACTACAGTCCAATATAGTATATATTCCATGTACTTTATCATTTAGCTATAATAACCTGCCTACATTCAGTGCCATTTATAGTGCGCCCTGCGCTGAAGAATGGCAGGAAAAGTCTAAGGCATATTGGTACACCATAGACTTTTTCCAGGGTACGGGTACCCACAGAGAGGGCTCTGAGTGCTGCCTCTAGCACCCGTGCCATAGGTTCGCCATCACTGCTATAGATGATAGAAAGCACCATCTGGAATGAAGAATACATGAGAAATCCATTACAGAGGAGGTAGTGAGGGTAATAAGTATGCACATTCTTATCTATGGCATCAAATAGCTTAATGTGAATAACTTTTGGTATGTTTTATCAAATGACCCAAAATCTTCAGAATATTTTGGCATAGAGAGAGTCTTGTAGTATAGAAAGTTTGGGGGAAATTGGTTAACATCTAAGTTGTTTTATGTACGTTAAGTCACATTAAGCTCCCCAAAAAACAAGATTAATGTCACTCATTTGCCTTGTGGGTAGCCAAAATCCATGAAACTTCCAGGATAGGTTTGGGAAGCTGGAAACTTAAAGGGGTTGCCCGGCTTCAGAGCTGAACCCGGACATCCCTCCATTTTCACCCCAGCAGCCCCCCTGACATGAGCATCGGAGCAGTTCATGCTCCGATGCTCTCCTTTGCCCTGGGCTAAATTGCGCAGGGCAAAGGCATTTTTTGGAGATCCGGTGACGTACCGGGGCTCTCCATGGGGCTGCCAGGAACACCGGTGATGTCACCGGCACTGATGGGCAGGATTTAGCTCTGCCCTAGCCAGTAAAACGGCTAGGGGAGAGCTAAAGCCCGCCCCTCAGAGCCGGTGACATCCCCGAACACACTGCCGGGAGGAAGTTTCCGCTCGGCAGTGTGTTATTGAAAACAAAAGAGCCCGTGCCCTGTGCGATTTAGCGCAGGGCACGGGAGCGCATCAGAGCATGAAATGCTCCGATGCTAGCCTCAGGGAGGCTGTCTGGGTGACAATAAGGGTATGTCCGGGTTCAGCTCTGAACCCGGACAACCCCTTTAAGTTGTGCAAAGTTTCAAGGCAATTCATTGAGGTTTGGGCACATTATGGGATTTGTGTCCCCACCTTATCCCTTGGTTGAACTTGATGGACGTCTGTCTTTTTTCAACCGTATTAACTATGTAACTACGTATGTAACTATGAAACCTTAAGCTACCTTTAGTAATTTTTACATTAAATGTTTTAGGATGTCCCGGATCTGTGGATTGCCCACTGAGCACACACAACTCACACATGGGGCCTAAAGGGCATAGAGAGTACGTACAGGGAGCGTGCATGGGAGGCACACAGGGGTCGCAGGGAGCGCACACAGGGGTCCCAAAGAGCGCACACAGGGGGAGTGCACTCAGGGCACTCACAGGGGGGGCACAGTAACTCACAGAGGGGGAACAGGGAGCTCACAGAGAGCACAGGGAGCTCATAGAGAGAACTCATAGATCAGTGACCATCAGTACTTGAAGGCAATGCAGGGCTGCTACAATGAGAGTGTGACCCCAGCAGCCCTGCACCCTCCTCCACAGACACTGCTGCATTGCGTTTTACTGGATGGACTTACCAGCTGGAGGAGGAACAGGCCAGGTGCTAGGATTAGAGGGTCCTGGGAGCTTCTGCAGTCCCTCTGAGGTCAGATCCTGGGGGTCGGATGCAGTAGAAGGCCCAATCATCCCAGTCTGGTTTGGGCCTTGCAGCCTGGAACAAGTGCAGACAACGAAAGGGGGCAGGGCTATCTTAGCTACGCCCACACGGAACGTCCGATGTGTGTGGCAGCAGGATTCTAATGCTGTGCAATCACTGAGTCTTGTGAGACGGAGAGACTGTGCAGGGTGGTCAGGGAGGAGGGGGAGGAAAAAGGGTTCCCACCGTCAGCCCACTTAGCTTTCAAACAGCCCTAGGCAATTGCCCCCCCCCCCCCCCCCCCCCCCCCAACGCCAGCCCTGCCCTCTACAAAACCCCAGCTCCCAGCATGCTGTGACAGCTGTGGGGAAGCTTTTTCATTTCTTCCAAGTTAAGTAATGGAGGGTGGCTGTGCATGTGTGGTGTCCTCTCCTTCACTATGGGGGCCCGTTCTGGTGATAGGACCAGGGTGGGTCCCACTACTATCTGACATTGACGGCATATCCTAGTGATAGGTAGTCAGTGTCTGAGATGGGCCTACCCTTTTAATGTTTCACTGGCTACTCTCCAAGTGCTACTACATACAGTAGTGATCTCCAACTTAGTGATCCCCAGTGTAGTAAATCGTATGCTAGGTTTGGCACATAAGAGAGACATTAGCTGTGTTCAGACACATGCTGAGTTTGGTACACAGGAGAGATCAGCCTTGGTAAGTCGTATGCTGAGTTTGGTACACAGGAGAGATCAGCCTTGGTAAGTTGTATGCTGAGTTTGGTACACAGGAGAGATCAGCCTTGGTAAGTCGTATGCTGAGTTTGGTACACAGGAGAGATCAGCCTTGGTAAGTCGTATGCTGAGTTTGGTACACAGGAGATATAAGCCTTGGTAAGTCGTATGCTGAGTTTGGTACACAGGAGATATAAGCCTTGGTAAGTCATATGCTGAGTTTGGTACACAGGAGATATCAGCCTTGGTAAGTCGTATGCTGAGTTTGGTACACAGGAGATATCAGCCTTGGTAAGTCGTATGCTGAGTTTGGTACACAGGAGATATCAGCCTTGGTAAGTCGTATGCTGAGTTTGGTACACAGGAGATATCAGCCTTGGTAAGTCGTATGCTGAGTTTGGTACACAGGAGAGATCAGCCTTGGTAAGTCGTATGCTGAGTTTGGTACACAGGAGATATAAGCCTTGGTAAGTCGTATGCTGAGTTTGGTACACAGGAGATATAAGCCTTGGTAAGTCATATGCTGAGTTTGGTACACAGGAGATATCAGCCTTGGTAAGTCGTATGCTGAGTTTGGTACACAGGAGATATCAGCCTTGGTAAGTCGTATGCTGAGTTTGGTACACAGGAGATATCAGCCTTGGTAAGTCGTATGCTGAGTTTGGTACACAGGAGATATCAGCCTTGGTAAGTCGTATGCTGAGTTTGGTACACAGGAGATATCAGCCTTGGTAAGTCATATGCTGAGTTTGGTACACAGGAGATATAAGCCTTGGTAAGTCGTATGCTGAGTTTGGTACACAGGAGATATCAGCCTTGGTAAGTCGTATGCTGAGTTTGGTACACAGGAGAAATGTCACGGCCATGGCCATGACCGTGACTCCTGAACCGCATGCGGTTGTCAGCGGTTTAGTTTGGTTTTCAATCACAGGTGAGGGCAGTGGTATTTGCCTCACCTGTGGTTGCCGCTGGCAACGTTATGTATGTGGCAGCTCTATGCTGTGCATGCGGTTGCACCTAGCACCTTTCTGTTAGGCGTGTGTGTATGTGTGCACTGTGTTTTATGTATTGTGTGCACTTCCCTTTAATGTGTGTTTCCCTTCTTTGGTGCTGGAAGGGTTAACTCCCTTCCCAGTGTGTGTGTGTCACTGGGTGTGTTCGACTGTGGGGTGTGACTTCTTGGCCTATAAAGCCTCACTGTTTGCTCAGGTCTGGGGATTGTTTTAGCCATGCTTGCTGGAGCAGCCTCTTGTGTTTCTATCTGCCAGTGAGAGCCACCCCTGTGGTCATAAAGAGAATGTCCCTTTATGTTTTATGTCATGTTGTATGTGATGTCCATGTGATGTACTGTTGGGACCTTTGTTCGTTTGGTTTGTGCAGCTAATGGTTCTGGATTCTGTGTGTGCTCAGGGATCCAGTTCCCCTTTTTCCCAGCAGTTTGGCCATTGAGACTCCTACTCCTCCGTACCTTGGAGGAGTAGGTCGTCTTACCCAGCTCCTAGCTCAGGGATCTGCGGAGGGTAAGTCAGGGCTCCGAGGTTCCTGCGCATGGGTCCTCCCACCTTAAAGGTCGGCCCATGCAGGTAGGAGTTAGGGTCAGGTTAGGGATGCTTGAGGAGGTGACCTGCTCCCTATCCTGTTCTCCTGGCCGAGCAGCCACAACATCATCGGGCATCGCACGGCTGAGGGTTTTCCCCATCCTTAGCCGTGACAAGAGATCAGCCTTGGTAAGTCGTATGCTGAGTTTGGTACACAGGAATGATCAGCCATGGTAAGTTGTAAGTGAAGTTTGGAGCAGAGGAGAAAGATCAGCTTTTTTTGAGACGTATGCTGAGTTCAGTACAAAGAAAAGAGATCAGGCTTCATAGGATTTGACACACAGGAGAGAGATCAGCTGTGTTCAGGCATATGCCCAGTTCAGTACCAGGAGAGAGATCATCCTTGGTAAATCATATGCAGGGTTTGGCACACAGGAGAGAGAGATCAGCCATGGTAAGTTCTCTACAGATTTCACTACATGGGTGAGAAGAATGGAAAGAGAGCTTAGGGAAGCTAGATACTGACAAGCCAGAATAATCAGGTATGGGAAATAATAGAAGGCTAAGAGTTAACGTAGGGCAACAATGACTGTGATTGGACACAATCATTAGCTAACCACTGGATACAGGAAACACATAGAAGAACAAGGCTAGAACAAAACCACACTGAGTGACATGAAGGTAAGGCTGGTTCTCTCAGGGCATGTCCTGGTATTGGGGATTCTCCTGTCTGGTGGTAGTTCAGGGTACCCTTGATGTTGGTGAAGGTGTTTGGGGTGCAAGGTAGGGTCCCAGTGAAACCTGCAGAAAGCTCTCTAATACTGTTGCAATGCAGCTATTGGCACAGACAATGAAGAGGCCAGTTCTGCAATAAACTTCCTCAGAGACTTATATATGGCTCTGTCTCTCAAGCTGGCTAGTTACCCCTCAGGACTGCTTTCTTTCAGCTTCTTTTCTCGTCACTGCCACTATGAACTGCATACTATACTTAGACCATTTCCTATGGGAATGGTGTAGCAGCCCCACCTGTTAACCCTTTTATATCCTGTATAAAGCAAGGAAACATATGCAAGTATAACCTAAATCCCACACATTTTAACGTTTTTTTATCAATGGGCTGCCTGTACACTGCAGTTAAAGGATGGAACTAAACATGTGTGACCACCTAAGAGAGGTGGACAAAGAAATAAGGAAAGAAAAAAATAAGCAGCAGGTGGTGCTATAGAAATACATGTTATTGAATAACCCAGTGGCTATACTAAATATTTTATTACTTGCAATTACAAAAATATTCTGATCCAGGAGCTGGTTTTAAAACTGTTGAATATTTTTGTGGAACAACCACTTTAAAAGGTGTCTCATGTGGAAGATCCATGTGCTCTGTTTAGATATATGGAAGTTGTAGGGTGGGGTCCACTGTACAGGACCCCCTTATTTTAGTCAAAATGGAACGTTTGTCCATATATTGCATGGTTAGCCATTCATTTGAGTGGTTGCTATGTAATAACACGTTTCCTTCAGCTAAAACATGTGGGTTGAAAAATCTGCTATGGCATAGTCAGCTGATCATTGAAGGTTCAGAAATTACATGATTTTCCTATTTTATGACGTAAAGTCATGATTTTATTAAAGACACGGAGGCTCATATTGCATCAACTCTCTTTACTGTCCACCATAGCAGCAAAGAATGAACAGTACAACCATGAAGAAAAAACCATAGCAACCAGCTCCACCCCTACATTCCAGTATATATGGGCTCAACCCCCTGGAATCCTCCTCTTTCTTTGTGCGACCACATCACCACGAAGATCACTGTAACTGGAACTCCGGCATGGATCCGAACCGAAGAAACGACTCTTGATAAATGACATCCTCAACGGAGGGAGGCCACGAACTAGTGACGGCAACAAACTCGAACAGGAACTAGGATGATCACTTCCCAGCGTAAGCTCGTCTCAACCTGAGGGCAGAAACAAATGGAATAAAAAAAAAACAACTGGTTGCTAGCAAAAGTGTAGCCAACAGACATAGTCAGAAAACACATCACACGTGCAATTCACAATACTACGTAATACAATAGTAAATCTAGACATCCAAAAACCCAGGGTGGGAAAGGGAGGGCAAAACTCGCCTCCCTTTTTTTTAATAAAATCATGACTTTACGTCATAAAATAGGAAAATCATGTAATTTTATAACAAGACACGAAGGCTCATATTGCAAGTTCAAAGCTGAGAAATTACAGTCTCAAAAGCGTGTGACTGAGGTCGGAAATAAAACTCCCGAAACGTGGAGACTCTGGACCAGTCTGCTAGCCTCATGACATCCTCAAGGCGGGCTCCTGATATCGTCATAGATGTAGCCGACGCACCGCGAACCGAATGTGCCGTAAAGATACCCGTGTCAATGCCAGCCAGGCCAAGAATCCACTTCACCCAGCGCGAAAGCGTAACACTGGTGACCGGAGAATGAGGCCTGCGAAAAGACACAAACAAATGGGGAAATTCAGGAGAACGTAGCGCAGAAGTGCGAGACTCATATTCCTGCAAGCAGGCCACTGGACATAGCTGAGGCGAGTGCGGGAAGTAAGGATACACTACCGAGCGGATATTAGTTTTAGTCCGTCTGGAAATATTAAAATGCACGCCCTCCGGAGTAAACGAACGAGCGTCGACATCCAAAGCTCGCACGTCTGAGACTCTCTTACAAGAGACCAAGCAAAACAATGTGGCCAGTTGAGCGGAAAGCTGGCGGAGGGACAATTGGGAATTAGACGACCACCCAGAAAGAAAATTCAAAACCACACACACGTCCCAGGTGGCCGAAAACCTAGGCCTGGGGGGACGGGAAAGGCGAGACCCCTTCAACAAACGACACACCAGGGGGTGTTGACCCGCAGGACAACCCTCAAAGCCCTCGTGTCGAGAAGAGATAGCCGACCTGTACAAGTTGATAGTACGATAGGCCTTACCTGCGTCATAGAGCGAGGACAAAAAAGATAGGATAGAGCTCACAGGCGCTCGAACGGGATCCACATTGCATGCTCCGCTCCAACGCGCCCAAGAGTCCCAAGCGGCTCTATAAGCACGTCGAGTCCCTGGGGCCCACGCGCTCTCCAGTAGGAAGACAGTCGTCTCTGAAACGTCTGACATCTCACTGGGGATCCCGAGACCCTGCATGTGAGAAGGCGAAGGGTACCCAATTGCAAGAGAGGATGAGGGTCCCCCGCTGGGTCCAGAAGGAGGGAGGGGAAGTCTGGAAGGAGAAGTGGAAAGTCGACCAAGAGGTCCAACAACTGAGGGAACCAAGACTGGGATCTCCAAAGAGGCAGTACCAGGATCACCTCCGCAGATTGTCGCCACACTTGAAGAAGAACCCGTGGAATGAGGGCAAATGGAGAGAAAGCATACATTAACGTCCCTTCCCAAGACTGCAGGAATGCGTCCACCGCCTCTGCAAGAGGGTCTGGCCGCCAACTGAAGAATTTGGGTACCTGAGCGTTCAACCTGGACGCAAACAGATCTACAGAGGGAAGACCCCAACGAGATGACAAAGCCTGGAACACTGCCCCATCCAACTTCCAATCGCTGGAATCCCGAATGTAACGAGAACTCCAGTCTGCCAACACGTTGTGGAGACCGGGAAGATGCTCCGCCACCACCATGATGCCCCTGGAAAGGCAGAACTCCCAGAAATCCTTCGCCAGGTAGGTTAATACTGAGGAGCGTGTCCCGCCCATACCGTTGACATATCGAACCGCGGAGACGTTGTCCATCCGCAGTCTGATACAAGTTGTGACAACGCCATTGGCGAAACTGCGAATCGCTAGCGATCCCGCTAACAACTCCAGTTCGTTGATATGGAGGCGGGCTTCTTCTGGAGACCAAGGACCCCCTGTGGACACTCCATTGCAGTGTGCCCCCCACCCATGTAGGCTGGCGTCTGATTCTATGATCAGGTCGGGCTGAGGACCAAAGATTGCCTTGCCATTCCAGATCGAGAGATTCTGGATCCACCACCGCAATTCGTCCTTCGTATCCCTGTCTAAGGAAATGGTGTCGGCATAGGAGGCACCCGCATGAAGGTGGGCGATCTTGAGCCGTTGAAGGGCCCGATAGTGTAAGAGGGCTGGGAACACCGCTTGGATGGAGGAAGCCAGAAGCCCAATCAACCGAGCCAGATGGCGAAGGGACAAAAGCGGACGAAGCAAGGCATGGCGAAGCTCCTTGCGGATGCTGCGCACTTTGGTCAGGGGAAGACTGAGCGTAAGGGCAACCGAATCCACTCTGAACCCCAGGAACTCCATCGAAGTGGAGGGGATCAGACAAGACTTCTCCTGATTGATAATGAACCCCAGATCCGAAAGAAGGGTGACAGCCATGGAGAGGTGCCTGCGAAGCATAGAGCGACATTGAGCCATGATGAGAATGTCGTCTAAATAGACTATCATGCGGACTCCTCTGCTGCGGAGCCAGGCCACCACCGGTTTCATCACCTTGGTGAAACACCACGGGGCGGAGGATAGGCCGAATGGCAGGCAAGTAAACCGCCACATCTCCTCTCCCCACCTGAAGCGGAGCAAGTCTCTGGAAACCGGGGATACCGGGACAGTCAAGTACGCGTCCTTGAGGTCTAATTTGACCATCAAGTTGCCGGGCAAGAGCATGTCTCGTGACGATACCTCACGATAGAGTTTAGTGGTCTCAAATTGATGACGGGGCTCATCTGACCCCCTTTCTTTTGCACCAGGAAGATGTTGCTGACAATACCCCCGGAGTGTGCAGACGTGCGCTCTATTGCCCCCTTGTGAGACAATTCGGTCAGCTCCCCATGGAGCTGATGTAAGGTCGGCCTGGACAAACGAATTGGAGGGGGAGGAGGAAGGTGCGACGGAACGTCTGCTAGCGCTATCACGAAACCCCTGATGGTGTCCAGAACCCAAGGGTCTGAGGTGATCTTTAACCAAGCTTGGAAAAAGAAACGGAGTCTGCCCCCTACAAAATTTGTCAAAGAAGGCAACAGAGGCAGAAGATTGGGACTTACCCACTGGTCGTCTTGAGTTGGGAGCTCCACGGAATCCTCTAGATCGTCCCGGGAAACCTCTAGAGGGGAAAAACGACGGCTGGTACCGCTAATCTTGAAGGGAGGACCGGTTAGTATAGGAGCCTCTTCCCGAGCCGCGGGAATGGAAGTTGGACCGGCCGGACAGACGGCCCCTGGAACTGCCGGCCCTTCCAGAAAAACTATGGGTAAAGACCTTCCTCATGGAGGTCTGGGCTTTGTCTAGCGCTGTAAAAGCGCCGACATACTTCCCTAGTTCCTTGATAAAGGATTCTCCAAATAATAAGCCCTGGGCCTCTTTGCCCGCTTCAGAAAGAGCTAGATTAGAAAGCTTGGGCTCTATTTTCATTAATATGGCCTTGCGTCTCTCTATGGCCAGGGAAGTGTTAACATTTCCTGTTAGACAAATTGCCCTCTGGATCCAGCCTCCTAACTCCACTGGATCTACCTGCCTACCTTCGTCTTTGGCGGACTCCGCCATATCAAAGATCCTTGTAAGTGGGCCAGTAAGGTCCAGGAGTTTATCTTGGACGGCCCTAAGGGCAGAATCCAATCCCTTTTTTGGGTTAAACCCTGTTTTAGCGAGAAACTGGACCATTTTGGGATCCACTGTGGGCGTCTCGCACACCTTGTGAGGGATTAACGGCCGTGGACATTCCGCACGTAACTTGTTACGAGACTCCTTGGTTAAAGGAGCGCGTATCTTGGACTCCAAATACTGTGCCACGTGAGTAGCAGGGAGCCACTCAGCGGAACGGGGATGATGGAGCTCCTCTGGGTTAAAGAGCGGTTCCCCTAAAGTGTCTATCAGGAGGTCCCCTTGAACAACTAACGGAGTGACCACGGCTGATAACGCTCCTAAAGGGGACGGAACTACCCTCACATCAGCCAATTCTCCATGTGAGTCATATGCCGACTCGTCAAACGCCTCCTCAAGGGATTCCCTCTCGGAATCGGACTCTGGCTCAGGCAGGGTCCTGGCCGACTTCCACGCACGAGATCTTTATGCCTGGCGTGGACAGGCTCTTTTCCGCTGGACAACCGCGTTACCTTGGGATGGAGTTAAACCATCATTCTGAGATGTTCTGGAGGCTGAGGGTGTCCCCACATTTGGGGCTGACATGCTAGCCTGCGCACAGATGGCCTGAGATATGGACTGTGTCAAGGCTGAGGACATGGATCCCATCGCTGCGATAATCGCATCAGATATAGATTGATGCAGGGTCGCATTTTGCATTGCAGGATGAATAGCATCCATTCCACTTTCTAAATTTGGGGGCACCTGGGGGGCTGGGAGGTTATCCTGGGCTGGAGTAGACATGATAGAAGTAAAGAACTGCGGCAGGAGTAAGTCACCCCAGACCTCAGTAAGAGCAGAGAGTGAAGTGAAGAACCTGTGAATAAAAGAGAAAACTGGACTAAGTACAAGCGATAAAGAGAAGAGATTAGGTGCAGACCGAGTGGAGAAAAAACTCACCAGACCAAAGCGTAGCCGAACGGCAAGATTGAACTGAGCGGCAGTGAAATGGCGTCCAGATCCCACGAGATGTCGGCGTTAAGTATTATATAATAAGCGCCGCAACTCCCGCTAGATTATGCCGAACAGGGGAGAGGACACTGCCGCGAGATCGCGGCTAAATGGGAAAACGAAGATGGCACCCGAAATCTCACTATCGCGAGACTTCGGGCGCAGCAAGGACGGGACGAAAAATGTCCGAACGGCCGAGCGCAAGAACGCCGAGAAGGTAGCTGAGGTGAGGGGGGGGGGTGTACAAGAGAGACACACACAGGACGCGCGAGAAAGAAGCGCCGGGAGGAACCGCCGACGAGCAGCAAGAGGGAGGAAAGAATAGATCCTAAGGGGTAAAAGATAACCCCAGAAGGGGATAAAAACCCTGAAAATTACCAAAATATAATAAGGGAACGAAAGGAGGCTAAAGATAATAACATTCAAGTAAACAGAAAACCATTAGGGAGTAACATTACCACAGAAATTAGAATAAACCCCAACTGTACATATACCACGATTAACAGCTGAGGAACTTAGAAACATAGAAACATAGAAACATAGAATGTGTCGGCAGATAAGAACCATTTGGCCCATCTAGTCTGCCCAATATATCTGAATCCTATGAATAGCCCCGGCCCTATCTTATATGAAGGATGGCCTTATGCCTATCCCATGCATGCTTAAACTCCTTCACTGTATTTGCAGCTACCACTTCTGCAGGAAGGCTATTCCATGCATCCACTACCCTCTCAGTAAAGTAATACTTCCTTATATTACTTTTAAACCTTTGCCCCTCTAATTTAAAACTGTGTCCTCTTGTGGTAGTTTTTCTTCTTTTAAATATGCTCTCCTCCTTTACTGAGTTGATTCCCTTTATGTATTTAAAAGTTTCTATCATATCCCCTCGGTCTCTTCTTTCTTCCAAGCTATACATATTAAGGTCTTTTAACCTTTCCTGGTAAGTTTTATCCTGCAATCCATGGACCAGTTTAGTAGCTCTTCTCTGAACTCTCTCTAGAGTATCTATATCCTTCTGGAGATATGGCCTCCAGTACTGTGCACAATACTCCAAGTGAGGTCTCACCAGTGTTCTGTACAGCGGCATAAGCACTTCACTCTTTCTACTGCTTATACCTCTCCCTATACATCCAAGCATTCTGCTTGCATTTCGTGCTGCTTTATTACATTGTCTTCCCACCTTTAAGTCTTCTGAAATAATTACTCCTAAATCCCTTTCCTCAGATACTGAGGTCAGGACTGTGTCGAATATTCTATATTCTGCCCTTGGGTTTTTACGCCCCAGGTGCATTATCTTGCACTTATCCACATTAAATTTCAGTTGCCAGAGTTCTGACCATTCTTCTAGTTTTCCTAAATCCTTTTCCATTTGGCGTTTCCCTCCAGGAACATCAACCCTGTTACATATCTTTGTGTCATCAGCAAAAAGACAAACCTTACCATCGAGGCCTTTTGCAATATCACTTATGAAGATATTAAACAAAATTGGTCCCAGTACAGATCCCTGTGGAACCCCACTGGTAACATGACCTTGTTTTGAATGTTCTCCATTGACTACAACCCTCTGTTGCCTGTCACTCAGCCACTGCCTAATCCACTCAACAATATGGGAGTCCATGCTCAATGACTGCAGTTTATTGATAAGTCTTCTATGTGGGACAGTGTCAAAAGCCTTACTAAAATCTAGATATGCGATGTCTACTGCACCTCCACCGTCTATTATTTTAGTCACCCAGTCAAAAAAATCTATAAGATTTGTTTGACATGATCTCCCTGAAGTAAACCCATGCTGTTTTTCATCTTGCAATCCATGGGATTTTAGATGTTCCACAATCCTATCCTTTAATAGGGTTTCCATTAATTTGCCTACTATTGATGTCAGACTCACTGGTCTATAGTTGCTCGATTCCTCCCTACTACCTTTCTTGTGAATGGGCACGACATTTGCCAATTTCCAATCTTCCGGGACGACTCCTGTTACTAATGATTGGTTAAATAAATCTGTTAACGGTTTTGCCAGCTCACCACTAAGCTCTTTTAATAATTTTGGGTGTATCTCATCAGGCCCCTGTGATTTATTTGTCTTCACTTTAGACAGCAAACTTAGAACATCTTCCTCTGTAAAGACACATGCATCAAACGATTTATTAGTCATCCTTTCTAGTGGAGGTCCTTCTCCTTCTTTTTCTTTTGTAAAAACTGAACAGAAGTATTCATTAAGGCAGTCGGCTAGCCCTTTATTCTCTTCTACATACCTTCCGTCCTTTGTTTTTAATTTAGTTATTCCTTGTTTTAATTTCCTTTTTTCATTTATATATCTGAAGAATGTCTTATCCCCTTTTTTCATAGACTGAGCTAGTTTTTCTTCTGCCTGCGCTTTAGAAGTTCTTATAACTTGCTTGGCCTCTTTCTGCCTAATCTTGTAGATTTCCTTATCTTCATTGCTCTGGGTTTTTTTATAATTACAAAATGCTAGCTTTTTATTTTTAATGATTTGGGCCACTTCTGCCGAGTACCACAGTGGTCTCTTCCTTTTTTTGCTTTTACTGACAAGTCTAATTGAATTTTCTGTTGCCTTCAATAATGCACCTTTTAAGTAGTCCCATTTCTCCTGGACTCCATGTAATCCGTTCCAGTCTGATAAGGACTCATTTATGACTAATTTCATTTTTGAAAAGTCTGTTTTTCTAAAATCTAAAACTTTTGTTTTTGTGTGGTGGGACTCTTTCACAGTTCTTATATTAAACCACACTGACTGGTGATCACTAGATCCCAAGGTTTCGCCTACAATGACATCATATACCGAATCCCCATTTGTGAATATCAAATCCAAAATGGCCTCCCTCCGGGTTGGCTCCTCAACCATTTGTTGTAGGGATAACCCCAGTAGGGAATTTAGAATATCTGTACTCCTGGTAGAACTTGCTATTTTGGTTTTCCAGTTTATATCTGGAAGATTGAAATCTCCCATAATGATAACTTCTCCTTTCATTGTCATTTTAGCTATTTCTTCAACTAGTAGATCATCTAGTTCTTTAACTTGATCAGGTGGTCTATATATCACACCTACACGAGTTACTGCATGATTAGCAAACTGCAACGTAACCCAAACTGACTCTATGTTGGCCTCACCAACTTGTATTAGGTTAGATTTAATGCTATCTTTCACATACAGGGCCACTCCTCCTCCTTTCTTGCCTTCTCTGTCTCTTCTGTATAAAGAGTACCCTGGTATGGTTATGTCCCAGTCATTTCTTTTATTAAACCATGTCTCCGTAACAGCCACTAAATCTACATTCTCAGATGCCATTATTGACCCAAGTTCATTGATTTTTTTACCTAAACTGCGAGCATTTGTAGAGAGGACTCTGAGCTTATCATTTCTTAACCTCTGTGCATCTGACCTGTTCTGGCATTGTTTCGGGGGGCAATTGGACTCTTTTATTTTCACTCTTTTGCCCCCCCCTTTAGGTACTTACCACTTAGGTACTTATCTGCTATGGTAGCAGCAAAGAAAGAGGAGGATTCCAGGGGGTTGAGCCCATATATACTGGAATGTAGGGGTGGAGCTGGTTGCTATGGTTTTTTCTTCATGGTTGTACTGTTCATTCTTTGCTGCTATGGTGGACAGTAAAGAGAGTTGATGCAATATGAGCCTCCGTGTCTTGTTATAAAATTGGAGATCAGCTCTTTTATTGTGGAGTTGAATACCTTTTATGGGTCACCTAGCTGCAAGCCGAGGGAGTGAAGCTCTGCCACCATAGTCAGGGGAGCCATTTAATCACTGGGCTGTGCCAGTGTTTGCCACCATTATAGGGCTCACATTGTTTTCAATAGATGCCAGGGGTCCTTCATCTATTAACGGACCCCCTAATAGTCATGTGTAAAACGCTTGTTTAAAAGTCATTACACCTTAACAACCAATACGTTTATATTGTGTATTGTCTGCGAGAAAAGCGTCTATTGATTGTTTTTCTTGCGTTAAAGTAAAATGCACATAGGACATTTTGCGCCCCATGCTGTTCTAGTAATAGCTTTATTCTGTATTAAATCATGCAGGGATAATAACTACTAGAGCTTTATTTTGTTCTAAAGTGATAATGAAAATAACAGAACCAAGACCGAAACAATTTATACTAAAATTAGATCTTAATCTCACATTTTGAATGCTTTGCTAAATTAAAGCAGCAAAATCAACATTTACCCACATTCTGATAGTCTATTCCATATTCTGCTTCTATGATAGAGGTTGGTGGCCAGTTTATTTAGGGAACTAAATGCACAGAAGAATTTGAAAATATACTTATGATTCGTTGGCATATATCTTTCGCAGATTGCGGGGCAAAGGAGAATAAAATTAACAGGTCGGTTTTACCGCATAGGAAACGGTGTAAAAAAAAACATAAAACTGTAGTGGAATAGTGTTTTTTTTAATCATTTCACACCATTTCGAATTTTTTTCCCGCTTCAGTGTATGCAACCATAAATGGTGCCATTAGAAAGTGCATCTTGTCCCACAAAAAAGAAGCCCTCATACGGCTATTTGAATGAAAAAATAAAAAAGTTATGGTTTTGGGAGGGCTGGGAGTAAAAAAAAAGAAAGCGAAAAAAATTGAAAATCACCCGGTCTCGAAAGGGTTAAATAAAGTAAAAAATTAAGAGATAATAAGTTAGAATTCTAGGAAAGTAAATGTTAGGTCAGTAGGGTTCCATCTGCTAAGACCCCCAGCAATCACTCAAACATGGGACCTGGGCACATAACTGAGAAGAATGGCACCAGACAGGCTCCATTGACTATAAGAGGGTCAATCAGGCTTCCGTTCAGGAGACCATCATTTTTCCGGACAAAAACAGTCCTACATAAGTAGTGGCCGGGTTTAGGGTGACCTCAATGCTGCACTGGGACTGCCAGACACAGCTGAGGTGTCACCATGTGTTGCTGCTCTCCAAAGGGGATGGTAAGGCATGGTGCACTCCAATGGGAAATAAGTCCATAGAGTCAGAGTCTGTAGTAGGACACTGTGCTTCTTTGCTGAAGGAACTCAGGTGCAAAACAATACAAGCAAGACACTGAGCTGGCTTCTCCAGTCTCGACCCAGGCAGAAGAAGGTTCTGTGTTGAATATAGCTGTCCCTCTCTCACTTACACAGCAGGTACCCTGGCCAAAGGGGTGGTTGTTCTGTGTCTTAGTGTCTTTAGCTTTTTTGTCCGGCTGACTCCCTGGTGAAAGCGCTGGTGACCCAGAGTCTGTGGTCAGCATCCCAATCTCAGCATCTACTTCTGGTCACTCATGCAGTCTGGCAGATTCTCTGCTACTGAATACTGGTCCCAATTTGCAGACAATTATGGTCTCTGACTGCCCTCCTTATATACAGTTTCTAACTGAACTAGAACCTTCTAATGAGAGGGGTGGAGTGGAGAAGCACAGCCTAAACATAGACATTGTTGCATTTTCAGTCTGCCATAGAATTGTATTGAGCCTCAATACTTGCCAATGGAAATGACTAAGCAGTATGTAGATGTAAACGACTGTCTAGACAGAGCGTAACTAGACAGTATAAATGTCATTGTGTCTGTTTATTTCGCTCCAAACTTAAAAGGGTCTTCCAAAATTTTAATACTGATGACTTATCCTCTGGATAGGTCATTAGTATCTGATCAGTGGGGGTCTGACACCTGAAACTCCTTCTAATCAGCTGTTTGATAAGGCACTGCAGCCTTCTCACAGCTCACCATGCACAGTGCCATACATTGTATAGCAGCTGTACTTGATATCGTGCACAGCCCTTCACTTCTATGGGGCTGAGCTGTTCATAGGCCACATGAACGATGAACGTGACGTCACTGGCCTAGGGAAAGCTGAGAGAAGGCTGCCTCTCCACTGCGAGCGCAGGTGCCTTCTCAAACAGCTGACGTCACTGGCCTGATCAGACCAGTGATGACCTATCCTGAGAATAGGTCATCAGTATTAAAATCTCAGAAATCTCTGCATATTCTCTTATAGTAACTGTGAAAAATTACTAGCTTCTCAGTGCATAGGTGAAAAAGTCCCAAAGTATCTCAGTATTAGTAGGCTATGAAGTAACCATTTCCACAGTGCACTGCAAATATAGTGCAATAACAGTGCAAGTGAACAGAATCTATTACAATAAGCACATAAAATGCAGTTTAACATTATAAAACAGTAAACAGCATACATCACAGTGCAAGTTAACCCTTCAAAGTGCAATAAAGTAGAGAGTTTATGGCTTTGCATAGTAGCAATAGGGGTAAATGCCTACAAACATCTATAGTCCAAAGTACCTTTCCTCCTGGGCAATACACATATAAGACATTTTTGTCTGATAATTTTGAAAATCTGTTACGGAGGCCTGTAATAGAGCCTCCAGCACAGGTGTGAACAAGCCCTTACTATGTAATTGGGAAAAACGTATATGCTTTCTCTCAAGAGAGATCATACAGAATTAGCAAGTAGTGGTCTCTGAGATATTCTCTCAAGGACAAATCAGATACACATAAAAAGTAATTTATAGAAAAAAAACATACTGTCGGAAAGTTATTAAGTAGAGAGGGAAGTAAGCGAGTAAAACATGACTTTAGGATCAGGTGACACACATAGTGTACTCGCAGTCTGTACCCATGGACACTAAGAAGTCTGCTTAGGAGCTGTATACACAGAATGGTCACAGCTTCTCAAAGGAGTTATCCCACGAGAAATATTCCAATGTAATAAATAGTGCATTTCAAATTAAGTATTAATTTACCATATAAATGCAAGAAAAAATTCCTAGAAATATATGGCTATATCTGGAGTGGAGAAGGAAATCGTAGGGGCATTACATACGGGTATACGGGTACATTATGAATCTCTGGGAGTGTATTTGAGGGACTATTTTCTATGCAAGGGAGAAAGGGGTTAAAAAGAGCAAATTACAATACTTCCTAGAAGATGAAGGTGCACGAAGAGCTGCTGCCCACCCACAGAAAGGGAAGAAAGTCCTCCAGAGAAGCAGATAAGTGGATAAAAACAGTTTTTAACTTATGGAATAACCCCTTTAATTACATCTATTTGCTAAGGTGCTCATTATTTAATTTTAATACATATTAGAGCAGGGTAAAATATACCAGAAAATACCGGAAAAAAACATTTCTGTTTGGTCCTCATGCATTCTGACCTGTTCAGGATGCATCAGGATGTCTTCCATTCCAGCAGCATTTCATTTTGTGACCAGACACAAAACCGCTGCAAGCTGCGGTTCTGTGTCCGGTCATAAAAACGGAAAAAAACGGATCAGGCAGTGAAAAAATATAAGTTAATGTTGACGGATCAGGTTTTTTTTTTAGGAGCCTAAAAAAACAGATCCATCACCCATTAACTTTCAATGTATTTAGTGACTGATCGTTTTGTTTTTTCATTTTGATTTCACACAACCGCTTCCTAACGGAACAGATGCATCTTGATGTGGATCAAAATGGATCCATTTAATTCCGGTATTTAGATCCGCTGCCGGGTCTCAATACTGGAATTAACAGCGCAAGTGTGAAAGTAGCCTTATTTTTGAAAACAGATTACATTTCTTATTTAGCACTGATCTTGAGTTGCAACCAGAAAGGAATGAAAAATGTGTTGCAAAAGTATACATACCCTTTAACTTGACAGTTGATTTTGCCAACAAAATGATGGGAAAAGTGAAAATCCCCTAAGAAGATATTAAAACATGTGTAACCTGCTCCATACCAAAATCCCAATTTGACAATTGGCGTCGCCGGTTTTTACAAGGTACTGAAAAAGATGCATTCGTTGCGATATCTGGCTGGTTCGTAGAATGAAGAATTAAATAGGTTTAGGGAGAGATAAAATGATTCCCCTTTTCATTTGCATGTAAAGTATGATCAATGTGAATTGATTAAGACTAAATTAACATCAATGGCTTCCAATATTTCCTTTGTTTACACATTAGCCGGTTCCTTTTAACACATGGATATATTGGATTCAGCTTAGCCGTCGGAACGGCGCGGCGCCGGCCTTTACAACCCAACTTATCTGTAATTAAAATCATTCACAAGTTTTATCAAGGATCCGTTTGTAAAAGTAGCAAAAGGAAGATTTAAAAGCAATAATCAAAGCCAATGCTTTCTATTACAGCGCTGTACAATGTCGCCGCTCTCTCATTGTCTTTAGTAAAACTCTTACTCGGCCAGATCCTGGTCCATGGCCATGTAACATGTCAAGTGTATAGTAATGAGCAGTATTGAACGTTTGTCGAGGCTTTTATTGCCTCTCCATCTCCCGCAACACAGCCAAGCTCTGCACAACAGCACATTTTCTTTTGGGAAGGTTTTCATTATGTTACGGATGTAGCCGTGCCGTGTTGTTCATCCGGCACTTCTCAGTGGGATGTATGCAGTGTGTCATATGTGTGTGCAGGAAACCTAGTGAGTTATAACAAGGCATACAATGTAGTTTTGCTGCATCTGTACATAAATTGCATATATATGAAATGTATCCTAAGGGCAGGCAATATATCTTATGCATCTCAGCTTATATCAATATGACTTTTTCCTTGATTACTATCCTTTACTTGGCTTGTTGTATGTGTACAAGAGGCGTACAGAGGTAGCATTTGCACCCAGGTCCTGTTGCCTGAGCTCTTCTGCCAATAGTAAAAATGGCACAGGGTGGGGGCCTCGTACAGATTTTGCAATTTATGTCAATTTCTATCTACCTAGTTTCAGTTGAAGATTCTGGACCCCAAGGCAAAGTCTGTCACAGGGCCCCAAGGTGTCTCGAATAATATATCACAATCCATTAAAGGGGTATTCACATCTTAGACATTTCTAGCATATGCATATATGTCATATATGTCTAACAGATGCAGGAATGCATCACGAATTTCCCGAAAAAATTCAGATTCTAATGAACCTGAATTCCTTAGGATTTGTTTCAGGTTTAAAATCTGATGGTAGCCTCAAACTGTGCAATTAGTGCATTTGCATAATAAGATTTTTCCCTCGTGGTAGCTATGAACTGTTCAATCAGTGCTTTTTCATAAAATAATTTTCTCCTGGTGATAGCTTTGAACGATTCAGTCAGTGGTATTTCATAAAGGGAAGCAAATTCGGGGAAAGTTATTTGTAGTACAGCAGACCTGGGGGTACTACTATGGTATCTGCAATTGTTTATTGTTTTATATGAAATGCGAATGTAATGTAATGTAATACATTTTTACACCAGCAGATTGAGTACGGCTGGCAGTGTTCGGTAACAGTAATGGAACTTCCCATTTTATTCCTCCCCTCTTGGTAGGAGTGGGCTGGTCTGATTTTCTGCCAAGGGTGGGGCTGAGCTAGGGAGAGTCAGTCTAAGAATGGAGAGAATGGAGAGTGAGGGAGAATGTGATCCTGCTTCTGCTCCCCTAGGCTATGTGGATTGCAGAGGAGGCTCACCTAGGAAAATGTAATTTTCCCCAAGGTCCTAGGCCACAGAGGAATTGCAAGCTATGGCGTATTAGAGTCATCAGAGTGATCAAGAGACTGAAATATCAAGACTCAACTGCAAAGTGGTTAAGACACCATCACGAGAGTTCAGGACAGGCACAGCTTGCTGCAAATTCAAATGAGCTTTTCTTCAAAAAAGAAAAAGAACACTAAACTTATCTGATGCCAGTAGGAGTAAGATATGGTAATTTTCATAAATTTTTTCAAGAAATGCAGAACAGTGTTGGCTGGACTACAATACTCATACATACTATGTGGTCTCCCTAATGAGAAAGAGTACCCTCAAGACCCCAGCAAACGCCAGTCAGCTAACCAGGGAAATTTTCTTTTAAGACACACAGTTTTCCTGTTCTTTTGGAAGGAGAACTGATTTGCATGTCTTGGTGGCCAATCTCTCCTATTACTTCTACGGGAGTCATGAAAATAGCTGAAAAACTAGACTGATCTGTTCTTGGCTGGTGGACAGCTTGCTGCAATAGAAACAGTTCTCCTACATTGTGTTTGTAATGGAGACAGACAAGCCATGTTGCATTCCCTTCAGCTAAATCCCATCCATTCCGACAAATGCTTTACATACATTTCAGTGATTTTTCATGAATAGGTTCTGAATCAAAATTAAGTCCATTACATTTAATAATATAATCTTTTTATCCCGTCTTTATTGTGACGATTAGAGATGAGCGAATTAAAAAAAAAAAACTGATTCAGCCGGTTCGCTGAATTTAACAAAACGATTAGATCCAAATTTATTTGTGGCAAATTGCATTAAATAAACAGCTTTTTCCGGGTTCATCAGCGTAGGACGTGATGATGTAGGTGTGGCTACATCATGCCCCCCCTCCTCTCCTTCCACCTACTTGCCAACTGGATCGGCTCCTAAGTGCTGGAAGTGTTGCACGCTGGCCCAATTTGATGGATGCCTGCAGGGGTGAAGGGCCCTGAAATACAGATCCCTGGTCGGTATTCTGGGATGATGATGCACCCGGTTTCCTCTGGCTCTGCTTGCCTTTCCCTGCCGTCCGTTTGTGCTGGCTTCTGAAGAAGGAGGTTTGAAATGCCCTGGACTCGGGCTTCTTCCTGTCTCCAGGTTTAATTTACTTTTCCTCTGTGTGCTGTATCTGCCTCCTCCTCCGTTCGCCTGTTGATAATTTATCCTCCGGTTGCTTATCTGATGCTAAAGTTTGCTCTGCCGCAGTGTTTTTCATTCTGCTATCGGAACCGCGTTGCTTCTGCCCCGGATGAACTGCCGCTATACTCACGCCTAACCCTGTTCTCCTCTGTGTTTGGTATCTGCCTCCTCAATCACTACGCTGACATCAAGGTATTGGTGGCTTCTGGTTTCTTATACATCCTCCTTGCGGTGGTGTCCTGCTTGGGCCTCTTTGAGACGGAAACCTGACTTGTGGTGGTGCTGGTTGAATGAACTGTGGCTGCAATCCTGTTATCATATGAAGACCGGTGAGACCTGCCCACATTCAACATATTTTCTGCTTGGTTTTGGGGGTTTTGTTGGGAAAGAAAGGGAAAGCGGGAAAAAAAACAAAGTGAAAGAGAAGAGAAATAATGGGTCCCAAACAAAAACAGGCGATTATTGGATTACTCTAAAACAGGGCAGAAGCCTACTGAAACAGCAAAAATACACCAGTTTCTGAAATCTCCCAATGTAATTACAAGAGCAGGAGCAGGTCAAAAAGGGATGTATGATGCTAATGTTTAAAAACTTTAAAGAAATGCTGGATCTAGAATGGAAGAGGCAGTGGATGATTGTCCCCAGGAGAAGGGTAAGGGGAGAGAGACGACATTTCTAATTTGCCTATTGCTGAATCCTAACTACTAAAAGAAATTCTGGTGGCAGGTAAAAAAAATTGAGAATTAGTACAAGATATTTCAACACAGCTTGGTGCAATCCAGTCTGATGTGATCCTGATAAGGGACGATTTCTCAAAGATACAGGACAGAGTCACAACCATAGAAAAATCTGTGGGGGTCTTGGAGAGTGAAGCAAAAATATTTTAAACCCAAATTTCTTCCCTAAGGATGGATGTTAACATCTTTAAAAAGGAGGCGGTGGAATTGGAGGATAGGTCGAGGCCAGGGGTGTAGCTATAGGGGGTGCAGAGGTAGCAGTCGCTACCAGGCCCAGGAGCCTGAGGAGGCCCAAAGACCCTTGTGGAGCATAAGACGACATTGATATTATAGAAAGTCCATGCTGGTCAAGTTATACCTCTGGCTGGAGGGAAGTGGTTAGATCAAGAATTTGGCATGGGGGGGTGCCATTTAAATTTTTGCTTCAGGCAGCATGAAGGCCACGTGCTTTCCTGCCCCTGTCCACAAAGCACTGAGGGAAGGGGGGCCCAAACTGAAGTCTTGCACCAGGGTCCATGAGCCTTTAGCCATGCCCCTGGTCGAGGCGATGTAATCTTATAATCATTGGTCTACCAGATGGTACAGAAGGACAGAGCCTGGCTGAAACGATACAGACCTTAATTTTTTAGGAATTTGGAAAGGAACATTTTTCGTCATTATTTTTGGTATAAAGAGCACATCGGTTTCCAGGGGGTAAACCAATCCCTGGAAAGCCTGTACGGAAAATATCCGCGAAGATACTTGTTTCACGAGACAGGGATATGATTTTAGAAGGGCCCGGGAATGCCCCCCTATCCTATACAATGGGAGTAAAGTGTCCTTTTTTCCTGATTTTTCCAAAGAGATTCAAGAAAAGAGAAGCAGTTTTACTGCGGTTAAAAAACGCTTACAAGAAAGAGACATTAAATACTCATTTGTTTATCTAGCTAAATTTTGGATAATTTTCAAGGGGGAAATTCTTTATTTTTTTATACCCCCAATCTCGTGACAGACTGGTAGGATCGGAATAATATTTAAGCATTGGCTTCCTATATGTGTTTTTTCTTCTTTGGTACTGGTGGGGTTGGAGGAGAGGGCCTTTTTGGAAATGGCTTTTTTTTACACAGTTTTTATTTATATTTTTATGGTGTTTATCGGACGGGTAGATTATGTGATATATTTATAGAGCAGGCCATTACAGATGCGGCGATACATAATATGTGTGTTTTCTATTTTTTTTTTCTTATAAAATTTGGGGAAAGGGGCTTTTTTTCTTTTTTTACTTGAAACTTTATTTTTTTTATTAAAAACATTTTTTTTACTTTTTTTTTAAACTTTATTTCTGTCCCACTCTGGGACTTCAACTTTTTGGGGTCTCATCCCCTCTGCAATGCATTACAATACATCTGTATTGTAATGCATTGCCTGTTAGTGTATCACACATAGTAATACACTAACAGGTTGCCTAGGAGACCGGGCCTGGGGCTGGATCTCGTCGGCACCCGTAGAAGGCAGGTCCCGATGCCGTGCAAGGCAATGGGCAGCCTCTGCACGGCATTGGGCTGCCTTGTCACCCATCGGGTCCCCAATGGGCTCCCTCACCCGCAGCAAAGCCCTTTATGTCGGCTATCAGTGACGTACTATTACGTTAAGATGCAGGAAGTCACTGACTTCCATGACGTAACAGTACGTTATATTTCAGGAAGGGGTTAATAAGATCAAGGGATATGAGAAGGTTCTTCATAAACAAAGAAATATGTAGGAAAAATGGACTAGGATATGGGGTGCTTGGAAATATTAGTCTTCCTTGCCTTAACTCCTCCTTTAGAGATAAGCATCTCAAAAGGGAGGGTGGGTAGGTAGGGTATGATGGGTGGGATTAAAAAAGAAAAAAAAGTAATGATGATTTCGATATGAATATGTATGGAAAATAATTGTTTGATTCTTAAATGTTTGGAAGAAAAAAGAAAGGCTATTTCTGGGCTGCAGAGAGCCTGTATAGTTTTGTAGAACACTGTGGCTTGCAGTAACACGCAGTCTGCTGTGGTACTGAAATAATACTGTGAGTCAGTATGACATGCAGATAACAGGCGTCGCTCTTAGAATCACTGCACATTTCACTCAGTTTTGGCCCCGTAACTGCCCAAATAACTCAAGTGTGAACTCAGCCTTACAGGTCGATGTTAGCATCAAGAAGAAGAGCGCTCCTCTTACACCATCGTCAGCTGATTCCATGTAGATGTCTACAGAACCTGTAAAACGCTTATACAAGTAGAGCCCCCCTGACAGAGTGGAGAGGGTGTCAGCAGCAAGTTTGATGTCACTGATTATTTTGCCCTTCCTCTGATCGGTCAGAACAATAACCTCCAAAAAACGGATCCTGTCTGTTGAGCATCCGCCTTCACTCAGTCAGGATTTGGTCAGTAAGCCATCAGTATTGCTAATGCAAAACAAAAACAGGAGTGGATCTAAAACAGAGATGACACGTGAATGGAATATTTGCATGTCTTCTGTGTTTTGTACCCACTCCTGCTTTTGGCTACCAAATCATAAGCCAATTCTGATGGGACCATACAGGCCTTACAGCTGCTATATAGACAGGATCCGTTGTGTGTCTCATTTTTGCTTCCTTCTGACAGATCGGAAGAAGGATCAAATAAATGGTGATGTCCTCTAGGCCAAAAAGGCAAAATAGTGACCTAGTCATGGAGTGGGGAGGGTGGGAGAACAGCATGAGAAGTCCACCGAGTGGCCCAATGACATAGCGGTGAGGTGGAAGCAGCATGAGGAGACCACAGAGTGGCCCAGTGACATAGTGGTGAGGTGGCAGCAGCAGCATGAGAAGGCCACAGAGTGGCACAATAACAGAGTGTGGAGGTGGTAGCAGCAGCATGAGGAGGCCACAGAATGGCCCAGTGACATAGTGTTGAGGTAGCAGCAGCATGAGGAGGCCACAGAGTGACCTGGTGACATAGTGTGGAGGTGGCAGCAGCAGCATGAGGAGACCACAGAGTGGCGAGGTGACATAGTTTGGAGGTGGCAGCAGCAGCATGAGGAGACCACAGAGTGACCCAGTGACAGAGTGGGGAGGTGGTTGGCAATAACAGTACCCGCTGATAATGGTGGGTGTAAGAAGGAGCACTGGCATCAAATGTGTGGCATCAGGCGGGTGGCGGCTTCAGAATAGTAGCTGAGGCAGGTAGCCAGAAGAAACCGGTCTCTTTTGTCGAGGTTTGGGTGAGCCAGCAGGGATGATCTAATCTGATGCATCAGGCATTGGTGGGTAAAAATCCTGGCTGATCCACGCCTGATTCATCTTGACAAAGGTCAATCTCTCCACATTTTGGGTGGACAGGCGAGTTCTCTTTGGGGTAACTATGGCCCCCGCCGCACTAAACACCCGCTTTGATGCCACACTACTGGCCGGGCAGGACAGCTTTTCCAGGGCAAACTCTGCCAGTTGCGACCACAAATCCAGTTTGGCTGCCCAGTAGTCCAGCGTATCTTTGATGACGGGTGGCAGGTTGCACTCCAAGTATGCAATCACCTGCTCGTTCAGGTTCTTCTCTATGTCTAGCTGCTGGTGATTAGTTTCTTCACTATGCGGGTGAAGAAAGCTGCTCCTCAGTGACTCTAGACTCAGGCTGATGCTGATGGAGCTGGTACTGCTCCCGCCACACTCTCCCCCACCCCAGCAGCCATGGCAGTGGAACATAAACACAACGTCAACCAGTGGAATGACGTTGTTCATCCAGTAGTCCTGGCGACTGACAAATAAAGTGGCCTCCTCAAAGGGCACGAGCAAATGGCAGGTGTCACGCATGAGCTGCCACTGGCTAACATCAAAGTTACACAGAGGAGTACCTCTGTCCGCTTGGATCATCAAGAAATCATTTATAGCCTTGCTCTGTTCGTATAGTTGGTCCAATATATGGAGGGTGGAATTCCAACGGGTGGAAACATCGCATATTAGCCTATGTTGGGGGATGCCGTTCTGATGCTGCAGCTCAAGGAGGGTGTGTTTGGCAGTGTACAAGTATCTGAAGTGCATGCAAAGTTTCCTGCCCATTTCTAGGATGTCTTGCAGATGAGTGGAAGACTTAGGAAACCACTTTACAACCAGATTGAACACGTGCGCCATGCAGGGTGCATAGCTCAGCTCTCCTTGACGCAGCGCCGACACCATTTTCTTCCTGTTGTTGGTCACCATGGTTCCGATTTTGAATTGTCATGGAGAAAGCCAATATTTTATTTCTTGATGAAGGACATGGAGCAGTTTCTCCCCTGTGTGACTCCGTTCGCCCAGGTAAACGAAGTGTAGAACAGCGTGACACTGACGTGCCCTGCACATGTGGTATGCAGGATGAGCACTGTGAATTGTCCCTGCAGTGGAGGCTGAGGACACGGAGGAGGATGAGGAGGCAGAGGCAGACATTGTCGCAGGACCAACGGTGTGAGAACGTGGAGGCGGAAGCTGCGTCACCTGGTCAAGTTGCTGGTGTGGCTGGGCAGGAACCACATTTACCCAGTGGGCCGTAAAGGACATATATTGTCCTTGACCGTAGTTACAGCTACCGACCAAATTTCCCAAAAAAGGCTGTATCACAAACAAATTTCACCACTGAATGGCTAATCGACACAATTACTCAGTCTCTACAGAGGAAAGTCTACATTCACTGACCAATTTTCCCAAAAAAGGCTGTATCACAAACAAATTTCACTACTGAATGGCTAATCGACGAATTGTTAGTCCCTACGGAAGACACTCTAAAATCACCCATCAATTATCAAAAAAGTATCACAAAAAAAAAATTCACCACTGACATTGTAATTTCACCGCAGAACGGCTAATAAAAAGTAATTAGGCTACTTTCACACTTGCGGCAGAGAGATCCGGCAAGCAGTTCCGTCGCCGGAACTGCCTGCCGGATCAGGCAAAATGTATGCTAACTGATGGCATTAGTAAGACTGATCAGGATCCTGATCAGTCTTAAAAATGCCTGATCAGTCGAAAAAATGCATTGAAATGCCGGATCCGTCGTTCCGGTGTCATCCGGCAAAACGGATCCGGCATTTATTTTTTTCACCTTTTTTTCAGTCTGCGCATGCGCATAACGGAACGCCGGATCCGGCATTCCGGTATTCTGAACGCCGGATCCGGCACTAATACATCCCTATGGGAAAAAATGCCGGATCCGGCGTTCAGGCAAGTCTTCAGTTTTTTTCGCCAGAGATAAAACCGTAGCATGCTGCGGTTTTCTCTTTTGCCTGATCAGTCAAAACGACTGAACTGAAGACATCCTGATGCAAACTGAACGGATTACTCTCCATTCAGAATGCATGGGGATAAAACTGATCAGTTCTTTTCCGGTATAGAGCCCCTGTGACGGAACTCTATGCCGGAAAAGAAAAACGCAAGTGTGAAAGTACTCTTATTTTTCCTATTAATAAACACTGTATGAGAATTTAAATTCACCCCAGAACAACTAATAAACGTACTTATTTTTCCCATTAATACACCCCAACACTGGCTGTACGACAATGTCGGTTCACTGTAGACCGGCTACTAAGACGTATTCTTTTTACTATTAATACACCCCAAAAAATATATATAACAATCACAATTCACCGCAGAATAGCTAATACGACTTACGTATCTATCCTATTAATACACACCGTAAATGGCTATAGTACAATGGAACTGCACTACTGAACGGCAAATATATATTTTTTTGTTGCCACTAATACATGCCAAAAAGTGCTTTAATTTTCTCACTTCACCACACAACGGCTAATAAGCCCCTTCCCCCTCCCCCACCAATACACAACAAAAAAAAGGCTTTAGAACATATAACTGCAGCCGTAAATGGCAAATAATATTTTTTTTTGCCACTGATACACGCCAAAAAGGGCTGTCATTTTCTCACTTCAACACACAATGGCTAATAATCCCCCTTTTTTCTACCCACTAATACACGACAAAAAAAAGCTTTAGAACATACAGTATATATAACTGCACCGCACATGGGCTAATAAGACCCCAATAACAAGAACGGTTTGCTGGAATTAGAGGTATTACAAACCTGAAATGAGCAGCAGTATAATGGCAATTTGGATCCTGTCACAACCAGACAGCTGAGAAGCTCTGACAGAGGCCTTTCAGAACCTCCTCCTTGAGTTTTCTTTGTTTTGAATTTCAGTTCCTCGTCTCGTTAGCCTCTCTCAGCTGTCATGGAGTTGGACTGATTGCTTCCCTTTAAATCCCTCCCCATGGTGCATTGCTGGGCGGCTTATACTTCCTCTTGGAGTGTGTGTGCATGCTGATCTTGTTTTCCTGTCTGCTACAAAGTTAAGTGCTGTACATTTATCTGTTATTTTCTGTTTGCTGGATCCCAGGTGACCCTGACTCCCTCCGTGTCTGGAGTAGGGAGCCGGTGGTCGTGTCCCCTCACTATTGTAGGGTGTTCAGGGGTTATATAGTCGAGGTACGTGGATATGCAAACCTCCACCTTTCGGATCTTTGCATAGGCTAAGCAGCCAGGGATAGTCTCAGGTCTTTGCAGGGGTCTCCCTTTTGGTTCCTTAGCTTTGGATCCACTCAGTCATATATGCATATTGCTTTGTCTTGTTTCCTGTACACCGTCTGTGACATTATAAGCCGCCAAAACCGTCTCAAGCATGGATCCGGTTTCACTTTTGGCTGAACGCTTCCAGGGTCTTTCATTGGAGGTAGCTGATCTCCGTAAGACTTTTTCTCAGCTTCAAGTGACCGGTTCAGCTTGCGTTCATGGAGTTTGTTCTGAGCCTAAGATCTCGCTCCCGGATACGTTCTCCGGGGGTAGTGAGAATTTTGTGCGTTTTAGAGAGGCTTGCAAACTCCATTTTCGCCTTCTTCCCCATTCCTCTGGTGATGAGGAACGGAGGGTGGGGATCATTATATCGCTGCTCAGAGGTAACGCTCAGTCCTGGGCCTTTTCGCTGCCGGAGGGGGCACGGCCTCTCCGTTCTGTGGATGAATTCTTTTTAGCCCTGGGTCAGATATATGATGATCCGGATCGTATTGCTCTGGCTGAGTCTAGACTACGTCTATTATGCCAGGGTAAACAATCCGCAGAAATATACTGCTCAGAATTTCGGAGATGGGCAGTTGATACTGGTTGGAATGATGCTGCACCTCGAAGTCAATTTTGCCATGGTCTTTCAGAGGGATTGAAAGATGCATTTGCCTTTCATGAGAGGCCTATTTCTTTGGACTCTGCTATGTCTCAGGCCGTTCGTATTGACAGGCGTCTTAGAGAGAGAGGAGAGATGTCCCCTTCCTGTCATACTCAGTCCCAGGACAGTGCAGCGGTCCCATTCTGTGCGCAGGGGTCTCAGTCGCTGTCAGCCCCTTCTGAGCAGGAGCCCATGCAGCTGGGGTTGATTGCTTCTGACAATAGAAGATTCAGCTCGCATGGGAGGGTTTGTTTTTGTTGTGGAGGTATAAATCATTTGGCAAATATTTGTCCCTCTAGGAGATTCAGGCAGTTTTCTGGGAGTAATAAAGAAACAAACAGGAAAAAATCTTTTAAAAATGTTCCTTCTGTTACTATTGGCAGGGTTGAGGCGGAAATTGAAGGTTTTCCGTTTGCTTGTAGTTCCCGTTTTGTCCTGCCGGCTAGGGTGGCGCTAGAGAGCAAGAACATTTTTTGTGAGATTTTTGTGGATAGTGGAGCAGCGGTCAATCTCATTGATAATCATTTTGCGATAACTCATGGTTTCCAGGTGCGCACTTTGGGAAAGGATATTCCTGTTTTTGCTATTGATTCCGCTCCACTTTCTCAGAAATCATTAAAGGGCATAGTTCACAATATCCGTTTAATTGTGAGTGATGCTCATGTTGAGGATGTGTCATGTTTCGTCCTTAGCGGATTACCTACCCCTCTAGTGTTGGGGCTACCCTGGCTCACTAAACATAACCCCACCATTGATTGGCAAGAGAGGCAAATAAATGGTTGGAGTGACTTTTGCAGAGAGAATTGCCTCACGACATCTGTTTCTGAGGTTGCTACTAAGACTGTACCATCTTTTCTCTCTGAATTTTCGGATGTCTTCTCTGAGAGTGGAATTCAGGATTTGCCCCCGCACAGGGAGTACGATTGCCCTTATAATCTCATCCCAGGCGCCAAACTGCCTAAATCTCGTTTATACAATCTTTCCCAACCTGAGAGGATCGCTATGCGTGCTTATATCTCTGAGAGTCTGAGAAAAGGACACATACGACCCTCGAAGTCACCTGTGTCACAACCAGACAGCTGAGAAGCTCTGACAGAGGCCTTTCAGAACCTCCTCCTTGAGTTCTCTTTGTTGTGCTGTTCAGTTCCTCATCTCGTTAGCCTCTCTCAGCTGTCATGGAGTTGGACTAATTGCTTCCCTTTAAATTCCTCCCCAGAATGCATTACTGGGCGGCTTATACTACTTCCTGGAGTGTGTGTGCATGCTGATCTTGTTTTCCAGTCTGCTACAAAGTTAAGTGCTGTACATTTATCTGTTATTTTCTGTTTGCTGGATCCCAGGTGACCCTGACTTCCTCCGTGTCTGGAGTAGGGAGCCGGTGGTCGTGTCCCCTCACTATTGTAGGGTGTTCAGGGGTTATATAGTCGAGGTACGTGGATATGCAAACCTCCACCTTTCGGATCTTTGCATAGGCTGAGCAGCCAGGGATAGTCTCAGGTCTTGTGCAGGGGTCTCCCTTTTGGTTCCTTAGCTTTGGATCCACTCAGTCATATATGCATGTTGCTTTGTCTTGTTTCCTGTACACCGTCCGTGACAGATCCCCAGTCAGTGCAGCAAGGTGTAATAGGATTGTTCCTATTACTTAGGCTGTAAACTCCCCTATTGAACCCTGTTCTTCTTCAATACTGTGTAATGATTCCTCCCTAACCATTCCCTGAACTACTAATTGAGCAAAATTAAGTGTATAAGTTTACAAGTCTTTCCTGGCACTGTCCCTAGCGCCTGCTGACATCTCTCCCTGCACTAAGTACACTGGAAAATGTCTGAATCCAAGATGGCTGAGGCTATTTATAGGGCTGTGACATCACAGGGCTGGCTGCTGATTGGCTGCATGCATGGCATTGTGGGTGATCCTTCATTTCCAGAGTTGCTTGCTCCATGTCCTAACATGTGCAGCAGCCATTTTAGAAAAAATGTGATTCATTACCACAAAGCGTGAGTAAATTCGGAGCGAATTGAATAATTCCTAAAATTCGGATCAAATCCCACTTCGTCAGCTTTGATTCGTTCATCTCTAGTGACGATCTTATTAATAGTGTTGCCTGAAGTTGTTGGCAGACTGCACTGAGAATTGAGCTTTGTTGGTGTTCCTCCTATGTTAAGGCCCCCATAAACATGGCAGGTTTGGCCAATAGTCTGATGTGTGTCGGGAGCTCCGACAGGCAATATCAGAGAAGAGAAGGATCGGGCGAAGTGAATATTTTTGCCTGATCCTTTTGCTCTTCCAGTAGATAAGTCACCACCAGAAGTGTCTGGTAGCAGCTTTCTCCTCTCTCCCCATTGAGTAAATATACATGTTCAGCCAAGCCAAATGTGTATGCGTATAAGGGAACCAGGGGGGAGTTAAGACCTAGCTGTTGGCCGAACTATAACTTGGCTAACAGCTATTGAATGTGGTGGCCACCCTTAATCCTAAGTGGATGAACTGATCATCTTTGGAATCACAGTTATCTATTGTCTGTGGCCAACTTGCAATGTATAGGTGCGTTGTGAAGATGTGTTTTGTCAGAGAGCACCGATATGCATATGGACTTTGTCTTAGAGGACAAAAGACGAAAATAATTGGCATCTAAATGCACAAGTCTCTTGAGTTCCCTGCTCTTAATAGAAAAGGGACAACATTTCTCAAAACGTTTCAATAAATTGACTTTTTTAACCCTAAAGGGAGAATCCTCCACGTCAATAAATCATTTGTTGACTTATCCTATGTTGTACAGTGTGTAAGGTTTACTGTCACCATGCATGACATGGTTGAGACATTGAATCGAACAAGAAAACACAGCAGATCCTATGAACTTGATACGGCTCCTACCAGCTTTTATCTGTCATCTGTCTATAGGGTTAGACTGACTAACCAAAGGAAATGTCAACTGATATTGGTAAATCTCCAAGTAACCTCAGAATATTTTTTTTTCTCTAGAACCTATTTTATAGATAATATATAAGCAAGGCAAAAAAGAGTAAATGTTATCAATCCAAGATTATTCAATCATAAATGGTAATGATTAGCTTCCCATTGCCTCCAGCCCTTTCTCTTTTAAACAGAATTTCTTGATGGTTGAGTTTATAGATGATATCCATTTTTTTCCAGATTAACCATTTTGGTTGAATTTGGCAACTTTGTGTTGGAAACTTAAATCCAAGCAGAAGACGTCTAGGGCTTTTGTACAGGAACTGTGACACTATGGACATTGGTGTGTCCAACAGACCCCATGGACTTACAACGAGGTCTGCTCGGCTCCTATCAGCTATCCATTGTTTTCACAATGTGATGAAATATGCAGAGGAGCCTCCAAATGGATCCTCTGAACCAGATATGAAAACAACCTAAGTGAGGTATATAAAAGTAGAGAGCTGAAGAGCCTCCTAATTAAGAACCCTCTCACAGAGGTTAACTGCAAAGAACGACCAATCGTTTCAGTTTTGCAATGATTAGGCTTTTTTTTTTAAGGAATCTTGGTAATCTATATTTTAAAGACTCCATATATCTTTAAGAGTCATAATAACAATGGTGTAGCCATAGGGAGTAGAGAGTTGGGAGTTACGCCCAAGACCTGGTGTCAAAGGGGGAGCAAATCCCTTTGGCCAGGTACTGTAAGAGGACCAGTCAGGAATTCCCATTGCTCTACTGGGAGGGTTGTGGCAGGTGCAGCACTATGAATAGCCTTTTGCACTGTGGCATTAGAAGAATTTTGATATCTCTGACTTTTTAGTCTAACCAGACTGTATATTACTCTGTAATTCCTCTAGCGCCGTTCTATGGAAACAGTAGGTTTAAAGAGCACAGCAAATGCTTGAAATAACTTCTTTATTAACTTCAACTTTTCTTCATATATAAAACTGCCGCCTCTGCAGCACATAGTTAATGTACAAAACACGTGTTGAAAAGATATAACAAAATGGCGGTATGCATAAGATGGTGGTTCAACTGTTCAATCTTGTCAATCAACATAAAATGGTAGATATATTTCTCTCTTCAGTATCTGTACTCTGACTTTAAGTTAATTAAGCACTTTATGATCTCTCTGAGGGGTATATCTGAGGTCTAACTAATAGTTCACTTGCTCTACTTGGTTTGCAGTTTGCTCTATACAGTTGCTTATGATCTGGTATGAGCAGTTCGCATTTGTATGCAATTTGTTTGGATTGTATGTCTCAGTAGTTCGTTTGTATGGTATTTGCAATTGGTGGAACTGTAAGTAAACCTACCGTATTTTTCGCCCTATAAGACGCACTTTTTCCCCCCCAAAATACTTGACTTTGTATACCGCCGACCGCATGCTGCGCAGTGCCGGTGGCGGGTGTATTAGTGGGCATGGATGAGGGAGGAGGGGCCGGCATCCAGGTCTGTAATTACAGCGGGCCCGGTGCAGTCACTGTATTCTGCTACACCGGGCCCGCTCACTGTAGGAATCCTAACTGCAGGCAATGCTAACAGTCTTTTATCCAGCCTGTACTTACGATACTAACTTTCCGGCAGGCAGCGGGCAGGAGGCTGAACTGGTGGGCGGGCGCTTACAACGTAACTCACTATGTCACGCGCCGGCTCCGCCCACTTTATGAATGAAGAAGGGAGAGCCGGCGCGTGACATAGTGAGTTACGTTGTAAGCGCCCGCCCACCAGTTCAGCCTCCTGCCCGCTGCCTGCCGGAAAGTTAGTATCGTAAGTACAGGCTGCATAAAAGACTGCTGTTAGCATTGCCTGCAGTTAGGATTCCTACAGTGAGCGGGCCCGGTGTAGCAGAATACAGTGACTGCACCGGGCCCGCTGTAATTACAGAGCTGGATGCCGGCCCCTCATCCCTATTGGGGGTCATTCTATGGATGGCACTGTTATGGGGGTCTGTGGACACATAGCGTAAAATGCTATTTATGTGTCATCAACAGATCCCCCATAACAGTGCCATCCACAGTCCCCAATAACAGTGCCATCCACAGTGCCCCCCATAACCGTGCCATCCACAGATCCCCATAACCGTGCCATCCCCAGATCCCCATAATTGTGCCATCCACAGATCCCCATAACCGTGCCATCCACGGACCCCCCATAACAGTGCCATCCACAGACCCCTATAACAGTACCATCCACAGATCCCCATAACCGTGCCATCCACAGATCCCCATAACCGTGCCATCCACAGATCCCCATAACCGTGCCATCCACAGATCCCCATAACCGTGCCATCCACAGATCCCCATAACCGTGCCATCCACGGACCCCCCATAACAGTGCCATCCACAGACCCCTATAACAGTACCATCCACAGATCCCCATAACCGTGCCATCCACAGATCCCCATAACCGTGCCATCCACAGATCCCCATAACCGTGCCATCCACAGATCCCCATAACCGTGCCATCCACAGATCCCCATAACCGTGCCATCCACGGACCCCCCATAACAGTGCCATCCACAGACCCCTATAACAGTACCATCCACAGATCCCCATAACCGTGCCATCCACAGACCCCCATAACAATGCCATCCACCGACCCCCCCATAACAGTGCCATCCCCAGATCCCACATAACACCATTAGGCACACCTTTTGGTTCAAATTTTTTTATTTTATTTTTTCCTCCTTAAAAACCTAGGTGCGTCTTATGGGCCGGTGCGTCTTATAGGGCGAAAAATACGGTACATATAACCAGTTACGTATACAGTTCTAATCACTATAATAACAGTAGGAACATTATATACAGACGTGGACAAAATTGTTGGTACCCTTTGGTCAATGAAAGAAAAAGTCACAATGGTCACAGAAATAACTTTAATCTGACAAAAGTAATAATAAATTAAAATTCTATAAATGTTAACCAATGAAAGTCAGACATTGTTTTTCAACCATGCTTCAACAGAATTATGTAAAAAAATAAACTCATGAAACAGGCATGGACAAAAATGATGGTACCCCTAACTTAATATTTTGTTGCGCAACCTTTTGAGGCAATCACTGCAATCAAACGCTTCCTGTAACTGTCAATGAGACATCTGCACCTCTCAGCAGGTATTTTGGCCCACTCCTCATGAGCAAACTGCTCCAGTTGTGTCCGGTTTGAAGGGTGCCTTTTCCAGACTGCATGTTTCAGCTCCTTCCAAAGATGCTCAATAGGATTGAGGTCAGGGCTCATAGAAGGCCACTTTAGAATAGTCCAATTTTTTCCTCTTAGCCATTCTTGGGTGTTTTTAGCGGTGTGTTTTGGGTCATTGTCCTGTTGCAAGACCCATGACCTGCGACTGAGACCAAGCTTTCTGACACTGGCTAGTACATTTCTCTCTAGAATTCCTTGATAGTCTTGAGATTTCATTGTACCCTGCACAGATTCAAGACACCCTGTGCCAGACGCAGCAAAGCAGCCCCAGAACATAACAGAGCCTCCTCCATGTTTCACAGTAGGGACAGTGTTCTTTTCTTGATATGCTTCATTTTTTCGTCTGTGAACATACAGCTGATGTGCCTTGGCAAAAACTTCGATTTTTGTCTCATCTGTCCACAGGACATTCTCCCAGAAGCTTTGTGGCTTGTCAACATGTAGTTTGGCATATTCCAGTCTTGCTTTTTTATGATTCGTTTTCAACAATGGTGTCCTCCTTGGTCGTCTCCCATGTAGTCCACTTTGGCTCAAACAACGACGGATGGTGCGATCTGACACTGATGTTCCTTGAGCATGAAGTTCACCTTGAATCTCTTTAGAAGTCTTTCTAGGCTCTTTTGTTACCATTCGGATTATCCGTCTCTTAGATTTGTCATCAATTTTCCTCCTGCGGCCACGTCCAGGGAGGTTGGCTACAGTCCCATGGATCTTAAACTTATGAATAATATGTGCAACTGTACTCACAGGAACATCTAGTTGCTTGGAGATGGTCTTATAGCCTTTACCTTTAACATGCTTGTCTATAATTTTCTTTCTGATCTCTTGAGACAGCTCTTTCCTTTGCTTCCTCTGGTCCATGTCGAGTGTGGTACACACCATATCACCAAACAACACAGTGATTACCTGGAGCCATATATATAGGCCCAATGGCTGATTACAAGGTTGTAGACACCTGTGATGCTAATTAGTGGACACACCTTGAATTAACATGTCCCTTTGGTCACATTATGTTCTGTGTTTTCTAGGGGTACCATCATTTTTGTCCATGCCTGTTTCATGAGTTTATTTTTTTACATAATTCTGTTGAAGCATGGTTGAAAAACAATGTCTGACTTTCATTGGTTAACATTTATAGAATTTTAATTTATTATTACTTTTGTCAGATTAAAGTTATTTCTGTGACCATTGTGACTTTTTCTTTCATTGACCAAAGGGTACCAACAATTTTGTCCACGTCTGTAACTGTTTTAAATACCTAATTTGGCCTCTTGAGTGTGTGTCTGTTCAGCTCCTCTCTCTGGTGAATAATGATGCCAGCAGCTCCTGCTAGGGAAATTCCCACACAGGCTGTGTGTGAGGCTGGCTGTGATTGGCCAAGACTGCTGCTGTATGTAAGGCTGGCTGTGATTAGTCTAGACTCCTGCCCAGCAACAACAGTTTAACTCTATGCTTTCTGTCGTTTCTGCTGTGTCATTGAGCTTACCTCACATCCATATAATGAATCTTAAAGGCATATTATCTTTTCTGCTTCTGTGAACACAATATACATAACAGTTATATGACATCCAAAACATGAAGTCACTGTAAATAACTCTGCTTTTGTCTTTAACACACAAACATAGGAACTGTATTAAGGTTATTGGTAGGTCTAGCTGTATAAACATATAAGCTATGTTAGCAACCTAGGACAGGTCTTAGCTGGACAGCTACAAGGGTTGCTATGCCTACCAGACAAGCCCCAGCTGCTAGACTTGTCAGAGTGACTGGAACCTGAGCCAACCAGCTTATGAACTAGGCAAGGGATTTAAAGGGATTCTACCATCAGAATCGCTAATGTCAGTCAGCTACATAACAGTATGTTTTTTACATTTCTCCCTGCAGCCGTTTTGGTAAAAATACACACTTTTATAATATGCTAATGAGGCTCTAGGTGCTATGTGGGCATAAAATCAGCACCTAGAGGCTCCCTCTACTCACCCTTTATCCTGCCCTGGTCCTCCGTTCTGCCCGCCTCTCTCCTCTTGATCGTCCAAGTTCCATGCACCATTGATGAAATCCCACGCCTGCACCGTTCACTTCTGTATTCAGCGCAGGCACAGTGAGTGAAGGCCGCGCTCCCAGTGCCGGATTCCTCACTGCGCCTGCAACGACTACGTCACAGTGAGGAATCCGGCACCAGGAGAGCGGCCTTCACTCACTGAATAGGTCTGAGCGATACCAAGCACAGCCGCTATACAATGTACGGCGACGTGCTTGGTGAGCAGCTAGAAGGCCGCTGCACTACTGTGATCGCCGCTACTTTCACAAACAGCTGATCAGCAGGGGTCCCGGGTACCACACCCTAACTAATCAGATACTGATGATCTATCAAGATGATAGGTCCTCAGTGAAAAAAAAACTCTCAGAAAACTTTAAACAAAAATGATGAAATCCTGCAGTTTTCGCACTGGCTACTAAAACTAAAATTAGGCACCTCTTCTTGGTCTGTCTAGATCACCTTACTGCAGTTACCTGCTTATCTGTCATTCTAATCCTGCCAGTAATGATATCACCTCTGTGTAGATAACTCAGGATCCAGCATTCACAATAGGTGATATCACAGCTTATCTACTCCCTCCGGACCTCTGCACAGGTCACAGAGCATGCCTAGAAAACTCTCCCCTAGAAGTCAATGAGGTCCCCTCCTGACCATTGTGTCTATGGCCCATATGGCTGCTGTAAAGCTATTTTCTTAATGCTTTGTAAATGCTCAGGCAAGATGGCCGCCCCCATAATCATGCTCATGAAATAGAATAAATAAATCTGCAATCAGAAAATAAAAACAGATTGGAAAAAAGTATCTGTGTCGCTATCTGGTTTTAACTGTCAGATACAATTTTTGATTGCACATTTCCTTTAAGACTGCTGTTTCTAGGTTCTATACTGTGTGACTTTATTCTGACATTTCTGGAGATTTGGCTTCTGCAATGTTTTTGGATTTATCTTTGTGCCTGTTTATATGGACTCTCCTGGTAACTGACCTTGGCTCGCCTCTGGATTTGACAGCATATGTCTTTTCAGGGTATTAAGCCTGTCTGTTCACTACGTATCCTGGGTCCCTGGCAGCCAAGTCCACCCTGCCTTAAGCTGCATTTACACAAGCCAATAATCATCCAGATCCCAACACTCTGCCGAAGTCAATGTTATCACCTGATGAATGAGGGAGGAGAGGTGTCAAGTCTTCTTTAAGATTTTTCAGCGGCTGGAAAGTAAACCTTTAATCAAAAAATTCTGTACTTTTCTTCCTGCCCTTCTCTCTCGTAGGTTTATAGAAGCCTTTCCAAGTGTTAAGCGCGGATAATGCTTTAATAACGTGCGCTTGGAGAAAATACCATTCGTTACATTATGATTATTTTAACCTTAATTATACCCTTTAAGAGGTTATATGGTAAATAAGTTTCCGTTTCATCATTTTCAGTCCCCAGAATGGACAAAAGTAAATTGATATGTCACATTGCCTAAAGTATGAGGAATATTATGAAATACAGAGCCTGAAACTCGACCTCACTCAATATCCACTAGTAATTTATGCCGTCCTGGATTCTATTATCCCTTCCTGGATATGTAAAGTATAAAGCATTCGGCAATGGGTTTGAACGTACACATTTTTATTACTTTTATAATGAAACGAAAGGAATACAATTTTTCCATTTCCCATTATATTCTGAATTCAGCTGTGCCACATTATATTGGGAGAGCTACATATTTTATGCGGGGACATTAACTAAGCAAAGATGAGCTTCACTTACCCTACCAAAGCCGGCGGAATCAATTGACGGAGTCTTATAAATACGTCATGTCAGGCTGGCGGCTCCGTCTAAGTGGGAGTCTAATAATTACTGGTGGCAGCTTTTACACGGCGGTGTGCGTAGACGCGGCTTTTTTTTATAATCTCTAGCCGTACGCCTTGACTTTGTGCTAGGGGATGAAGATGAGGGACATTATTACAATAAATGATTGGGTGCTTATAAAAATGGCGAACTATAGAAGGAGTAGATTGTGATTCATAGGAAGTCCTCCATACCTTCCAATATGATAAAATGGAGCATAGGTCACCTACGTTCCACTGTCTACCACTGGAAACTAAATTATTGGATTATTTGTACAAGTATGTAATATAATGTACTGTATATCACATTTTTCCCTTTAAAGGGGTTTTACAGGAGAATAATGATGACCAATTCTCAAGGTAGGTCATCAGTATCAGATTGGTAGAGATCCTACTCCTGGTAACCTTGCCGATCCATCGTTTGAAGAGGCTGTGGGGCTCCAAGCACAGCTCTGTACCTTGAATAGTGGCTGTGCTTGGTATTGCAGTTGAGAACCATTCACACAGCCATGTGACTGATAAACCTTACGTCAATGGCCTAGGAAAAGGCCGGAGCACTACAGTCTTTTCAAACAGCTGATCGTCGAGGGTGCCAGAATTCAGACCCCCTCCGATCAGATATTGATTAACTATCTTGTGAATAGGTAATCGATATTTGAATCCCAGAAAACTGCTTTAACACCCTCCCAACAATCACAAGTAAATATATTCCTACAGACAATATATGCTGTGGGTTCACATGCAGAGGAGTATATACCACATGCCTTTTTGAAGTTGGACTGGCTAGGCTTCTAAGAGATTCCCCAGAGGAACATGACCCCCCACAGCATCCTCAGAAGATATGTCCACCACCCAAACAAGCCTAACTTCCAGCACACGTGCACAAGAACCACACAGGCCCCCTTAAAAGCAACTCCCCAAAACGCAGAGAAGCATGTGTTGTTATATTTTGCATTTTGGTATGAGATAGAACTATGATGTGGTGCAGTTAGTTTTGCTACCTATTTTTTACTTCTATTTTAACTATTTGAACTTTTCTTCCTTCTTGGATGCTTACTGGCCATTAAGCAGTGTTAACGGGGCTCATACTAAACCAGGAACAGTCAGAATGACTCCTAAGGGGGTAGCATGGGGACCAATGGCATTGTTCTCTATGGGCTACATCTACTACTGAAGAATAGTATCTGGCTGCAATATCAGACAGAACCTATGAACAAGAGTGGTGTTGTATCTGGAAAAACAGCATGGTCTTCTTCTACTCTCATAAAACCTCTTTAAATGGGTTTTCCAGGACCCATTGGGCCCCACCAACCCACCTTAATTAATCATATATTACCCATGGAAGAAAGATTCTAGTATACTCACAGTCTTCAAGAAGTGTGGACCGGTCACTCAAGAACCCAGTCAGGCTGGTCAGATACTCCAGTCTTGAAGAAGAGTGGATCAGGCGCTCATGAACCTTGCTTCCGCCAACAATATGTTGTTTACAAGGTTTCCGTTCAAGTCAATAGTCGAGGACATCACTTCCATTGTGGATGCAGCCAGAACCATTTCTCTACATGGTGCATGCATGAGCTCCTGAATCCAGGGAGCAGGGAGAGGAATAGTTATGTCCTTGTCTACAGGAAAAGTGATGTCCCAGTCCATCGAAACCTGGTAAAGAAGGTGAGTAGGTGACATCTGCAGAAGTTGGATTTTCAGAGGAAGAACTTCAAATATTCGGCATAAATTCGCGAATTTGAGAATTCGCTATTATTTTCTTGATTGCAAAAATCACCAATGTAATATGCGCATATTGTGCGTGCAATACAGGCGTGGGTCACTTTTGCTAAATTTTTCAAGCTGGTAGAAGTTTCCTGAGACTGGAGAAAATGGCTGACATGGCAGAACATTACAATAGCTCCAATATATTTGCGATTGTGCAAATCGGCAATCAATGATGCACATATTTTGACGCAATACGTGCAACTTCACATTTTAGCAGGTGCACTAAGTGTTGTTGTGAACTTGTGACATGACAGCACTATGTCTGTAGCCTGTATGTATAGTCAGCTACACTATATCACTATCTAACCTACACTGACTATCTCCCACTATCTGTATTATATATATAAGCTTACTAACTAACTAACTATCTAATGCAATTACTCAGGAAAGCACAGAGCGCAGCAATGACACTGCTGTCTCTCAGAACTGCAAAAAACGGCAGAAAATGGCTGCTGGGGAGGTTCTTATATAGTAAGGGGTAGGCAACTTTCCTGTTGGTTGCTAGGGATGTTGCTAAGCTCAGACAAAGACATTGCAGCCTTCTTATTGGCCCACAAGCAAGAAGTAGGAAGGGATCATGGGTTCAGATGAAAAAAAATAAAAATAGACTATTTGTGATTCCGAAGATATAGCACTATATTCTACATCTTCGCGAATTCTCGAAGTGGCGATATTCGCGATTCGAATATTCACCCCCTACACTAACCATTTGGTGATCTTTATCTCAATTATATGGCTTACAATGGATTTTCTGCTGGAATCTGCAATGCTTATAACGTTCCTATTAATTATACGCTAAAAACGTACTAAACAGTAAAACCAACAATAAAACCAATTTCGAACAGTTCCCTCAATGTAGCCAATTCATTGGACGAAAAAGAAGGCATCAAAGGGATATCAAGGAACAATTTTGAAAAAAAAATAAAAAATCCAGCGTTGAAGATTAACCATTAGCTGATTACCACCAAGTAATTAACACTGACAACGAGACCGTGAAAGTAAATTAATAATAATTATATCATCAACACAGAGCCGATCTTGTTGCGAATCCCAGAGAAGAGGAGAGGTTAATTACTTCATCTGAGCAGAACAACACCAAGTCGACCGAGACCCGGCTTCTAGGTGGTGGAAGGAGAATAATTAATTCAATTCATAATTGCATAGAGGTTATGTAGAAATATTAAACTATGACAGATGATTCGTGTTCGGGGACGGTTTATCTCGTGATTGAATTTTTTCTCTAAAAGTAATGTCAACATGGGTTTTGGAAACGTGGAACCTGCTTGTAACAATTAAATAATCCAATTCAATAGCACAAGTGTAATACCCCAGAGTGGCATTACCACCTCTTTTGTACTCCCCACTATCTTGGTTGGTGCATCGTGTCATCTCATATACTGTATATTTATTGCCAAGTCCTGCATAATGTGTATGTATTTCCTGATTTTGTAACTGTTAACATGTAATGCGCCTGGTTCACCAGCAAGTGGCAGCAATCTGTGCTGTGGGGTGCTGTATACTGTGGGGTGCTGTATATTGTATACTGTGGGGTGCTGTATACTGTGGGATGCTGTATACTGTATAGTGTGGGGTGCTGTATACTATAGGGTGCTATACTGCATACTGTGGGGTGCTGTATACTATAGGGTGCTATACTGCATACTATGGGGTGCTGTATACTATAGGGTGCTATACTGCATACTGTGGGGTGCTGTATACTATAGGGTGCTATACTGCATACTGTGGGGTGCTGTATACTATAGGGTGCTATACTGCATACTGTGGGGTGCACTGTAACACTAGGGTGAGCCGAGCCCTGGTCTCCTTCCTGCAGAGCGGTGCCCACTTCCAGCCTGAGCCCAGCTGCCCAGAACACTGATCCTGAGCCGCTGGAGTCTTCAGAACTGGAAGTATTTACAGTCATTCACTGGACTCTACCAGGTGTGTGGATTTGTGTGTGTGTGTTGTGGTGGAGAGCGTGATGGCATGCTAGGGTGTGGGAAGGCGGGATCCAGGGGGCCCAAGTAAATTTTTGCCCAGCGTCCAATCAATATTAAAGACGGCCGTGCAGGCCACCAGAAAATGATGGGAATATCCCTTAAATTTGTATAAACAATTCTAAAATAGTATGTTACATACCATTTTAAAGGGGTTAGGCCATGATTCGTGTAAAAAAATAAGAAAAACAGACATCATATAGTACAATCTCTTTATAACAAAGTTAGAACCAGCCCTGTACCTCACATGGATCCAGAGATCAGCCCCTTCATTGCTCTACTACATTCTCCCTAGGCTGGCAGCGCGGAGTGCATGTCTTTTCTACTGCCGCTCTCTTCCTATCACAGCTCATAGGTGTGTCCTTTATGCTGAAGCTCTCTCCTTATCACAGCTCATGGAGAGAGTCATTTCTGCTGCAGCTCTCTCTCTGTAACTGTCACAGCTTCTAACAGTAGATATGGCAGGATGAAACTGAGCGTGTGCGACCACCTCAATAGGTGGATGTTCATTTTTCTAAACAGGTTAAACTCCAGGGGGAGCATATGTCACACCTGGAGCATTTTTTGTAAAAGAAAGGGAATTAGAAAGTAACTAGTTTTTAATGTTTATTCATATTAAAATAACATTTACTGGTGGAACAGCCATTGATTTGATTTCCCTACAGCATCATACGTGTGTTTCCACACTTGCACTTGGAGGTCCCATTAAGGTTTCTGTCTGCCTTTCTAGTATTTTGGATTGTGATTGTAGCTCTGTCTGCATCACAAATACCTGTCCTCAGAAGTACTGGAATCCTTACAGAAACCCCAGGAAACAGATCCCGCTAGCTGTCCAATCTATAGACACAAATGACTTGTCAGTGCACGGAAATATAAGGCAGGTCGGAGCTGCCGTAGGTTTTAGCCGTTATATACCCCATCAATTGGCATAAATATTGATGAATGAGCCGGGGCCCACACCCTGTCCTCGCCATTCCCACTTTTTTTGTTAGCCTGGCGAGGACAGCATAAAATGCTAGTTGTGCCTAAAACAATTGCAATGGCTTTGAAAAAAGTCACCAAACCAGGGTTTGGCGACTTTTGTATGCCAAAATTACACATAGGAACAATGATCAATTTCCCCCCAAGTGTCTTCTGGGAGATCTACTTTAACCCCTTCCGACTGCCATATGGCTCTATACGTCAGTGGTCGGGACTTTAAAGATGTTTCATACAGCAGGAACCTGCAGCTAATGTCTGCGACCGGCGGTAATACCGATCACAGACATACAACCCCCCATATAACTCCCTAGATGCCGTGTACCATGGCATCTGAATGCTAAAAACCCAGAAGCGTGCAATTCCCCATCGCGGGGAGCCAGAGTGTTTTAGCAGCAGCCCCTGTTCTCTTGTGTGACAGGAGGCTGTTGCTTAGTCATTTCTATGGAGCCCCTGTCTGTAGCAGGGCTCCATAGAAATACAGTAAAATTCTCATAGACTCCAATGCTAGTGCATTGGAGTCTATGAGAAAAGCAGTCCAATGATTACTTGTTATAGTTCCCTATGGAAACTATAAAAAGAAGTGTAAAAAAAAATGTTTTTATAAATAAAAAAATATAAAAATTCAAGTCACCCCCCTTTTCCCAAAATAAAAAATATAAAAAAACATAAAAATAAAAAAATATATACATTGTAGGTATCCTGGCGTGCAAAAATGCCCCTATTATTTAATTCCTTACAGAAAATTGCAAAATGGAAAAAAGTTAATTTTTTGGGGTCGCTTCCCCTCCCACAAAAACTGTAATAGAAAGTGACCAAAAAGTCGTACAGGCCCCAACATGGTATCACTGAAAAGTACAGATCATCCCGCAAAAAATGACTAAAGGGGGGAATTTTTTTTTTCAAGGTTTTACATTTTTTTTCTATATAAAAATGCATAAAAAATATACATATTGGTATTGCCAGGTTCGTACTGACCTGGAGAATGAAAGTAACTGGTCAGTTTTATGGTATAGACGCCGCCGTAAAAATTGTTCTGGAATAGTGTTTTTTTTTTTCAATATTACCCCATTTATAATTTTTTTCCTGCTTCCCACCACATTGTATGCAGACATCACTAGTGCCATTAAAAAGGGCATCTTATCCTACAAAAAATAAGCTGTAAACAGAAAAATAAAAAAGTTATGGCTTTGGGAGGGCTGGGAGTAAGAAACGAAAACAAAAAAACGAAAATCACCTGGTCATGAAAGGGTTAATTTATGTACTACAGTCCTGATCAAAAGTTTAAGACCACTTGAAAAATGGCAAAAAATCATATTTTACATTGTTGGGTCTTAACAAGGTTCCAAATAGAGCTTCAACATGCAACAAGAAGAAATGAGAGTGAGACAAAACATTTTTTGAGCATTCAATTAATTGAAAATAACGATTAAACTGAAACAGGCTGTTTTTCAGCTGATCCAAATTTTAGGACCAAATGACTTTAAAAGGCCAAATCTGTGCAAAGATGTGGATTCATTGTCATTTCCTGTCAGGTAGTCACACGTTGTGATGGCAAAGGCAAAAAAACTCTCTCTTTTTGAACGTGGTCGGGTTGTTGAAGTGTATAAGCAGGGTCTCTCACAGCGCGCCATCGCTGCTGAGGTGGGAGGCAGTAAGACAGTCATTTGGAATTTCTTAAATGATCCTGAGGGTTACGGAACAAAAAAGTCAAGTAGAAGACCCAAAAAACTGAGCCGGAGGATCCAATTGGCTGTCCGTCAAGACACTGGACGATCCTCGACCAAAATTAAGGCCCTTACTGGTGCTGACTGCAGCCCCATAACCATCAGACGGCATCTGAGACTAAAGGGCTTCAAAAACAAAGAACGTCTTCAAAGACCTCGTCTCCTTGAACGCCACAGAACTGCTCGTTTGGACTTTGCAAGAGAGCACCAAACATGGGACACTCAAAGGTGGAAGAAAGTTTTATTCTCTGATGAGAAAAAATTTAACCTTGATGGTTTCCAACGTTACTGGCATGACAAGCAGATCCCACCTGAGATGTTTTCTACGCGCGACAGTGGAGGGGGAGCCATAATGCTTTTTCTTTCAGTGGAACAATGGAGCTTCAGGAAGTGCAGGGGCGTCAAACGGCTACTGGCTATGTCCAGATGTTGCAGAGAGCATTCCTCGTCTGTGTGGTAACGACTGGGTTTTTCAACAGGACAACGCTATAGTACACAATGTCCGCAGGACAAGGGACTTCTTCCAGGAGAATAACATCACTCTTTTGGCCCATCCTGCATGTTCCCCTGATCTAAATCCAATTGAGAACCTTTGGGGATGGATGGCAAGGGAAGTTTACAAAAATGGACAACAGTTCCAGACAGTAGATGGCCTTTGTGCGGCCTTCTTCACCACTTGGAGAAATGTTCCCACTCACTTCATGGAAACGCTTGCATCAAGCATGCCGAAACGAATTTTTGAAGTGATAAACAATAACGGCGGAGCTACTCATTACCGAGTTCATGTTTGGAGGTTGGATTTCTGTTTTGGGGGGGTTTAGTTTTTTTTGGGAGGTGTGGTCCTAAACTTTTGATCAGCTGAAAAACAGCCTGTTTCAGTTTATTCGTTGTTTTCATTAAATTGGATGCTCAAAACTTTTTTTGTCTCACTCCCATTTCTTCTTGTTGAAGCTCTACTTGAAACCTTGTTAAGATCCAGCCATGCTAAAAAAAAGATTTTTTTGACATTTTTCAAGTGGTCTTAAACTTTGGATCAGGACTGTATGATGAATGGCACATATGAAGAGATTTTTGAAAAATGAGTGCATGGGAAGAGTTGCTCATAGAAACCATGAAGGTTGCGGCTTTGAATTTTTAGAACAAAAAATGGCAACTCGTCAACTTTGCACTAATTTTGATTAATTTCCCCTTACTGTTCTTAACCCTTGCTTTCTGCCTTTCCTCATTCAGTGGAGTTCACAATATGATATTTGTAAGTTAACCGAAGTCAAGCAACTTTTCTCCTGTGGAAAATGTCAACCCATCAGTAGAATGCTATATAAAATGATCATGCGCCATGCTGCTGTCAAATCCATAGGTCAATGTTCTTCCTCTAAGTCATCCTTAAACATCCCTGCAATAGAACAGTAGGTTATCGAGGCTATAAACAAAAGCAAAACTCCACTACCTGAAAGTAGACTTCAACTGACTATACCTAGTGCTACAGGGTATATAAAAACTGCTTTCAAACAGTGATGTACAAACTTAGCAGCTTATGGGCTCCGGTGTGTAAAAAATAAAAGCAACTCCTCCATCACCTAAAAAAGATTTACAGTTTTTAAGTTAATGGGGTTGTCCAGGTTCAGAGCTGAACCTGGACATACCCATAATTTCACCCCCCTGATGTTAGCATCGGACCAGTTCATGCTCCAATGCTCTCCCTTGCCCTGCGCAGTAGGGTCGCGCAGGGAAAGGGCTCTTTTATTTACCATAACACACTGCCGGGTTGAGGCTTCTGCCCAGCAGTGTGTTCGGTGACGTCACCGGATCTGATGGGCGGGCTTTAGCGCTGCCCTAGCTGTTTTACAGGCAGCGATAAATCCCGCCCATCAGTGCTGGTGACGTCACGGGGCTCACTGCTGGGCGGAAGCGAAGCCCGAAGGAGAGCCCAATTCATCACCAGAACACCACAAAATGCCTTTGCCCTGCGCATGAACTGCTCCGACGCTCTTGTCAGGGGGCTGCCTGGGTAAGATTCTGGGAGCTGAACCCGGACAACCACTTTAAGAAATAAAAGAAATAGGAGACATCTGTATAGCTAGCCCATATTTGTAAAGTAGTTGGCAACAATTTTTGGGACACAAATTGTTGGCCAACATTACGGACGCGAAAATTGCACAAAAATTTCAGTCGTCAATTTCAGTGTTGTAATGGGAGTGGGTGTGGTCAAGAACTTGCAACATTCTACATCTGCCCATAGTGGGTACAGATTTTATTTTTCTGATTTTACGCACCAATTTTATTAAGAAGTATGTCTTTTAATAAATTTGGAGCATTTCCCTACAACAAACTTTTTTGACTATCGTGGGAAATGTCGGTCTTAAATGTGGGTTGTAATCTTTATGTACTTACTGCACATAACCTGAGAAATTTTTAATTTTGTTAGTGGTTCACTTTAATTTACATAAATGTTGATTTGAAAAATGGTGCATGGCATGGCAATGTTATGTTTCACTATCTAAACTTTTGAAAAATTCTTAAAATTGCAGTTTTCACACTGATCACTAGGCCTAATGATAGGCTGACATTTTCTGTTCTGTAGAGATCACTTCTCAGTCATTTCATTATCATTATATATAGAATTACAATGCCATGTAACATAGATAGATAGATAGATAGATAGATAGATAGATAGATATGAGATAGATAGATAGATAGATAGATAGATAGATAGATAGATAGATAGATAGAGTTGAAACCAGAAGTTTACATACACTGTATAAAAAGACACATATGCATGTTTTTCTCAATATCTGACATGAAATCAGAATAAACCTTTTCTGTTTTTGGTTAATTAAGATTACCATAATTATTATTATTTGCCAAATGTCAGAATAATGAGAGAGAGAATACTTTAAGGCATTTTTTTTACTTTCTGCAATATATAGAAGTGAATGGGGCTGCGTTAAAAACGCATTGCATCCGCAAGCAAGTGCAGATGCAATGCGTTTTTCACTGATGGTTGCTAAGAGATGTTGTTTGTAAACCTTCAGTTTTTTATCACGCGTGTGAAAAACATATCAAAACGCATTGCACCCGCGCGATGAATGCAACTGAACAACTGAATGCAACACTGACTGAACTTGCTTGCAAAATGGTGCGAGATTCACTGAACACATCCGGAGCCAATCCGTCAAGCTCGTGTGAAAGGGGCCTTAGTGGTCAGCTTTCACACTTGACCACTAAGCTTAATAATAAGCTTCCACTTCTTGTTATGTAGAGATAAATTCTTATTAGTCATATAATTATCATCCTATGTGATTATGTGGCTGGAGGTATATTAGATGGTCACTGGATAACAATTTTACTGTAGACCAGTACAGGCCCCAAAAATTAGGCATTCACATGACAGAAAAGAAAAAGTAATTATGTGGCTGGAGGTATATTAGATGGTCACTGGATAACAATTTTACTGTAGACCAGTACAGGCCCCAAAAATTAGGCATTCACATGACAGAAAAGAAAAAGTGATTATGTGGCTGGAGGTATATTAGGTGGTCACTGAATAACAATTTTACTGTTGGCCAGTACAGGCCCCAAAAATTAGGCATTCAACTGACAGAAAAGGCCTTTTATGCCACTGTATATACATAAGACATGTGTGGGCTGGCATGAGGAAATTAAATTACATGTGGTCGTCACAGGTGTTGAATTCCTCCGAGATCCATTCAGTCGTGAGCTAGGCAAGTGCGCTTATCGGTCAAGATCTCCCCTGCTGCACTGAACGTCCTTTCGGACAGGACAATCGACGAGGGGCAAGCCAAGAAGAACAGCTTTTACCCCAAAACAATCAGTCTTCTAAATGCTTGGAGATTATTGCCCCTTCCTAGGATAGAAACTACCACAGACTGAAAGTGACTGCTGCATTCATGAACCCATGATGATCTCTTGTCTGCAGTGGTGTCTGAATCAGTGTGTATACACTCACCTAAAGAATTATTAGGAACACCTGTTCTATTTCGCAATAATGCGAATATCTAGTCAACCAATCACATGGAAGTTGCTTCAATGCATGTAGGGTTGTGGTCCTGGTCAAGACAATCTCCTGAACTCCAAACTGAATGTCAGAATGGGAAAGAAAGGTGGGCTACAACAGCAGAAGACCCCACTGGGTACCACTCATCTCCACTACAAATAGGAAAAAGAGGCTACAATTTGCACAAGCTCACCAAAATTGGACTGTTGAAGACTGGAAAAATGTTGCCTGGTCTGATGAATCTCGATTTCTGTTGAGACATTCAAATGGTAGAGTCCGAATTTAGCGTAAACAGAATGAGAACATGTATCCATCATGCCTTGTTACCACTGTGCATGCTGGTGGTGGTGGTGGTGTAATGGTGTGGGGATGTTTTCTGGGCACACTTTAGGCCCCTTAGTGCCAATTGGCCATCGTTTAAATGCCACGGGCTACCTGAGCATTGTTTCTGACCATGTCCATCCCTTCATGACCACCATGTACCCATCCTCTGATGGCTACTTCCAGCAGGATAATGCACCATGTCACAAAGCTCGAATCATTTCAAATTGGTTTCTTGAACATGACAATGAGTTCACTGTACTAAAATGACCCCCACAGTCACCAGATCTCAACCCAATAGAGCATCTTTGGGATGTGGTGGAATGGGAGCTTCGTGCCCTGGATGTGCATCCCTCAAATCTCCATCAACTGCAAGATGCTATCCTATCAATATGGGCCAACATTTCTAAAGAATGCTATCAGCACCTTGTTGAATCAATGCCACGTAGAATTAAGGCAGTTCTGAAGGCAAAAGGGGGTCCAACACCGTATTAGTATGGTGTTCCTAATAATTCTTTAGGTGAGTGTATATACTCATAAGCACTTCCTACTTTGCTCTTGCTATATATATGCTGTGAACTGTGAATAGTAATGCTTTCTAGTGCAATGTTTTGTTTTTTTCTAGTGTAATGCTTTAGTTTAAATGTCAGTTCTTGTTCCTCTGCCCATGGCATCTAGGATTGCTCCAAACAACATTTCATTGTATTGTACATTGTATTACATTGTATTGTACAGTGACAATAAAGGCATCTTATCTTATCAAGAGTTCCATGGCAAATTATGCCAGCTCTGGCCACAGGTCAAGCCTGCACACCCAGTAGTCCAGGGGTTCCTTGCTTCTCAGAGCGTCCACATCAGCCGTTAACCTGATGTAGTCGGACACCTGTCGGTCTAGGCGTTCCCTGAGGCTGGATCCGGAGGGCGGCTGTCGATGGGTTGGCTGCAAGAATGATCTCATATCCGACTTGACCAACACCTCTTCAAACCGCCCTCTTTTTCCAGGCGTGGTAGGACTGGTACCTGCACCTGTTTCGCTGTGGGTGGAAATTCCTCTGCCACTGCCCGCAACAGCAGAATGCAGCATCTCTCGCAGCAAGGCCTGGAAATGCTGCATTCTGAAAGCCTTCTGTAATGCTAGTCACATGTCCGCCATTTTGTGTTTGTACCGAGGGTCTAAGTACGTTGCCAACCAGTACTGGTCCTTGCCCTTTATGCTTTTTATACGGAGGTCCCTCTTCAAACACTGGAGCATGAAAGCCCCCATTTACACTAAATTAGAAGCGGTGGAACGCCCTGGCTCCTGCTCATCGCCCAGGAGAATGTCGCCCTCGGTTTCCTCCCCCCAGCCACGGACAACACCAGGGATCCCTGAAAAGTTTAAAGTGCCCCGTTTTGCTCCTCCTCCTCCTCCCAGCTACCATCCTCCTCTGACTCCTCTTCAGACTCCTGCTGACTTGTCTCAGATTGAGTAGCTTCCCCTGGGAATTCATTCAGCATTGCGACTTCCTTATCTTCCAGCTCCAGCTCCTTGATGGCTTGATCAATGACACAACGCAATTCACGCTCCAGAAAGAAGGTGTAAGGTACGATGTCACTGATGGTGCCCTGGCTGCGACTGACCAGTTTGGTGATCTCATCAAATGGCCGCAGAAGTCTGCATGCGTCGCGCATGAGCAGCCACTGGTGCGGTGAAAAGAAACCAAGCTCTCCAGAACCTGTCCTGTTGCAGAGTTCGTACAGGTAGTCGTTAACGGCACGTTGCTGCTGGAGCAGCCTATCAAGCATATACAAGGTGGAGTTCCAGCGCGTTGGACTGTCACAAATCAGATGTCTGACGGGAAGGTGGTGTCGCTACTGTACATCAGCAAGGCGAGCCATGGCCGTGTAAGTGTCACAATCAGTGTGGGGGGTGGGGGAAACAACACTAAACACAGGAGGGAAGGGGACCAGTAACTGGGCCTGGAAACTAGGGAAGAAACAGGTCACCTCCTAGACAACCCTAATCTGGGCCCTGACTACTTATCAATATGAATAGACCTTGAAAATAGGAATATTCATAAGCTGATTACCCTATAAGGCCCTGGAATATGTATAGGACCAGAGACAACCCATTCCCCCCCCCCCCCCCCAGATGGACGACTGGAAGTCTCTATCTCAGGCCCAGATACAACAACAGGGAATATAACAAATACAAACAAATGCGACACTTAACTTCTGTAGAGATGGAAGAACAGGAACACCAGAGAGGATCTCACACCAGCTCAGCCAAACCCAAATGAAGCTATCAACCGCATAGTCAGAAGGGTGGGGTGAGACTATAAAGGGTAGAAGTAATGACTACTGAGCAACAGCTGAGAAAAGGAAAGTGGTTATTAATCCTATCAACACTGAATCAAGAGAAATCAAGGAGGCTGTTAGATTCCTCCACGCTCAGCCAATCTCCTTGATTTCTTGACATCAGTCATCTGAGGGACCGTGACAGTAAGCTTTTCTAAAATGGCCAGAGATTTTCCTGGTCTGCCGCAAGACATCCTGGACCCTGGGGTATTTGGCAACGAATCGCTGCACGACGAAGTTCAAGACGTGTGTCATTTTGCCCTGTTTCAGCACGCTCAGCAGATTGGCACCGTTGTCGCACACCACTTTACCAACTGTCAAACTGAGCGGGGTTAGCCACTGATCGGCCTGTGACAGCAGAGCTGAAAGCAGTGCAGGACCGGTGTGGCTCTTGGCTTCGAGGCACAACAGCCGAAGTACAGCATGGCAAAGTCTCACCTGGCACGTCGAATAGGTTCTGGGGAGCTTGGGGGGTGCAGCGGAAGAGGTGGCAACAGTGGAAAAGGAGGAGTCAGCCGAGGATGAAACTGAGGATGAAGTAGGAGGAGGAGGAGAAGAAGAGGCAGGCCTGCATGCAATCCGTGGCGGTAACACCAAATCCACATGGGTGCCACGGGTTACCTGCTTGACGGCCGTCAGAAGGTTCACCCAGTAGGCAGTAAAAGGTATGTACCTTCCCTGCCCATGTTTGCTAGACCACGTGACCATGTGATGTCCATCGACACTTCATCATCATCACCTTCACCACCACTGACATTAGAGATCTCGGAGTAGGCAGCAACAGCGGGGACCACCCTCCTTGAGCTGATCTGGATACTGTCGTCAGACCGCTGAGTGCCGGACGTTGCTTCCTCCTCTTCCTCATCCGATGCCAAGAATGGCTGCCCATCGGTAGGATCTGGGAATGGATGGGAAAATAATTCCTCTGACTCGAGTGGAGGGGCTATGGTGGTGGTGGTGGGGGTGTCTTTGGGGGTGCACACAGCAAAGAGTGAGGAGGGTGCAGATACAGAGCATGAGGAGGGTGCAGAAGCAGAAAGCTGAGTGAGCCACTCAACCAACTTTGGTGTGTCTTTTGACGTAATCGGATGCCCCTTCTCCAACTTCCCACTTAGGCTCCGGACTGGTGCACCTGCCCGACCCCTACCACCCCTGCGGAACGGAATACCTCTTCCTCTGCCTGTCATTTTCCAAATTACCCTGTGCTAAAGTCCCTAGAGAAGAGCAGTATTTGTGGAAGCAAGTGTATCGCAGGCCTCAATCAGTATTTGGTAGAAGCAGGGATATCAATCCCCTTAACCAGTATTTTGTGGAAGCAGGTGTATCGCAGGCCTCAATCAATATTTGGTGGAAGCAGGTATATCAATCCCCTTAACCAGTATTTTGTGGAAGCAGGTGTATCGCAGGCCTCAATCAATATTTGGTGGAAGCAGGTATATTAATCCCCTTAACCAGTATTTTATGGAAGCTGGTGTATCGCAGGCCTCAATCAATATTTGGTGGAAGCAGAGATATCAATCCCCTTAATCAGTATATTGTGGAAGCAGGTGTATCGCAGGCCTCAATCAATATTTGGTGGAAGCAGGTATATCGCACCCCTCAATCAGTATTTTGTGGAAGCAGGTGTATCGCAGCCCTCAATCTGTATTTTGTGGAAGCAGGTAGATCGCACCCCTTAATCAGTATTTTGTGGAAGCTGGTATATCAAACCCCTTAATCATTATTTGGTGGAAACAGGTATATCGCACCCCTCAATCAGTATTTTGTGGAAGCAGATATATTGAACCCCTTAATCAATATTTGGTGGAAGCAGGTATATCGCACCCCTCAATAAGTATTTTGTGGAGGCAGGTAGATCAAACCCTTAATCAGTATTTTGCAGAAGCAGGTATATCGCAGGCCTCAATCAATATTTGGTGGAAGCTGGTATATCAATCCCCTTAGTCAGTATTTTGTGGAAGCAGGTGTATAGAACTCCTTAATCAATATTTTGTGGAAGCAGGTATATCGCAACCCTCAATCTGTATATTGTGAAAGCAGGTATATCAAACCCCTTAATTAGTATTTTGTGGAAGCAGGTATATCGCACCCCTCAATCAGTATTTTTTGGAAGCAGGTATATCGCACCCCTCAATCAGTATTTTGTGGAAGCAGGTATATAGAACCCCTTAATCCATATTTGGTTGACGCAGGTATATCGCACCCCTCAATCTGTATTTTGAGAAAGCAGTTATATCAAACCCCTTAATCAGTATTTTGTGGAAAGAGGTATAACCCACCCCTCAATCAGTATTTTGTGGAAGCAGATATATAGAACCCCTTAATCAATATTTGGTTGAAGCAGGTATATCGCACCCCTCAATCTGTATTTTGTGGAAGCAGGTATATCAAACCCCTTAATCAGTATTTTGTGGAAGCAGGTATGTCAAACCCCTTAATTAGTATTTTGTGGAAGCAGGTATATCGCACCCCTCAATCAGTATTTTGTGGAAGCAGGTATATAGAACCCCTTAATCAATATTTGGTTGAAGCAGGTATATTGCACCCCTCAATCTGTATTTTATGGAAGCAGGTATATCAAACCCCTTAATCAGTATTTTGTGGAAGCAGGTATATCGCACCCCTCAATCAGTATTTTGTGGAAGCAGGTATATAGATTCCCTTAATCAATATTTGGTGGAAGCAGGTATATCGCACCCCTCAATCATTATTTTGTGGAAGCAGGTATATCATAGGCCTCAATCAATATTTGGTGGAAACAGATATATCGCACCCCTGAATCAGTATTTTGTGGAAGCAGGTATATCAAACCCCTTAATCAGTATTTTGTGGAAGCAGGTATATCAAACCCCTCAATCATTTTTTGGGGGGGCAACAGGTATATCACACCAATTGCAAATAGTTGTTCCAATAGCGCTTGTCCCTCTTTATACCTGCGGTATCGCAGCAGAACCGCACACAACTGCTGCACAATACAAATGCACTATAATATACTTTCTATGTTAGAAAGTATATTATACGGTAGGTATAGCACACTCCTCAATCAGCTTTTTTGGGGGAAACAGGTATATCACACCAGTTGCAATTAGTTATTCCAATAGCGTTTGTCCCTCTATATAGCTGCGGTATCGCAGCAGAACAGCACACAACTGCTGCACAATACAAATGCACTATAATATACTTTCTATGTTAGAAAGTATATTATAATTATTTCACACCCCTCAGTATATCACACCTATCGATAGCACATGTATACCAGTCCTTAAAAGGACTTTTGTGGCCTTATTAGCTACCTTTTGGTGTCCATAACAGTCTGTCCCTGCTCCACAAAGCAACCTCTCCCTACACTGGCAAAACAGAGAATGTAAAATGGCTGCCAGATCGGGTTCTGTTTTGGGTGGGGGTGTGTCCATGTGCTGAAATGTCTCAATTGGCTGTCCTGTCCCACCTGATGGACGTGTCATGGGTCAAAGTTCAGCGCAATGCAAAAGAATATGGCGCATGCGAACATTGCCATATGTTCACATGTTTGGCGAATCGCAAATGCACTAAGTTCTCCGCGAAACGACCGCCGGGTGAACCGCAAGGCCATCTCTAGTTCCTATGTCCGTGTGGCTCTTGTAAACCAAAACTTGATGAATGCTGTTGACAACAGCTTAGGCTAGATGGCTCTCCCATAATCATGTACAGAAAATAAAATTTAAGAATTCTACTGTCAGAAAATAAAATAAAAAATTGATAAAGGAATGTGTATGAAGATCTGGATTTAATTAGTAGAAATGTATAGGTGATACCATTTTAAGACTGTTCTCCATATTATTTTAATAATGTTTGCTAAGTAAAGATATGTTCTCTATGACCCAAAAGTAGAAAATTTGGAGAAAGGTAGGTAAGATAATTAAAGTTGGAATGCCATAGATGACCATGAGATTCTTCATGTTCTATAATGAATTGAAAGTCTAATAGGAAAACTCATAATACCAGCCTCCTTAACATTAACAATTACCATGATTAACAATGATACTCACAACTCATTTTTCATTAGAGACTATGGGAAGAGATAAGCATGTTTATATAGTCTAGCTTTTCAACCAATGAGCAATTTATCAAAGAGAAAGCAATAAAAGACGGAGCCAAGACCGGCAATTAAAACTTCCAAAGTGACCTTGTGACAATGAATGTCCCACCTTCTTCACAAGAAACAGTTAAGTAATTGTTGGGAAATCAATTGGAAATGGATAGATAATTTGTAGGTTTGTCAAACCATACATCTCTGCCCTGGGCAAATGTCACACATTTAGAAAAAGCGAGTAGACCTCCATGAGGCTCAGTAGGGGTAGCACTTTGTGTTTGCATTTTTTCATGAAAAATAAAAAAATTATAGGCAAATAGCCTAAGAAAATAACATTGTGTACCTTCCTTAAAGGGAATCTTTCACCAGCAACCTTCCTATCCAACTATTTTCATAAACATGTAGCTCTAGTTCACCTGCATAAAACTTCACTCATACAGAGTTTCTATCTAAGGGGGGAAAGATTCAAATTAATGAAATGAAAATTGCATATACACTCACCTAAAGAATTATTAGGAACACCTGTTCTATTTCTCATTAATGCTATTATCTAGTCAACCAATCACATGGAAGTTGCTTCAATGCATGTAGGGTTGTGGTCCTGGTCAAGACAATCTCCTGAACTCCAAACTGAATGTCAGAATTGGAAAGAACGGTGGGCTACAACAGCAGAAGACCCCACTGGGTACCACTCATTTCCACTACAAATAGGAAAAAGAGACTACAATTTGCACGAGCTCACCAAAATTGGACTGTTGAAGACTGGAAAAATGTTGCCTGGTCTGATGAATCTCGATTTCTGTTGAGACATTCAAATGGTAGAGTCCGAATTTGGCGTAAACGGAATGAGAACATGTATCCATCATGCCTTGTTACCACTGTGCAGGCTGGTGGTGGTGGTGTAATGGTGTGGGGGATATTTTCTGGGCACACTTTAGGCCCCTTAGTGCTAATTGGCCATCGTTTAAATGCCACAGGCTACCTGAGCATTGTTTCTGACCATGTCCATCCCTTCATGACCACCATGTACCCATCCTCTGATGGCTACTTCCAGCAGGATAATGCACCATTTCACAAAACTCAAATGATTTCAAATTGGTTTCTTATACATGACAATGAGTTCACTGTACTAAAATGGCCCCCACAGTCACCAGATCTCAACCCAATAGAGCATCTTTGGGATGTGGTGGAACGGGAGCTTCGTGCCCTGGATGTGCATCCCTCAAATCTCCATCAACTGCAAGATGCTATCCTATCAATATGGGCCAACATTTCTAAAGAATGCTATCAGCACCTTGTTGAATCAATGCAACATAGAATTAAGGCAGTTCTGAAGGCAAAAGGGGGTCCAACACCGTATTAGTATGGTGTTTCTAATAATTCTTTAGGTGAGTGTATGGTACTGCTAGATATACATACACACATACAAAATTCACTTCCTACTAGTGTTGAGCGCTAGAATATAGTGCTATATCTTCATAATCGCGAACATTCTAGATTTTTGTTATCATTAGATAAACCTATAATCTTTTTTCACTTATTGTATATAGCTTCTATTTATCCTTATTATGCTATATAGCATCCATACCTTTTTTAAAAGTTATTATTTTACCTTCTTTTTATAGATGCTATATTATTTTATTTTTAAAATAAATCATTACCTATAACTCACAATAAACAACATATAACAGACAATCACACAAATGCTGTATGCCAAAAGCTGGGTATGTGCAAGCCAACAACCTATCCATGAGACAGGTACAGTCAGCATACCTTACAATAGCAGCCTTGTGTGCAATGAGACATTCAAGACCAGCTCTCATCTGACTGAGAGCCAGTAAGCCTCAAAGCTGCTTGATTTTTATTGGATGGCTTAGGGGACCTGCGCATTTTTTTTTTTTTTTTTTTTTTGTGCAAGCTAACTCTTCTCTCACTGCTTAGGAGGGCTGCATAAAAAAAATCAGTTTTCTAATTGTCCTAACATTTATATTTAATGATCTTTCTATACTGTTTTGATATGTAAACTCATTTACATAAGCATGGTCATATGGGAAAGACATGCAAATAGCATGTCAGCTGAAAAACAAGGCAGATTCTGCTAATTTGCATGTCTTTCCCATATGCCCACGTTTATGTAAATGAGTTTACATGAAAAAAACTGTATCGAATGGTTATTGAATAGAAATATTAGGACAATTAGAAAACTGAAAATGTGTATGCAGCCCTGAGAGAAGAGTTAGCTGGCATCCAAAAAGAATAATTACAATTTTTGCCACCCTAATAATAATGATCTAGGTGCACAGGTCCCCCAAGCCATCCAACAAAAGTCAAGCAACTTTGAAGCTCACTGGCTCTCAAGTCTGTGTGGATAGAGAGCTGGTCTTGAATGTCTCATAGTGCTCAAGGCTGCTATTGTAAGGTATGCTGACTATACCTGTCTCATGGATAGGTTGCTGGCATATAGCCTTTGTGTGATTGTTTTTTATAGGTAATGAAATTACATGTCCAATATGCTGATTTTTGCAACTGTGAATTTAAAGCAAATATTCAGTTACAAATGTGCAAAATATTGTGAATTTGAATATTGCCTATGCTGCTCATCACTACTTACTATATACACATTATACACATATATAGTACTGCTATACACATTTTTGCACATTAAACACAATTATGCATGCATATACAGTGCCTTTCGAAAGTATTTACCCCTTGACTATTTTCCTAGTTACATTACAGCCTTAAAGGGGTTGTCCAAGTTAAATTTATTGATGACCTATCCTCAGGATAGGTCATCGATATCAGATTGGCTGGGGTCCCACACCCAGCACACCCGCCGATTAGTTGTTTGAAGAGAAGGCACATGCCGTGCTAGCGCTGCTTCCCCTTCACTGTTTACCTTCTAGTCATTGCATCTGCAGCCGTGAGCAGGTGTAATTACACCCAAGTCGTGCCATTCATTTCAATGGTACGGATCGCTCCTATACAAGTGTTTAGGAATGAGCAGTCCCATAGCAAGAGGCATCACTAAGCAAACACTGCCATGAAGACCAAGGAACTCTCCAAACAAGTAAGGGACAATGTTGTTGAGAAGTACAAGTCAGGGTTAGGTTATAAAAAAATATCCAAATCTTTGATGATCCCCAAGAGCACCGTCAAATCTATCATAACCAAATGGAAAGAACAGCACAACAGCAAACCTGCCAAGAGACGGCCGCCCACCAAAACTCACGGACCGGGCAAGGACGGATTAATCAGAGAGGCAGCACAGAGACCTAAGGTAACCCTGGAGGAGCTGCAGATTTCCACAGCAGATACTGGAGTATCTGTACATAGGACGACAATAAGCTGTATGCTCCATAGAGTTGGCAGAGTGGCCAGAAGAAAGCAATTACTTTTAGCTAAAAACAAAAAGGCACGTTGTGAGTTTGCGAAAAGACATGTGGGAGACTCCCAAAATGTATGGAGGAAGGTGCTCTGGTCTGATGAGACTAAAATTAAACTTTTCGGCCATCAAAGAAATCTATGTCTGGCGCAAACCCAACACATCACATCACCCAAAGAACACCATCCCCACAGTGAAACATGGTGGTGGCAGCATCCTGCTGTGGGGATGGGACTGGGAAACTGGTCAGAGTTGAGGGAAAGATGGATGGTGCTAAATACAGGGATATTCTTGAGTAAAACCTGTACCACTCTGAGCGTGATTTGAGGACAGGACAGAGGTTCACCTTCCAGCAGAACAATGCCACCAAACACACTGCTAAAGTAACACTTGAGTGGTTTAGGGGGAAACATGTAAATGTGTTGGAATGGCCTAGTCAAAGCTCAGATCTCAATCCAATAGAAAATCTGTGGTCAGACTTAAAGATTGCTGTTCACAAGCGCAAATCATCCAACTTGAAGGAGCTGGAGCAGTTTTGCAAGGAGGAATAGGCAAAAATCCCAGTGGTAAGATGTGGCTCATCGAGACTTATCCAAAGCGACTTGGAGATGTGATTGCTGCAAAAGGTGGCTCTACAACGTATTGACTTTAGGGGGGGGGGGGGGGGGGGGGGGAATAGTTATGCACATTGACTTTTTCTGTTATTTTGTCCTATTAGTTGTTTGTTTCACAATAAAATAAAAAATAAAAAATATCTTCATAGTTGTGGGCATGTTCTGTAAATTAACTGATGCAAATCCTCAAACAATCCATGTTAATTCCAGGTTGTGAGGCACCAAAATACGAAAAAAGTCAAGGGGGGTGAACATTAAACACACATATACAGCTAAATTCATTACACATACCATACTTGCAGATCACTGTTACATCCCAGCAGTGGAAAGGAGCCATGGTGAGCACAGAAGAGCTAGCTTCCTGTCTGATTTGATCACTTCCTCATGGATCATGTTACAACAGCCATTAAGAATCTCTTTCTGTTGTAACTTACTCTCATACAGATAAAAGATGGAGAAGTAATTCTGGAGTTTCAGAGACCTACATCCTACACCCCTCTTCACATCTCTGACTGCGCCTTGACAGCAGGGAACAGAGGACAATGATGAAAGAGAAATGGCGAGGTATTAGTTAAGTAAGTAGATTTTAAACTTTTTTTCTTACTATTATTTTTTTTTCTTTTATGATATTATATGACACTGCCGATAGAGATGAGGCCCAACCTCCACCAACCCTAAACTCCAGACAGTACTACAACTGTTATTGATTAAATAATTGAATGTCAACCTTTGAATACAAATCAAAAGTCAGTTCAAGGGTCAGCTCAGAGCCAGTATGATGAAGAGGCAGAGGCCAGATCAAGCAGCAGGCAGAGGTCGGTACCCAGGCAGACAAGCAAGACAATGGTGTATGTCAACTGGATACTAGACAATTAGAACCTATTGCTCAGACACCTACAGGTGAAAATTACTAAAATACCTAAGGGGGCCAGTCACTAGCTGGGGAAGACTGAGGTGGATGGACACTGGCTTTTAAGAGCCAGAGAAGGCATTCCCATGCTCCCTATGCATAAAGACAGACCGGATGAGCAGCAAGTGGACTGAGATGTGCTGCTATAGCTGCTGTACCCATCAGGAAGGAACAGGAGGAAACTGGAGGGAATGGACTGCCAGGGAACATCAGAGGAAGACAAGGTGAACATAATTGGCGGCTGTGTCCAATAGGAGGGAGGCAGTGATGGGCATGCACTGCCAGCATAACCATGTGTTATTATAGAGTTTACAAAATAAACAGTATGCGGTAAACTCCTGAGCTCCCCCTAGTGTTGGCTACAGGAAGTCAAAAGTTATATTTTAAATCTATTTCTATGCAAGCAATTTTTGCAAGCCTTCATCAGAAAAGCAAAGCTCCAATCTCTTTTAAGGTATGCTAAGAAATTAATCAGCATAGAATTTTCAACCTATTTTGATAAAATCTCAGTATCAGAATAAAGGAGCACCTATGGCTATAAATACATAATGAGAAATTAATTAGTAGAGAATTTGGACATAAAAGTGACACAATAATAAAAGGGGAGATTCACTTCAACCATATACGGTAAATGATGCCCAAATATTATTTGTCTTCGGGGCCAAGTGGTGGGTAGGTTGGCTGCCTGATATGGAAAATGAAAATCCGATGATTGGATGCACACAGTAATTCCTTCAGTCAGTTTTAAGCATCGCTGTCAGATGTCTGAAGAGCAGCGTGAAATCAAACTGAAGCCAGCGGAAACTAAGATATCACAGGAAGCATAATAAGCAATTTATTCAATGATATAGTCAGCCATGGCTGTCTCATGCAGGAAGCCAGCGCTTTATTAAGCCATCTCTCAAAATCTGAATGACAGTAATGTGAATCACGTATTTAACCTGGTAGAAAAGTAACGCGAGAAGAGCTACATGAAGATTTTAATGGGCTGGTCTGCTCTGGACTATCCCGTTTTGTTCTCTGATAATAATACATATACGGGGTGTCCTGCTGATGAGTCTCATATAATCTTTGGGGGGAAACGGGTGACAAGTGCTTAATTTTCCTGCAGCACCACCTGCTGAGGAAAGGAGTCATTACATCTTTCCTATTGAAATCAATGGTGAGCGTAATGCATGACAAGTCCTCCAGAGCAAGATACATTCTTTTCAACTGCTCTCCATTGTGGATATAAGCATTGAAAACTCTTTCTGCAGAGGGACTATATTATTACTTGCCAGTGGGGGAAGGAGACTGATTCTCCAGCACAAAATTACTGTTATGCTCGTATCACTGCCAATTACTTACAGCATTTCAGGACTTTGGCATGAAAATGATTCAGCTGATCAACAGCATAAAATCAAAGAAAACTCTTTCTGCAGAGGTATTAAGAATGATCTACAGGGTGGGCCATTTATATGGATACACCTTAATAAAATGGGAATGGTTGGTGATATTAACTTCCTGTTTGTGGCACATTAGTATATGTGAGTGGGAAACTTTTAAAGATGGGTGGTGACCATGGCGGCCATTTTGAAGTTGGCCATTTTGAATCCAACTTTTGTTTTTTAAATAGGAAGAGGGTCATGTGACACATCAAACTTATTGGGAATTTCACAAGAAAAACAATGGTGTGCTTGGTTTTAACGTAACTTTATTCTTTCATGAGTTATTTACAAGTTTCTGACCACTTATAAAATGTGTTCAATGTGCTGCCCATTGTGTTGGATTGTCAATGCAACCCTCTTCTCCCACTCTTCACACACTGATAGCAACACTGCAGGAGAAATGCTAGCACAGGCTTCCAGTATCCTTAGTTTCAGGTGCTGCACATCTCGCATCTTCACAGCATAGACAATTGCCTTCAGATGACCCCAAAGATAAAAGTCTAAGGGGGTCAGATCGGGAGACCTTGGGGCCATTCACGACGACCAATCCACTTTCCAGGAAACTGTTCATCTAGGAATGCTCGGACCTGACACCAATAATGTGGTGGTGCACCATCTTGCTGGAAAAACTCAGGGAACATGCCAGCTTCAGTGCATAAAGAGGGAAACACATCATCATGTAGCAATTTCGCATATCCAGTGGCCTTGAGGTTTCTATTGATGAAGAATGGCCCCACTATCTTTGTACCCCATATACCACACCATACCATCAATTTTTGGGTTCCAACAGTCTTGGAGGGATCAATCCAATGTGGGTTAGTGTCAGACCAATAGCGGTGGTTTTGTTTGTTAACTTCACCATTCACATAAAAGTTTGCCTCATCACTAAACAAAATCTTCTGCGTAAACTGAGGGTCCTGTTCCAATTTTTGTTTTGCCCATTCTGCAAATTCAGTGCGCCGATCTGGGTCATCCTCGTTGAGATGCTGCAGTAGCTGGAGTTTGTAAGGGTGCCATTTGTGAATAGCTAATATCCGCCGAAGGGATGTTCGACTAATGCCACTCTCCAGTGACATGCGGCGAGTGCTACGCTGTGGGCTCTTGCTGAATGAAGCTAGGACAGCCACTGATGTTTCTTCATTAGTGACAGATTTCATGCGTCCACATTTTGGCAAATCCAACACTGAACCAGTTTCACGAAACTTAGCAAGCAGTTTGCTAACTGTAGCATGGGAGATGGGTGGTCTCGTAGGCTGTCTTGCATTGAAATCTGCTGCAATGACCCGGTTACTGCGTTCACCAGACATCAACACAATTTCTATCCACTTCGCACGTGTTAGCCTCGGCGACATGTCAATGGCTGCAAACAAAGAGAAACTTGTAAATAACTCATGAAAGAATAAAGTTACATTAAAACCATTGTTTTTCTTGTGAAATTCCCAATAAGTTTGATGTGTCACATGACCCTCTTCCTATTGAAAAAACTAAAGTTGGATTCAAAATGTCCGACTTCAAAATGGCCACCATGGTCCCCACCCATCTTGAAAAGTTTCCCCCCTCACATATACTAATGTGCCACAAACAGTAAGTTAATATCACCAACCATTCCCATTTTATTAAGGTGTATCCATATAAATGGCCCACCCTGTATATTGTTACCTGCCAGAGGGGGAAGGAGATTGATTCTCCAGCAAAAAATTACTATAATGCTTGTATCATAGCATTTCAGGACTTTTTGGCATGAAAATTATTCAACTGATCAGCAGGGATGCACACAGATGACAGAGAGCCCCATAGGAAACTTAGTCTGGCCCCCCACAGAAAGTTGTATGTCAAACTATGTTGTTGTTTTTTTAATCAGAGGAAATTTTTAACAAAATAAAATGTGCTCTGCCTCATCTACTATACCGAACTGGACATACCCAAGTTGACTTGCTATTTTTCTTGCAATGTGGTATTTGAATTAATGCACGTGCTTGAACTACACATATTTAAATGGGTTTTCCAGGAGTTCAATATGAATGGCCAATCCTCAGTATACGTCATCAATATTTAACACTCATCACCCCCAACGATCACATGTTTGAAGAGGCCACAGGTGCTGTCACCTCTTCCTGAACCAGTGATGTCATGTTTGTCGGTCATATGGCCTATTTGACACTAAGTATAGCCTGACCTGCAATACCAAGCACAGCCACTATACAAAGTATGGCACTGTGAGGAGGCCACATTGCTCATCGGAGCACTGCAGCCACTTCCAACAACTGATCAGCGGGGATGCCGGGAGTTGAAAGTCCACCGATAAAATATTGATGACCTATCATGGTGCCCGAAAAAACATTAAAGGATGTCTACTGCACCCCACCAATCACACATTAAAGGATTATCCTATTGATAGGCCCTCAATGTGCATTCCTAGAAACCCCTTTAAAGGACATTCGCAACACAAATCCTTTCTGCAGCGATGACGGCACAATGGCTTTGCATGGGTCAGAGCACAGGAGTCCTACAAGTCATGAGAAATGGATTGATTGGCAGGGCAAGTCCCAGGGCAGGCCTGCCAATTGCACGGGCGTAAAGGGTAAAGCTTCGGTCCTGATAGCTAGCATGGCGGATTATAAATAGGAAATTAGGAGTAGCGCAGTGTAAACTTGGGTTTATCGTGTAGTACCAAACAAAACTGCAGAATGTGGAAGGCTTCCGTTATTATCATCATCAGTTGTCACCATATTTATCTTATCGTGATGGCTAACCTTATTAATAATAATAATAATGCAAAATAATATTAAAATGCTACAAATGATTATAATAATGTAAAAATAGTAATAAAATACTATGGATAATTGCATTACATATAAAATAAAAAATAATCCTAATTGAATCTATAAAATAAGAATACACTAGTACTAATAATTATAAAATAATTAGAGATGAGTGAATTTCTTAAAAGTTCTATTCGGCTGATTCGTCGAATTTCACAAAAAATTTGCTCCGTAACTAATTACTTTGTCACGAAGCAAATTTTTTGGTAAGTAGAGAGTGCAGTGACAGGGACCTGCGATAGCGCCGCCCCCGTCATTGTACCCTTCAGATGCCGCGTTCATACATGATCGCGGCATCTGAGTGTAAAATTAACAATAATTTTTTTTTTTATCAAACTTACAGCCTCCATTAGCTCGCGACGGGTCGGCCGCCGCCATCTTGCTTGAAGATCTCGGTCAAACTCCTGTGCGGCGGGAGACTACGTCATCACGCCGGCTGGCTTGGTGACTTATGACGTCATCACGCCGGCTGGCGTGATGATGTAATCTCCTGCGGCACAGGATTTCAGCCGAGGTCTTCAAGCAAGATGGAGGCAGGAAGTTTCCTGGCCATTTTTAGAATGTCTTGCAGATGGGTGGAAGACTTCAGGAACCGCTTGACAACCAGATTGAACACGTGCGCCATGCAGGGTGCATGGCTCAGCCCTCCATGATGCAGCGCCGACATCATGTTCTTCCCGTTGTCGGTCACCATGGTTCTGATTTTGAGTTGTCGTGGAGAAAGCCAGGATTCGATTTCTTGATGAAGGATACGGAGCAGTTCCTCCCTTGTGTGACTCCGTTCGCCCAGGCAAACGAGGTACAGAACAGAGTGACACCGCCGTGCCCTGCACATGTGTTATGCTGGAGGCACTGTGAATTGTCTCTGCAGTGGAGGCTGAGGACATGGTGGTGGATGAGGAGGCAGAGGCAGACATTTTCTCAGGACCAACGGCGTGAGAACTTGGAGGCGGAAGCAGTGTCATCTTGCCAAGTTGCTGGTGTGGCAGGGCAGGAACCACATTCACCCAGTGGGCCGTAAAGTAGAGATCAACCGATATAGATTTTTTAGAGCCAATACTGATAACCTGTGAACTTTCAGGCCGATAACTTATACCGATATTCTGTGCATTTTCATTTTTGAAATAAAAAATACAATTTTCTGTTACGGCGTTCACCACATAGGAGATTTTTATTTTATTTTAATAGTTTGGACTTTTCGGACGTGGCAGGATTCCATTTTGCCGAAAACACTAGGTACCGGATCCGGCATTAATAAATTTCAATGGAAATTAATGCTGGATCCGGCATTCCGGCAAGTGTTCCGGAATTTTGGCCGGAGAAAATACAGCAGCATGCTGCAGTATTTTCTCTGGCCAAATACCGTAAGAGGGACTGAACTGAAGACATTCTGATGCATACTGAACGGATTGCTTTCTATTCAGAATGCATTAGGATAAAACTGAAGCGTTTTTTTCCGGTATTGAGCCCCTAGGACGGAACTCAATACCGAAAAAGAATAACGCTAGTGTGAAAGTACCCTAATACACCCCAAAAAAGGTTGTAATTTTGTCACTTCACCACACAAAAGCTAATAAGTCCTTTTTTCCCCCACTAATACACCCGAAAAAAGGCTTTAGAACATATAACTGCACCACTGAACGGCTAATAACACTTTTTTTTTCCACTAATACACCCCAAAAAAGGCTGTAATTTTTTTACTTCACCACACATCGGCTAATAAGCCCTTTTTCTCCACTAATACACCCCAAAAAATGCTTTAGAACATATAACTGCACCGCACAAGGGCAAATAAGATGTATAAATATTTCCTAGTAATAAACCCTGTTAATGATTGTATCAAACAGCACTTGCACCCCAGTAACAAGAACGGTTTGCTGGAATTACAGAGCTGTATAATGGCAATTTGGATCCGCAGTCAGTACAGCAAGGTGTAATAGGATTGTTCCTATTACCCAGGCTGTAACCTCCCCTATTGGATCCTGTTCAGCTTCAACACTGTGTAATAATTCCTCCCTATCCTTTCCCTACACTTCTAATGATCTTCTAACTTCTATTCAGCCAAAAACAAGTTTTCAAGTCTTTCCTAGCACTGTCCCTAGCGCCTGCTGACGCCTGCACTAAGTACACTGGAAAATGGCAGAATTCAAGACGGCTGAGGTTATTTATAGGGCTGGCTGCTGATTGTCTGCATGCATGGCATTGGAGGTGATCCCTTGTTCCCAGAGTTCCTTGCTCCATGTCCTCACACGTGCAGCAGCCATTTCTATTCGATTCGTTACCACAAAGTGTCCGGAAATTCGGATTCGGTGCGAATCAAATTTTCCTGAAATTTGTATTGAATTCCACTTCGTCAACTTCGATTTGCTCATCTCTAGTAACAACACCCAAGTCTATATTTCAGCCTAAGCTCCATAAACCATGATGCCATGTATAAGAGTGCACACACATTTGATCTCCCACCACCCACCACCAACTTTTCCAAATGGAAATGGTGATTGTTGGTCACAGTAAATACTTTCATGAAGTGCGATGTTTTCTCTAATGCTCATGTTGCAACATTATACCTCCATGCAGTGCGTTGGTTCATATGACAGCATGTGCCATGTCCTACTGCTCACGATATCTGGTTATACAGTGATATTGATACTAAGTCTAGCTATAGACATTGAAATACAATCATCCAATCCTTCTTTCCCCATCTGAAGAATGTCAGGAAACCCAAATGCACAGTAGGTGGTCAGTCACCTGTCCTACTTCAAGAACATGGCCCCATCACAAGGCAACACACACACATACTTACTCAACTACTTTTGGATATCCTGTAGTAGTAAATGGAGAGAGCCAATCCCAACAGTACACACTAGCGCCCCATTCTTGAAATAGGAGTAGGTCTCAGAGGTGAGAACCACACCTATCGGACATTTATAGCATGTCCTGTGGATATGCCATATATGTCCTGATGAGATTACCCCTTCAAATTCCATATTAGAAGAGTATGTGCAGCAGCCCACAGGGGTGGGGAGTGATAGTTCTGGCACTGATAGTGGTAGTGATGGTCCACGGTGGCTGTCCTAACCTTCAGGGTTTCCTGTCTGGTGTTAGGTGGGGTGCCCGTGGTGTTAGGTAGATGGGTGCAAGGCAGGAGAGCAGGTGTAGGTATAAACAGTGGATAATGGTCAATAACCAGGCCCGTTTGGTTGAATTGATGATTGGTACAGTAGCTCATACAGCAGCAAAGGGCACATTTCTGAGGTATCTGACAGAAAGTATTGATGGTGGGAGTAGTACTCCTTGTCTCTTTTTTTAAGTATATTTTGCAGTTACTCCAAATAACCATAAGTGGTCAGTTCCATTCTCATTAACTCTTTGTGCAGTTCCTGGGCTGAGGGGTGCAGATCTAAAATCCAGATGGCCAGTCAAAGTTTTGGTGGGCACCGAAGCAATGTACCCTTTCCACAGCAGTAAAGTCTTTTGCCACACAAGAGCAGATGCCTTACTGTCATGGCCTTTATGTTTTTTGACCTTCTACGGGTACCTGTTGTCCTTCTTAAGGGTACTCTGGCAGTTTTTCAGTCTCAGGAATGGTGTTTTCCTGGAGGGGGCTTTACTTTGGGCTTAATCAGTTGGAGCTCACACATACACATCTTGTCACTAGTTCTGAAGATTAAACACTCCTCCAGAAGGTGGGGCCAGTCCATCGGCTAGCAGCTAACTACAGGACTGTCAGACTTAACTCTATGCTGCCCATTATCAACCGTTTGGGATACATAGTGCACAAAAAAGAGTACTTTACCAATAAATTACAACATTTAACTTGGTAACATGAAATTAACCCTGATAGTGATCCACTGGGGCACTTCATATGTAATACGCTCCCCCTAGTGGTGACTGCAGGCAGCCAAAATATAATCATTTAGCTTTGGAGCTCTGTATCAGTAAAACAAGTTTTCAACTGCTCTAGAGATATACTATCAGCCCCAAATTTTTGGTCCTAAAAGAATCTCTCCAAACATTTATTCTGTGCTTTTAACTTGCTATATTAGCTACATTTTGTAGATACAGATCATAAAATACAGTACGGACTTTTAACACTTGACTGCGTCTTCTAACTTTTTTTTTTTTTTTTTTTTTTTTACTTTATTCCATTTCCGTGGACTAAATGAGCTAATTAGATAAATGCAATCTTGAGTTTGATTATTCAATTATCACCAATGGGAAAATGACACAGAATAGATGACTTGCCAACAAAGAGCTGGTGTGAAAGCTAATTAGTATTCTGCCAATGACATGGTTAATTAGCCGATATCACCAATAATAATGGAAGATGAATTAAGCTATTAACTCTGCCATTAACACCACAATGTCTTCCACGCTCAAGCCAGTCTTTGAAACCATAGTTCCTTTTAGTTGAAAGGTATTGACTTTTCTAAATCCGTAATATAAAAGTAACAATAGAGCTATATGTATTCATTATGGAAACCAATCCATGAAGAAGCAAGCAATATATATTCTAGAATATGCCACAGCATAGGAACAAGACTCTACACATATACATTGTATAGCATGTAGAAGATGGGTGGCCCTAAGCAATCATGGAAATTAACCACTTCAACCCCGCTAGCTAAAAACCCCCTTCATGACAAGGCCACTTATTTACACTTCTGCACTACACTACTTTCACCGTTTATTTGCTCAGGATCATGCAACTTACCACCCAAATGAATTTTACCTCCTTTTTCTTCTCACTAATAGAGCTTTCATTTGGTGGTATTTCATTGCTGCTGACATTTTTACTTTTTTGTTATTAATCAAAATTTAACGATTTTTTGCAAAAAAATGAAATTTTTCACTTTCAGCTGTAAAATTTTGCAAAAAAAAACGACATCCATATATAAATTTTTCGCCTAAATTTATTGTTCTACATGTCTTTGATAAAAAAAAATGTTTGGGCAAAAAAAAAAATGGTTTGGGTAAAAGTTATAGCGTTTACAAACTATGGTACAAAAATGTGAATTTCCGCTTTTTGAAGCCAGCTCTGACTTTCTGAGCACCTGTCAATGTTTCCTGAGGCTCTACAATGCCCAACAGTAGAAAACCCCCACAAATGACCCCATTTCGGAAAGTAGACACCCTAAGGTATTCGCTGATGGGCATAGTGAGTTCATAGAACTTTTTATTTTTTGTCACAAGTTAGCGGAAAATTATGATTTTTTATTTTTATTTTTTCTTACAAAGTCTCATATTCTACTAACTTGCGACAAAAAATAAAAATTCTAGAACTCGCCATGCCCCTCATGGAATACCTTGGGGTGTCTTCTTTCCAAAAATGGGGTCACTTGTGGCGTAGTTATACTGCCCTGGCAATTTAGGGGCCCAAATGTGTGAGAAGTAGTTTGCAATCAAAATGTGTAAAAAATGCCTGCGAAATCCGAAAGGTGCACTTTGGAATATGTGCCCCTTTGCCCACCTTGGCTGCAAAAAAGTGTGTACACATCTGGTATCGCCGTACTCAGGAGAAGTTGGGGAATGTGTTTTGGGGTGTCATTTTACATATAACCATTGGCTGGGTGAGAGAAATATCTTGGCAAAAGACAACTTTTCCAATTTTTTTATACAAAGTTGGCATTTGACCAAGATATTTTTCTCACCCAGCATGGTTATATGTAAAATGACACCCCAAAACACATTCCCCAACTTCTCCTGAGTACGGCGATTACCAGATGTGTGACACTTTTTTGCAGCCAAGGTGGGCAAAGGGGCACATATTCCAAGTGCACCTTTCGGATTTCGCAGGCCATTTTTTACACATTTTGATTGTAAACTACTTCTCACACATCTGGGCCCCTAAATTGCCAGGGCAGTATAACTACGCCACAAGGACCCCATTTTGGAAAAGAAGACACCCCAAGGTATTCCGTGAGGGGCACGGCGAGTTCCTAGAATTTTTTATTTTTTGTCGCAAGTTAGTGGAATATGAGACTTTGTAAGGAAAAAAGAAAAAAAAATCATCATTTTCCGCTAACTTGTGAAAAAAATAAAAATTCTAGGAACTCGCCGTGCCCCTCACGGAATACCTTGGGGTGTCTTCTTTCCAAAATGGGGTCACTTGTGGCATAGTTATACTGCCCTGGCCATTCTAGGGGCCCTAATGTGTGGTAAGTAGTTTGAAATCAAAATTGTAAAAAATGACCTGTGAAATCCGAAAGGTGCTCTTTGGAATGTGTGCCCCTTTGCCCACCTTGGCTGCAAAAAGTGTCACACATCTGGTATCGCCGTACTCAGGAGAAGTTGGGGAATGTTTTCTGTGGGGTGTCATTGTTACATATAACCATGCTGGGTGAGAGAAATATCTTGGCAAAAGAGCAACTTTTCCCATTTTTTTATACAAAGTTGGCATTTGACCAAGATATTTCTCTCACCCAGCATGGTATATGTAAAATGACACCCCAAAACACATTCCCCAACTTCTCCTGAGTACGGCGATACCAGATGTGTGACACTTTTTTGCAGCCAAGGTGGGCAAAGGGGCACATATCCAAAGTGCACCTTTCGGATTTCGCAGGCCATTTTTTACACATTTGATTGCAAACTACTTCTCACACATACTGGGCCCCTAAAAGTGCCAGGGGCAGTATATACTACGCACAAGTTGACCCCATTTGTGGAAAGAAGACACACCCCAAGGTATTCCGTGAGGGGGCACTGGCGAGTTCCTAGAATTTTTATTTTTTGTCGCAAGTTAGTGGAATATGAGACTTTGTAAGGAAAAAAAAAAAAAAATCATCATTTTCCGCTAACTTGTGACAAAAAATAAAAATTCTAGGAACTCGCCGTGCCCCTCACGGAATACCTTGGGGTGTCTTCTTTCCAAAATGGGGTCACTTGTGGCATAGTTATACTGCCCTAGCATTCTAGGGGCCCTAATGTGTGGTAAGTAGTTTGAAATCAAAATGTGTAAAAAATGACCTGTGAAATCCGAAAGGTGCTCTTTGGAATGTGTGCCCCTTTGCCCACCTTGGCTGCAAAAAAGTGTCACACATCTGGTATCGCCATACTCAGGAGAAGTTGGGGAATGTGTTTTGGGGTGTCATTTTACATATAACCATGCTGGGTGAGAGAAATATCTTGGCAAAAGACAACTTTTCCATTTTTTTATACAAAGTTGGCATTTGACCAAGATATTTCTCTCACCCAGCGGTATATGTAAAATGACACCCCAAAACACATTCCCCAGCTTCTCCTGAGTACGGCAATACCAGATGTGTGACACTTTTTAGCAGCCTAGATGCGCAAAGGTGCCCAAATTCCTTTTAGGAGGGCATTTTTTGACATTTGGATCCAGACTTCTTCTCACGCTTTCGGGCCCCTAAAAAGCCAGGGCAGTATAAATACCCCACATGTGACCCCACTTTGGAAAGAAGACACCCCAAGGTATTCAATGAGGGGCCTGGCGAGTTCATAGAATTTTTTTTTTGCATAAGTTAGCGGAAATTGATTTTTATTTTTTTTCTCACAAAGTCTCACTTTCCGCTAACTTAGGACAAAAATTTCAATCTTTCATGGACTCAATATGCCCCTCAGCGAATACCTTGGGTGTCTTCTTTCCGAAATGGGGTCACATGTGGGGTATTTATACTGCCCTGGCTTTTTAGGGGCCCTAAAGCGTGAGAAGAAGTCTGGAATCTAAATGTCAAAAAATTTACGCATTTGGATTCCGTGAGGGGTATGGTGAGTTCATGTGAGAGTTTATTTTTGACACAAGTTAGTGGAATATGAGACTTAGTAAGAAAAAAAACAAAAAAAAAAAAATATTTCCGCTAACTTGGGCCAAAAAATGTCTGAATGGAGCCTTACAGGGGGGGTGATCAATGACGGGGGGGTGATCAATGACAGGGGGGTGATCAATGACAGGGGGTGATCATGACAGGGGGTGATCACCCATATACACTCCCTGATCACCCCCTGTCATTGATCACCCCCTGTAAGGCTCCATTCAGACGTCCGTATGATTTTTACGGATCCACGGATCGGATCCGCAAAACACATGCAGACGTCTGAATGGAGCCTTACAGGGGGGTGATCAATGACAGGGGGTGATCAGGGAATGTATATGGGTGATCACCCCCTGTCATTGATCACCCCCCTGTAAGGCTCCATTCAGACGTCCGTATGATTTTTACGGATCCATGGATACATGGATCGGATCTGCAAAACACATGCGGACGTCTGAATGGAGCCTTACAGGGGGGTGATCAATGACAGGGGGTGATCAATGACAGGGGGTGATCAGGGAGTGTATATGGGTGATCACCCCTCTGTCATTGATCACCCCTGTAAGGCTCCATTCAGACGTCCGCATGTGTTTTGCGGATCCAATCCATGTATCCATGGATCTGTAAAAATCATACGGACGTCTGAATGGAGCCTTACAGTGGGGTGATCAATGACAGGGGGTGATCAGGGAGTGTATATGGGTAATCACCCTCTGTCATTGATTACCCCCTGTAAGGCTCCATTCAGACGTCCGCATGTGTTTTGCAGATCCGATCCATGTATCCATGGATCCGTAAAATCATGCGGACGTCAGAATGGAGCCTTACAGGGGGGTGATCAATGACAGGGGGTAATCAGGGAGTGTATATGGGTGATCACCACTCTGTCATTGATCACCCCCTGTAAGGCTCCATTCAGACGTCCGCATGTGTTTGCGGATCCGATCCATGGATCCGTAAAATCATGCGGACGTCTGAATGGAGCCTTACAGGGGGGTGATCAATGACAGGGAAGTGATCGGAAGTCTATATGCGTGATCACCCCCTTGTCATTGATCCCCCTGTAAGGCTCCATTCAGACGTCCGAATGTGTTTT